>NC_088651.1:12967933-13060433 GCF_964019385.1 Sycon ciliatum | reverse complement strand
AATGCATTTGTTAGCAGTAATTTGAACAATGGTCCCTGGGTGGGTGGCTTCTGTCGCGGGAAGAATGGTTGGGCATGCGGGTTCATGAGCAGAGAGTCTAGCTGGTTGGCTGTGCTATCCTTTGCTGCCGCTAGCGGGTTTCCTACTTCGATTTCTGGCTGAAATAGCTCGTTGGTGTCAGATACTGCCTGGTTTCTTTCGTCAGTTCCTGATGGCGATGAGTCATCAGTTCCTGCTGGCGAGCAATGCTCTAGCCGTTCGAGCCATGGGACCAGGCTAAACGGAGAAGGCGCGGACAGGTTTTCACCTCCTACTGAGACCGATCCAATAGCTAGCGTAGGACCCTGGCTTACGTCACACAGGTTCTACACCTACAAGTTCAAGAGGTGTGTGCGCTCATATCACTAGTACTGTCTTATTACTTATTGCTGGCTGGCCGTTTTGGATCCATCAGTTGCCAGATGATCGTAGTAATACGTGAAACTCAGAGTTGTGAACAAGCTTCCAATCTCTCTTGTTTATAAGTCAGAGATCTGAAGTTTCCAGGCGACCAGTTGAGTTTTGCACATCAGACGACGAGAAGAGATTTTTAATCCTGGGGAATTTTGTGCCTGTCCGATACCATCAGTTCTAATTTTCTTTCCCTCTGGGCAAGGTAAGGATGGATGTTTTCAGCAAGCCAAGCTAAACGTTCTCAGGGATTACTGATAATGGATTGTTATTGTGCATCACATTTTCTGACTATATGCTGATAGAATCTGGAATGAACATAGCCCTAGACAAACCGATCGATGTGACACTCTAGAGCATCTCGCGTGTATGTGGCTGTGTGCGCGAGCGTGTACGTGTCGTTGTCTGTATTTGTTCTTCAATGTGTGAAGGTTGGCTGTGTCTGTCGCCAGGATAGTGATCGAAAAACATTCATACATACATTGCCAATGGATTCCAGTCAGCAATCTGACCATTCCGATGACGAAACATCAGCGGTAGCCCTTCCACAACATATCACCGCCACCAGTGAGCATGATAGTCTTTTGCCAGGGACTGTTCCTGTTGAGCATACTGTTCGGAATGATGAAGTCATGCAAGAAGAACTGTCGCTAGAGGAAGCAGCCGCGGGTTTGGTTAATGAATCTGAAGATCAACAGTCAAGGGCGCTAGAATCAGTCGAGTCAGGACTTGGCAATGTTACATTTGATGTATGGTGCTCAACTCTATTACCTTTGCTGTCTATTGCGGACATCTTTCAATTGTGTGGGGTTAGTAGACGCTTGAAGGAATGGTTATACAATGACTCGACGTTCAAGGGTCTATGTCAGGTGAGTGCGAATGCGCGATGTGAATGATTTGTAAATTTTCTGAAATATGGTTCCAGTTATTCCGCTTTCCAGTTGCATTGGGATAAACCTTGCGCATACCTGCCAGCGGGTGTTAGCGGCCGTCGTGAGTTCCCTTCGGGAACGGATACGATAATTTACTTTTTTTTTTACACCTGGGAAGAACTGAAAGGCTTTTCCTTAAGGAGGATCCAACCTTCTGCGCTGCCTAGCCGGTCTGGCGCTCTGTTTTTTTGCAGGCAAAAGTCTTGTTTTGCCGATAAGTGCGAAAAGTTGGGAAATTCCCTTCTCAACTTACTAAAATTTGAACTCCGCGATCCACAGTCATATCAGAGAATATTGTTTCATTCTTCACCTGTAGTCTTCCCTGGGCCCCATGGAGGTTCCTGTTGTTTTCTCTTCCGTTGTGTCAGTGGGTATCAGGGCATGTTTTCAAAAGCATCGCTGGTGTGAGCAAGAAGTTGACTTCACAGCTCGATTTCTCGAGATCCTGAATAATTTTGCTTGGCGAAAAATGACCAAGGAGAACGGAGCCAAGCGTCTCGATGGCTGTGTAACACCAGGGACCAAAACCTACTGTAAGCGAGTTTGGGAGAGAGAGACTGAAGTGGGTGCACAGACTCTGGAAAGTGGATCCACGTCTAATTCTCAAGTGGCGAAGTATATTGCTACGCTGAAAACATTGCAGTCTTGAGTGAGTGGTAAATCGTTGGTGAGCTACTGCTCAGTGACTTGGGCTATTTACGAAAGCTGTGACCTGTCAGGTGCCAACGTCGCCAGCAGTAAGTCATCACCTGCGTCCACTTCAATAATTATTATAATGTGCCTAAAATGCAGCACTGAAAATTGAGTATGTTGTTTTGCAGTACTATTCTCTATTGTCAGAGTGTGAAGTATTTTGTAAATGTTGTGTTGTACAGCACCAGTGATTTGAAAATATTCCTACACTACTCGCACCAGTTCTATTATGATGAATGCATGCACCTGTACCCATAAGCACCATGTGCATGCACATACGCAGGCACGAGTGTGAGCCTACATGTTGTGTGTGTGTGTGCGCGGGCGCGCGCGCAGTACATGTTGTATGTATGCGCGCGCGCGTACGCGTGCACAAGTGCATGGACAGCAGAATATGGTAACGAAGCTCAAGAGCATGCATTTTACATGTGAGTGTATGCTATTGCGGGTGCGCGTATACGACGTACATGTATTTGTGTGTGCAAGGGGTACTTGCTTGTGAGTGTGAGTATGTGCATGTAAGCGTACATGTATGTATCAATGTGGGCAATGTGCATGCACCCACATACACTTGTGGTTGTTCCATGTTATTGGGAATAGTGTTATGATTATACCTAATGGATGCTATAATTACTGGCAGTCGTTCATTGCCAATATTGAGTTGAACCTGCATCTACATTGTACATGTACTACAAACATGAAACTGTGAAGTTATTGGCCCAGATTATAATAATTATTGTTATCCTTCTCAAGCTCTTTGCCTGTTGCTTCATGAGAAATACTAGGAGTGAACTATTGCAAGAGTTGTGTTCTGGGTATGTAGGCCTCAGCCTGGATCATGAATAACGTTGTGCATGGATCATGCCGATATCCAGATCAAGGGCTAAAAAGCCCAGGAACCATGGCCTCATCTAGTCTCCATGTATACTATAACAATCTGGGGGACCATTCAATGCTTTTGACACAAAAAATTGGAGTGATACCACAAGGAATGCATGGAATGATCACCTTACCTGAAAAAACTAATTCCAAGAATGGTGGAAAATCGGCCAATTTTCTGTCCTATTTTTATTTTTGGAGGTCTAAAATGCACGGTAACCCCCCTAAAATTATATATTTCTAGCTTCTATGAAGTATGAAGGCAGATCCCAAAAATAAAATAAAAAGGGCATGTCCATGAAGAAATTATGAAGCTGTGCACCCAATTGTACTTTGCGGACGGGCATTTCTGCGAAGTTCATTTTTGTACCAAAATTACTATTTTTCTGAGTAGTCAATGCTGATTGCCAGATTTTCTTGCTCAAATGCTTCACTGTGATGTGTGAAAGGACTTACAATCACAAAGAGAAGCCAGACAACTGGTAAATCTGAAATATGACCCCAAAACAAGCAAATTTAGGCCGAAATCGATAAATACACCCACCCCTAGAAATACACCTCAAACAGCCTTATCTCCGCGGAAACACCCCCTGAATTTTTTTGTGGAGTAACATAGGATGATATAGAGCACACTCATCCACAAAAAGGAGGGGTTTAGGAAGAAAAAAACCACCCCCAAAGGGTTGGAGCCTCCTTAATAGTCGGCGTGGATATATTCTTTAAATACAAGCATTTAGCCCAAGTAGTTATGTGTTCATTATGAGTTTTTGCCACATTCATAAGTGGTATTTCGTAACTAAAGGCATAACAGAAAACAACATAAGGATATAAGGACTTTTCCCGTTTGTCTCTTTCCCTCAAAACCAGTCAACATAAGGATACATTCGGAGATAATGAAAATGCCACAAACAACAGCAAAATGCATTGATTATTTCAAGAAAGATAACGCAAATTGCGAGTAGATATATAGTGATCGCTCTGCACAGCTAGCGAGGTGATTGAAAGCGAGAGAGTGTGATGGTGAGATCGAATAGTGAACGTGAAGTACAGGACAAATGTGAGTGTAGTGACTTTTTCCTTTGCTTAAAACCTTCACATAACGGATACGAAAATACAACGCTTCGAGGACTTTCCATTTTGCTGAAAGTACTAGCACGTTACGAAACACAAAACCATAAATGATTGTACTGTTCTTGACAAACATGATCAAGAAACGAATGTGTCTTGGTAGCAGACGTGTCCTTCTTCTTCTTCTTGTCTTCCCGAACCTTACTATTACTTCTAAAACACAAGGATAATTGATGTTTGCTCATACATGTAATTGCCATGCATTTCTTTAGTGCTACATTTTTGAAATATGTGTTTTCCAATTCGAAATGGTGTGGTTTTCTTATCGCTCACCCAGCCCAATTTTTTAATTCCCATGTTTTTACGTCATGATTTACTGTCTTGTTCTTGTTCCGGTGTCTCATGCCTGCAGCACCGGTATCAAATCAGTCCAAGTTTGGAGATGTCCTACATTCAGATTGCCAAGGTCATCTACATCGCCACCAGGGTAGCTAGCCTGCATCATAGCTCCAGTGCGGAGTTCAGGAACTGCGTGATCCTTTGCGACGATCTTAGTGTTTTCCAACACAAAAAGCGGTCGATTGTACAATTATCAAGCCTGGCGCTGAGACTGCCTGAGAACGTGAATACGCCTCCTAGCTGGACCAGCACTGGGCAGTTGAGGTCACTTGCACAAAAGCCGTGCCTGTTCGTCGATGAAGCTTGTACCCACCTTCCAAACATTTCACCGACGTTGATCGAAACAACATGCAACGTGGAAACAGGATTCTTATTATTACCTTCTTTGTACAGACTTGAAGATCTAGTGAAATTGTCGTTTGATAGGTGCAGCTCTATTGAACAGTATCAAACAGCAATTATCAAGGATATGGAGAAGGATAGTTCGGAGATGGTCCAATATTTGTCCTCAACGAACCGCTCTAGCAGGCTAGTGTGCATTGCGAAAGGGTTTTATAGCGCCGCAAAGCGAGATTCGATTTTAGTCTCTTTAGTCAAAGATGATCATTTGATCGCTCAACTCACAGAGTGCTTAGCTGATTCTTGGACCTATAACCCCTTCTATCATTTTCTTATAAATTATGGAAACAGTGACATACCTGACACATTTGCCTCCAAACAATGGATTAGCGCGACTGCACTGCTCGCAACGAGACACTCTGTGATCAATCTGATGATCAAAGGCAGCCTACGCACAGAACAAGTCGAGGATTACTTCACAGCTATGCTTGAGTACAACAAGCTCTGGATGAGTTTGCCACAGTCCAGTCGCCCCAGGTGTGACCATCTATACCGTGGCTTGGGTACCTACATATTTGATTCATCACCAGGGTCAGATTCGAAGAGGACATTGACCAAAGTCGAATTCCTCAACGCTATGAAACAGTATGGCGATGAACTTGCTGGCAATGGGATTTCGCACACCTTAGACTTTAAATAATATTCCTCCTGCTGAAAAAGCCCCAACAAGTTTTGCACAGCATATCCCTAGACATTTCTGTCTGTTCATAAGTTTCGATATTGCTAACTTTGATTCCGACTCTTTTGATCTTGCTGACTTGCTCAATGCAGTGTTGGTATTACAGACTGATACAATGTTTGAGAGGCGACTAAGCACGTCTGCAAGCCGTGGAAGCATTACGTCATAGTTTATTCTCTACCCGAATCCTCACCTATTCTCAAATCTCGCTTCCACTGCTTTTTGCATTTTAAAATTTTTTAATATCTTTAAAATTCGCTGCACGTACTTTGAAGTATCTTTCCTATTTTTGTCCACAAGACAAGCACAAGTTGAAAGTCACAGCTGTGCAGGACGTTAGCGGATATACATGCAGGTCGATGACGATACTGGCAAGACCATTATTTTCACAATAGCTGTAGAACGTCAGTACTGTTGGTCAGTTTTGTGCAATGTTATCGGATGAGTTAATTGTACCTCTTAATTTGCTGGCCAAAAATCCTATATATAGGATTTGAAAATGTGTGGCTTTTATGCCGTTTGGTATTAGTCATCACGACAAATAATAACGGCATAATGATTTTCATGGAAGTTGTAAGTATGTTTGAGGCACGAATGTTTACATTTTAGATTCATAGGGCGATAATATTTCTGATGAATACCCATTTTCAGCAATAATCGGAAATTTGAGCAAAATTGATCAGCTGCTGTCATGGTTAGGACTGAAGCAGTGAATGTGCAGAAGGACATTGCAGGTGTGGCACGGGGTGGTTTCATGATGACATATCGCACATGCCGTCATGAAACTACCAATTTTAAGGATAAAACAAGGTCCAATGAAATCTCAAGTCCTATATATAGGATTCGAAAAATAGGGCACAGGCCTTAGTAATATTGAGCAAGGAGATGAGCCTGAGATGTTAGTGTTTGAAAAAATGACCTTATTCAACTCTCGATATCTACTAAGACCTAGCAAGGAAGAATTGGTCACATACTTTTTGCTATTCTCATGCCACACCCATTTTGAGTTGAAAATATGACCAAAATCCTATATATAGGATTTAGCAAATTAAGAGCTATCTATAGTAACTGGTGGTGTTAGTGGACATTATTGCATAGCAAGTGTTTTCTTGGTCCTTATCTTTACTACTAAATACTGCGACAGAGCTTTCGGCCATATTTTCAATTCATTGCATTCCCAACTCATCACAACCACGCGCTCTTCAGCCGAACCATACAGACACCAGCAAGGACACTTCCGTTGAGAGATAATATTGCTCCACGCCTCTAGACAGCTGTTTCGCTCCCTGTCGGAGCTCATCAGTAGAGGATGATAATGATGATAATGGAGAGATGATCAGTCTTATACACAAGAAATGGCGCAAGTGCGCGCTTTCCACATATATCAATGGCATATGCAAGCTGCTAAAATGGTAAAGTGTGAGAACAGCGATAAATATCAATTTTGCTACACGTTGGTTACCTTCATCAGTACCGCTTGGAAATAACTCGTATGTTGTTGATGTTGTCACGTAAACTTGAACTATGAAAAAAACTTGAATTTCATCTGCAAACCTAAACAACTACAAGTGCCTCAATTTGATCATGCAGTTTTGTTAGTTACGTGCATCCCCTCACAAATTTAAAGAAAAAACGAGCTTGAGTTACGTCTTACCTCCGGTGTCAACTCGTATCAAGTGGAGTTAATCCTGGGGTGAACGTGGAGATGTCCAACTGCGGAAGACATCTTGTCTCTTCACAGAAAACTACCACGATGAAAAAATTTCTTTACCTTTTCAAAGGAACTACTTGGTAGGAGTGAGCATAGAAAAATTCTACACAGCTATTTGCATTGAGTAATGTCTGGCTTCGAGAGTGAGGTATTACGTGTCATGCGATTGAAATAGTAACAATGTGTGGCAGCATGGTGAAAGCTGGTTCAAAAAACAGCCAACCATTAGATTGCGGTTGTCTAGTTAACCGTGGCCTGGGCGTCAAGAAGACTTAGTATTGTCAGTAGTAGCAGTAGTGTAGTTCAACAATACAAGTATACAGCTTTTGATGTGCGTAGGGCGCCCTGCAATTTGCACACGTGTGTCATCTAGGCAAACCGTGGTAAGTTAGTTTATCAAGATTGGAAACAGCAAGTAACATACAGTTGTAGTGAGGGTCAAAACCGGATGCGATACCAATTATGGTTCAAATGGTCCGCAGGGACCGGGGCTCTGCCAACCTCGGGAGGTTGTAGTAAGGTCACTGTTTCCGCACACAGTGTCCTCCACCTTGTGTCATGCTGTCAATCTAACAATTACATGATTGTACTGTGGTATTAGATTGACTAGGAGTTAGACGTCTCTCTTACATCTTGTCTATCTCCTCTTTTTAAAAGAAATATGCTTTTTTGTGTCGGTTTTGATTACGGTACTAGCGCTGAGAACGATGGCCTGAAAGATAGGTCGTTGAGATATAAGTGGTCAGAACTTTGAATGCCGTGGAGTAATAGGAAAGAGCCAGGTTGTGAATTTGGTTGTCCTCAAAAGGTCCTCAATGGTTCGGGACGCTGAACAGGTCGGAGGATCGGCAAAAACTCGTGATTGTACAAAAGCAACGCCAACTTTGGCAACTGGGCTTCGTACGGGAGTAGACTCCTGGATCATCAGTTGTCACAGAGCCATGTTGTGGTCCCAATACATTGTGAGTACCAATGAGTCCCGCGGTGAGTCTATCGGAAACTGTTGTAGTCGACAATGCTGAGAAAACGTGTGATACTCAGTGAACCTTAACCAAGTCCACTTTTCAGCCCGCAGATCTACAGTGCAGTGCAAGTAGATTCCACGCGCTAAGATAAAGACTTTTAGTGCACCCTCCACAGTCATCCCCTACAGGATTTCATCCACATCAGAACATTGTACAATGCACTTCGAAGTACAGTATTGTACAAGTAGGGGCCAGCCACACGCAAACTCCTTACACAGTATCTTGGCGAGGTTACATGTAGAAGTTACACACGCACAGTCCACGCAGTTGTCTCCTCATGTTTTGTACTTTCATCAATATTAGTAGCTTCTCCGCGTAGGCATCAATGCAACGTGACTACAAGCAGCACGTAAATGAAGCATTCGCATAAGCAACGTGGAATGAAGAATCAGTAACGAGTGGGATCATACATGCATACCCACGTACATGTACATTGACATTGCACTCAATTCACGCTAGAACTACATGTACTTGTGTTCGTATGTGCATATCGACATGCAACAGCAGAATAGGCAACAAAGGAACATATTGAATTATTGATGAAGTAAGTGCTCGAACGAGCTAAGTTCGTAATTGAACATAATTAATATTATTTTCAAGAAAGTCGTGGAAAAGCTTAAATGGAATGTGTCTGATCCTGATCACAAGAAGGATAAAACTTTCACTAGATGAAAGGAAATGGCTGTTTGACTGAGTGGACATGCATCACTGCATGCAAAGTAATACTGTGCGAAATTAGTTCGATCGCTCCCAAACTATCATTTGAAAGAAGGAAGTCAATTGACAACTAATAATAAATAATAATATTCGCGGGATCCGCGTCGGCATCGCTTGAATGTTCAGAAACACACAAACTAGCCTTCGCATCCGCAGGCCACCAAATTGACAACTACTTGTATTTTAATTGATAAGGTGAACTTCAAAACGAAAAAGATCAGTCTGGGAAGTGAACTGCCTAAGAAGAGAAAAAAGTGTCAACCCCACTGGCACTTGAACTCGGGATCTTGCTTGTCAAGAGCAATGCTCTAGCCGTTCGAGCCATGGGATCAGGCTGAACCCAGAAGGCGCTGACAGGTTTTCACTTCCTACTGAGACCGATCCAATAGCTACCGTAGGACCCTGGCTTACGTCACACAGGTTCTACACCTACAAGTTCAAGAGGTGTGTGCGCTCATATCACTAGTACTGTCTTATTACTTATTGCTGGCTGGCCGTTTTGGATCCATCAGTTGCCAGATGATCGTAGTAATACGTAGAACTCAGAGTTGTGGCAAAGCTTCCAATCTGTCTTGGGTATAAGTCAGAGATCGGAAGCTTACAGGCGACCACTTGAGTTTTTGCACATCAGACAGCGAGAAGAGATTTTTCCTCCTAGGAAATTTTGTGCCTGTCCAATACCATCAGTTCTAGTTTTCTTTTCCTCTGCGCAAGGTAAGGATGGATATTTCAGCAAGCTAGGATAAACGTCCTCAGGGTTTACTGATAACGAAATGTTATTGTTCATCACACTTTCTGACTATATGCCGAGAGAAACTGGAATGAGGATAGCCCTAGACAAACCGATCCATGTGACACTCTAGGCCATGTCGCGTGTGTGTGGCTGTGTGCGCGTGTGCGCGTAGGTGTCTGTATTTTTGTTCTCCAATGTGTGTAGGTTGGTTGTGCCTGTCTCCAGGATGGAGATCGAAAAACATACATATGTACATACATTGCCAATGGATTCCAATCAGCAATCTGACCGTTCCGATGACGAAACATCAACCGTGGTTCTTCCACAACATATCACCGCCACCAGTGAGCATGATAGTCCTTTGCCAGGGACTGTTCCTGTCGACCTTACTGTTCGAGATGATGAAGTCATGCAAGAAGAACTGTCGCTAGACGATGGATCCACGGGTTTGGTTAATGAATATGAAGATCAACAGTCAAGGGTGTTAGAATCAGTCGAGTCAGGACTTGGCAATGTTCCATTTGACGTATGGTGCTCAACTCTGTTACCTTTGCTGTCAATTCCGGACATCTTTCAGCTGTTTAGGGTTAGTAGACGCTTGAGGGAGCTGCTATACAATGAGTACACAATCCAGGGTCTATGTCAGGTGAGTGCCAATGTGCGATGTGAAGGATTATTTGTGAATTTTGGTTTTAGTTATTCTGCTTTTAAGTCGCATTTGGACAAAGCACGGTCATACCTGCCAAGTACTGAAAGTGCTTTTTCCTAAATAGGTCGCGTGGTTAAATCCTTTAAAATATTATAGCTATGAGCAACATTTGAAAATGCGCGGTCTTTATCACAAACATATCAACCAAAGTAGTTATGTGTTCCGTACCGGTTTATTCTCACATTCATCAGTGGCATATCGTGACTAATGGCATACAGAGAACAACCTAAGGTTACATACATTATAGAACAGAGATAATGAAAGTGCCAAAAACAACAGCAAAAATGAATTCAATATTAATTTTCATGAAAGATAAGGCTATACATCTATTTTGATATCACTGATAAAAGAAATTTTATCCAGGTCATGCGCGAGTGAATAGCAACTGAATAAAGCGGTTGTCAGCTGACAAAACCCCTTTTATTTACTATGCAGTTGCATGATGTCTACCGCTTTCTGAGGATATGGCTAGATGTGAGAGTAGGCACAGGTGATTGTACGCGAGAAAGTGTGATGATGAGAATGAATAGTGATTGTGAATTAAAGCAAAAAATGTGAGCGCAGTGACATTTTCCTTGTGATTACAACTGTAGTATCCCTGCCCGACCAATACGGAAGCAGTACGGAACTAATACGGAGCTTTGCCTGACGTATATTTAGTGTATCTCCGTATGTAAGCGTGCGGCGTCTGCTGCATATAAGCGGCTGCGCATTTCTGTTTTGATGAAGAGAAGATTAGATTAGATTGGATAGCAATGAAAGCTAACTCGAAGAATAAGGATTCAGCCTCTAGGTGAGCACCGGAGAGAAAGTTATTTATTTTGCCGCTTCATCTTTCACGAACGATTATATCTCAGGTGTGTACCTGAAAGTAGAATAAAAGTAATTATTGTTGATTTCACCGCGCCTACCACTCGGCTACCTATTACATTGGTGGCAGCGGTGGGATTCGAACCCACGCCTCCGGAGAGACTGGAGCCTCAATCCAGAAGGGAGGGTGTAGTATCTCGGGATCGTATGTCGGTGGTGTTGCAGGACGTAAATCTACATCGGTTACTTGATGATATGGCTTCAGGCGATTTACGTGAACAATTGAAAGCCTCTGGCGATCCGACAATGAACGAATGCGGACTGTGACATCATCGATCACCTTCTGGATGACATATGGTCCTGTCCAGAATCGGTGAAACTTGGGGGACTCATTCTGAGGGACCACTGGTGAATGTAGGAGAACAAGCTGATCCTTCGTGAACTTCGGTGGCGGGCGAGATGTACCATCGTAACCCTTCTTCTGGTGCTGGTGTGATTTAAGGCCGTGCTGGCGGGCACGCTCAAAGGCAGCCTCAGTTGAAGTACGAATAGAAGAGACGAATTCAGGGTAAGATGGTGGTGGTGAGTTACGGGGTAAACCATACATCACATCGAGAGGCAGAACCGGATCATAACCAAACTGGAGGCGGAATGGAGAATAGCCAGTCGATGCATGTACACTAGTGCGGTATGCTAGCGCCGTGGGTTGGAGATGCAAGTCCCAGTCTCGGTGATCAGAGATGGATGTTGCAATCATAGCTTCTAGTGTCCGGTTGAATCTTTCAACCATGCCATCACTTTGTGGGTGGTAGGGTGTGGTTCTGGTCTTGGTGATATCAAGCATAGTGCATAGGCTTTGAAACAAGCGACTCTCAAACTGGGAACCTTGATCAGTGTGCAAGGCAGCGGGTGCACCATAGCGACAGATCCAACCATTGAAGAACAAACCAGCGACAGTAGAGGCGAGCATGTTGGGCATGGGGAAAATCTCAACCCACTTGGAGAAGTAATCCATTATGACTAATACGTACCGATTTCCTCGATCAGTGATAGGAAGGGGACCCATGATGTCCATGGCGACACGCTGGCTTGGATAGGATGATGTTTGCGATTGCAGAGGTGCTTTCGGTTTGGGCTGAGGTGCTTTCCGTTTTTGGCACTCCGGGCAGGTTCTAACACACTGTTCGATGTCATCAGCCATGTGGGGCCAGTAGAACCGTGTACGGGCCTTGTCGATGTTGCGGTTGACGCCAAGATGACCCGATCCAATACCGGCATGCAGCGATCTGACAACAGTAGGACGTTGTGACGCAGGCAGGACCAATTGAAGATACGAGGACAGTTCATCAGTCGACTCATACCTTCGGTAGAGAACACCATCTTGGACAATGAGACGATTGAACTGCGTCCAGAGTCGGTGCACATCAGGATGAACAGCAGCTAACTCATCTGATCCCTTAGGTGGTCGTTGCTGTGACCTCACCCACTTCATCACTAGAGAAATCGAGGGATCCACAGCTTGGCTAGTGCGGAGGGAGGTAGACGGCAGCCAGGACGCTGACGGAGCAGGCTCACGAGTGCATTGGTCGAGCTCGCCTGTGGACAGAGAGACACCGCATGAACTCACAGCAGCAGATGCAGCAGGCGGCAGACACATACTCTTGGCAGCAGGGGAAGAACACACATGTCCACACAATCTTGACAAACTATCGGCGTTGACATGCTGAGAGCCAGGGCGATGCCGAGTTTCATAGTCAAACGCTGATAACCGTTCTATCCAGCGTGCAACAATGCCATCCGGATTCTTGAATGAAGATAGCCAAAGGAGGGCTTTGTGATCAGTGCGGAGTAGGAATGTGGCGCCGAGCAAGTAGTGACGGAAATAGTGAGTGAATTCAATAACAGCCAGTAACTCACGCTTTGTCGTTGTGTAATTACGTTGACCAGAGGACAGTGTCTTACTTGCATAGGCGATGGGATGTTCTGCACCATCGGAGCCGATTTGTGAAAGGACCGCACCAATGGCATGATCACTAGCATCGGTATCCAGAATGAAGGACTTATTGGCATCAGGATAGGCAAGGACGGGTGCTGAGCTGAGGTGTTGGCGGAGCTGATCGAAGGCATTCTGTGCCTCGGGTGGCCAGGCGAATGTTGAGTGCTTCCTTGTTAGCGCATGCAGAGGTGTCGCAATCTTAGCAAAGTCATGGATGAATCTCCTGTAGTATGATGCAAAGCCGAGGAACTGGCGCACACCCGTGATGGACGTAGGTTGCTTCCAGGTGGAAACAGCCTTAATTTTGGCGAGATCAGGGCGAACACCATCAGCAGAGAACACATGACCAAGATATCCAACAGATGAGTTGACTAGAGAGCATTTAGACGGCTTCACTTTGAGGCGGGCCTCACGGAGACGGTCGAGGACAGAACGTAACCGTTGGAGGTGTTCCTTGAACGTCCTTGAGAAGACAATGATATCATCCAGATATACAAGACACGTGGATGGAATAAGATCTCCCAGAACAGCATTCATCAGGCGCTGAAACGTAGCAGGTGCATTGCATAAGCCGAAAGGCATGCAGGTCCACTCATAGAAGCCAAATGGAGTGACGAATGCAGACTTACGCCGGGCATCTTTATCCATGCCGACTTGCCAGTAGCCAGAAGCGAGGTCAATAGTTGTGAAGTAGCGGGCACCACTCATGGCGTCAATGGCATCATCAATACGCGGCATTGGAAAGGCGTCTTTTACCGTGATGTTTTTAAGCTGACGGTAGTCCACACATAGGCGAATGGAGTTGTCAGGCTTCCGGACAACGACAATAGGTGCAGACCAGGGACTGTTCGACGGACGGATAATGTGATGATCACGCAGCTTATCAATGTGCTCCCTGACCTCTTGTTGCTGGTGGATTGGTAGACGACGCGGTGCTATGCGTACAGGAGGTGCGCCAGAGGTGTCGATGGTGTGCGTGACGAACTCTGTGTGGCCAGTGTCAAACGGGCCGGTGGAAACACAGTCAGCATACTCACTCATCAGGTCTTGAACGGAACGGCGATCGGCACTATCCAGGTGACTGAGATCGAACTGCGGTTCTCGAGAGCCATCGTCTGCAAGTGTAGTAGCAGCACATATCGCAGAGATATCATCGTCGTCGACCGGAATACATGGCATGATGGAGCCAATCCGCACACCCTGTGGTAGTGTGATCGGCTGGTCGGAGAAATTGAAAACTGGATAGCCAACCGTAGCAGAAGGGGCATCATCATTATCCGCTTGCACGTGAATGGCAGCATCTTGACATAGGAGGTCATAACGCTCGGGCAGCTTACCAGATGCTTCCAGAAGATAATCACCCGGAGCTGGAGAGAATTGGAGCTTGCCAGGCAGAAGTACTTGGCTGAACGGCGGTATTGCGACAGGTGTTGTCAATTGGACATGACAAACTTGGTGGTGAACACTCTTGGTATCATTATTACAGGCATCAGCACGAGGTGGAGAGTTGGTAGGGAACTTGAGTGAATTGTCCGCAGGGTTGAGAACGCAACCATGGGTTCTGAAAAAATCAACTCCCAACAAAACATCAGGCTGAACATCACCAACCAGAACATTGTGAGAAACTTGCCGATCATCAATGGAAAAAGTTAAACATGCAGATCCATGCAAAGGAATAGATGACCCATCAATTGTAGCCAAATCCGGTAGTGACTGTTTAACTAGAGGTGTACGCCCAGGCAAGCTTGACCAAACTTTGTTGCTCACTAATGTCACTGCCGAGCCCGTGTCAAGCAAAGCGTTGAACTGCATGGATTGAATAGTAACTGGTACTGTGAATGGACGGTGTACGGAGGAGCGGTGAAAGAATGTAGCAATGTGGGACTTCAGACCATCAAACGATGGTGTTAAGAAGAGTAGGTAAGCAACTGCTAGGACTGGCACCCCAATACAAGCGAACATAGCAATATGTCTAACAGCATGAATGACAGGGGGTAAACCCACTATGGCGAGAATACAAATGAGCAAATAGGCTCCTATTGGTAAACTAACCGGCTGGTGAGTCCGAAGCGCATCACGCACAGCAGTTGGACTCAGGACTGCTGTGGACGGCTGTTTCCCGATGGCTGACGGGGCTGGCGGCACTCAGAGGCATAGTGGCCAGAGCGACCGCAATTGAAGCATGTAATGGGTCTCCTCGGCTGGCTGCGTTGCAGCTGGCTGCGTTGTGGCTGGTGGAGAGATTGTGCGGTTGGACCGGCGTCACGTTGTTCGAGGCGAGCCAGTCGAACGCTGATGGCTTCCAGCGATTTAGCGACTGCCTCTAGCTGCGTTTCCTGTGTGACTCCGCACACGGGAAGAGGTGGTGTTTCCTGCTCTTCAGCCTGCAGGATGGAATGTTGGTGAAGGGCGGCGAGTAGGGCAGCATCCAGGGTATTCGGAGCTAGTTCCCGGACCCTGACACGAATCGACCTGGAGTCGAGACCAGCAAGAAACTGGTCCTTTGCAAGGACATCCCTGTCCGCAGTGGCCATGTTGGGATAGGATTGGGCGACAGCCGCCCTTACTTTCTCACAGTAAGCGCTGGCCGACTGTCCCTTCTCCTGTCGCAACGCTTTGAAGGCGGCCCGGTGTAGTTCCGCACGCTGAGCGGGAGCGAAACGGTCTTCTAGGGCCTGAGCGAGGTTAGCGATAGCGCCTTGACGGGTCGCCTGTGGGAGACTCAGGTAGAATAGCTGGGCGTCCCCGGTGAGGGACAACCCCAGGAATTGAGTTTGCTCGGCCGGCGTCCACTGGTTCACCGCAGCAACCTGTTCAAACTGGGCATACCATGCCGACCAGTTGTCATCTAGCCGACCTGCGTATTTGGCCGGGGTGGCCCAGTTGTGCACGTGGCGGGCGGGTGCCGGAGCAGCGGCGGCTGGTACAGCAGCGGCGGCTGGTACAGCAGCTGGTTGAGCCATCACGTCAACGATTGACTAAGGGCCAGGCGGGTTACAAGACGAGTTCCGTAAACAGGTGAGTTCGAATCTGACAAATTTGATTGAACCACCGCTGCCACCAATGTATTGTCGTTGTCCGGAGAGACTTGCCTTCCTCGGCCTGGCCCTGCTTATTAGCCTGCAGCACAGTCAGGGTGCTAGCGTGGATCACCCTTCTCTCCGCACGGCACTCACTGGAGACTCCGATGGCGATTCCAAGCGACCCGCTACCTACATGTATACTACCGGTGGTGATGGCGAAGCTGATGAGGACGACGACATGCAGGCTGCTGACCAAGACAAGGAGGGTATTCCCCAAGACCAGCAGCGTTTGATTTTCGCCGGCACGCAGTCGGAAGCAGGAGCCCACTCTTCACTTGGTACTTCCCCTCCGTGGTGGGATGCAGATTTTCGTCAACACTCTTCCTGGCTATACCATCACTCTTTACGTCGCGCAAAGCAATGCTATCGACAATGTGAAGACCACGATTCAAGACGAGGAGGGAGGTCATTTGTCTGACGCCGAGCTAGCCGATCTGAGTGACCGGCTCAACCAAGATGAAGATAAAACCTGGCTTGCCCTCCGCCGTAGCTCCAGCCGCCGCGGAGGTTACTAACGCTGTTTCTAGGTATGGCATTTTCTTTCCTCTCTTCCTTCAGTCTCCCTGTTCTTTTCAGTCTTCCTTTATGCGAGTGTGTGAATCCAGTTTAGTTTGGTAGGCGTCTGATCATGGTGAGCCACGGCTTACCCAGCTAACGTGGGACAATGTGTGTGACAACGCCCCTTATAGGTATAGTGTATTCAGTTCGGTTTTTGAACTGCGATGTTCCTGGCGGGTTGTGCCAGCGTTGTGCAGCAAGAGTGCTGTGGATTTTCAGGTCCTATTTGGAGGACAGTTCTTTCCCCTTTTGACCCCGTGAGATCGTGTGAACCTGGTGTGCTTCTACTTTATGATTTTTTATCAGTTCATTTCTTCTGTCTACTCTAAACGTTATCATTTCCGATATATTATTTGCCATCTTCCGGTTGACGCTGTGTTCGTAACTCTTCACTAATTTTTTGAAAATCACGAGGGCGTGATTATCTGTAGGAAGGGAGGGTGTAGTATCCCTGCCCGACCAATACGGAAGCAGTACGGAACTAATACGGAGCTTTGCCTGACGTATATTTAGTGTATCTCCGTATGTAAGCGTGCGGCGTCTGCTGCATATAAGCGGCTGCGCATTTCTGTTTTGATGAAGAGAAGATTAGATTAGATTGGATAGCAATGAAAGCTAACTCGAAGAATAAGGATTCAGCCTCTAGGTGAGCACCGGAGAGAAAGTTATTTATTTTGCCGCTTCATCTTTCACGAACGATTATATCTCAGGTGTGTACCTGAATGTAGAATAAAAGTAATTATTGTTGATTTCACCGCGCCTACCACTCGGCTACCTATTACACAACCATCAGGATAACCGAGACGAATATACACAGCTTCAAGGACTTTCCATTTCTTGTAAGTAGTAGCGCCAAGAGTACATAACCCCCCCCCAGAGTGTGCAACGACTGATCCAGCTCTGCATAGGCCGATGGGGTCTTGGTCGAGCGGAATCGGATCTTTGCGTCATAATACCGTACACATCTGAGGGGAGCCCGGGGAGTCGCGGGTACTCTTGGATCAAAAAGAATGGTGGCCTGCCTCGAGACCGGCCTTGCGCTGGTGTGGAGGGTACGCATGACATCAGAAGATCCGATTCCGCTCGACCAAGACCCTATGCAGAGCTGGATCGGCGTTGCACACTCTGGGGGTTATGTACTCTTGGTAGCACGTTACACAACATTAAACCATAAATCATTGTACTGCTCGTGACAAATAGGATTAGACAAGAAATGAGTCTTGGTAGCAGACAAGTTCTTCTTCTTCTTATCTTCCCGAACCTTACGTTATTTGTCTTTTCAATTTCGAATCCGAAATCTCATGTCCAACATGGCGCTCCTCAATTATGTTCGCATCTCCGTTTTCAACGCGAAAGGCAGTAACTCACTTTTTAAGAAATGAGTCAGTGTTGTGGCGTACATGTCTATAGGGACTTTTAGAGTTCGGTACTTTTGCCGTACTGTATGTTTGCCGTGGACATGGAAATCGAGTCGCACGTCTAGCGGCTAAGGGCGCAGGCCATGCAGCCGTGGGAACGCAGGACATAAATGCATGTATTATCCGGCAGTCACACTGTGCACCTACTGCTTACACAGCTGCATAATGCCGTTTATTATTTTTTATTATTTCATTTTACTGTATTATTTCTTTCGGCAACGCATATGATGATCATGATCATGATCATGATGCCTGTGGAGTATGCGGCCTCAACAAAGATCACTGAGCCGTTCGTGCGCCTTATTGTACCGTCGGATACATCAACGCCTCCAGAAGAAGCGCCTGTTGCTCCATACCAGTCCTCCACACAGCCTCCGACCGTTGCGGGCGCGGAACAGCCTCATTACGTTCGGGGCCATTCTCCCGGGTTGATTCTATCGTCATCTCTACCCGACGATTTCCGCCTACATCCTGTACCATGGCCGGGGATCACTAGCCTGGATGACGCCCCCGGAGGCTTGGGCACCGATGTTATCCTTGATGCCATCGGTGCTGTTCGACAGCGGGCCCGTCAGTCAAGTCAGCAGCGGCAAAAGAAACAGGAAGAAAGAGTGGCACAGTTGCGCCCCATGCTACCGCCGGCGCGACAGCTTTTGTTGGAAACGGCTGATGAGAAGGGTGTTTCAAATTGGTTATCCTCCATGCCATCTTTCGTAACGCCCAGTTCAATCCTGAACTAATCGGATTTTCGTGATGCTGTTTGTATTCGATATGGTTTGTCATTGGAGGGAGTGTCCAGTTCCTGTATTTGTGGGCAAGACATGACAATAGATCATGCCATGAGTTGCCCGGCGGGTGGTTATCCAATTGCAAGACATAACGAGACCCGGCACATTCTGTCGGAAGCTATTCGGGAAATACTGCCAGATGTGGAGAAGGAGTCTCTTTTCAAGCCGTTCGAAGGAGAAACACTACCACATCGAACTGCGAACCGGTCTTTGGAGGCGCGTCTGGATATCAGGGCGCGGGGCTTCTGGACCCGGGAGCAGGATGCCTTTTTTGATGTACGGGTAACGCATCCGAAGGCAAGCCTGCTGTCGCGTACGCGAAGGACTAAAGGGACCGTCACTTAATTTTTGCCGACTACCCGCCAAAAAAATATTTTCGTTTCACGTGTCAGACACGTCCGCGAGCGCGTACGATCGACTCGCGCGCGCCCGCGCTACCTTTCACGTCAGGCTATCTGTTCACGCCACATGGCTGGATAGCGCGTACATGCAAACATGATTGAAGACTTGCAAAATCAATTTTTTTCTTCGCCGTACGCGTAAGACTAAAGGGACCGTCACTTAATTTTTGCCGACTACCCGCCAAAAAAATATTTTCGTTTCACGTGTCAGACACGTCCGCGAGCGCGTACGATCGACTCGCGCGCCCGCGCTACCTTTCACGTCAGGCTATCTGTTCACGCCACATGGCTGGATAGCGCGTACATGCAAACATGATTGAAGACTTGCAAAATCAATTTTTTTCCAAGTCCAGGCGCTAGGCGTAGGCAGCACTAATCAGTCTAATGCCTAATGCCCAGGCAGCTGACTTTATTTTCGGAGAAACACTACTCATTGTAGTAAAAAGTAACAATGAATAGCGATATCATCTAGGAAGGATCGCTACCCTAACGCGAAGGAAAGGCCTTGCGCGGCTGCTCTACGAAGTGTTGAAGAAAGACTCATCAAAGTTTAATAGTTGGTGGACGAACAACTCGCTGGCGCCGGAAAACTTGGCCCCCAACGATGGTGTTTGGTGAATCATCAAGCATAATGTCTTGTAGCAGTGTTCACCGAGGAAGGAGAACGCTCTAGCCGCTGCTGTTGTCCGTTTCATCCACGTTGGGCGTTAGCTGCACCGCGCCTATTGTGTTTTAGTATTCCATGGACACACATTAGCATTCAGAGCGATTGTGGAGCCACAATTTACTTCACACAGCGTTGTATTGTCCACGAGCGCAAACTTCATTATCAGCAGTAACTGTTACTCTTCATCCTACATGTAGACTTGGAGTATACACGGCCTTGTCACGACAGCGACAGCTCTACAGAGTGTTCAAGTGAGAAACATTAATTTCTATTGTTGGTGGACGAATAAATGGCTGATTCCGAAAAAACGCGGCCTGCACCGATGGTGTTTGGTGGATCATCAAACAGGGTGACCAGCAGTGTTCACCGAGGAAGGAGAATGCACTCGCCACCACTCCGATTCATCCAAGTGGGCGTTAGCTGCGCCGCGCCTATTGTGTTTTAGTATTCTATGGACGCGCACTAGCGTTCTCAGCGATTGTGGAGCCACATGTGACATATCTTCATGCGGCGTTGCACTGTCCAAGAGCAGAAACGTCAGCAGTGACCCATCATCATACATGTAGGTTTGGAGTATACACACCATGCGCCAATGGGCCTTGGCACAACAGCGGCAGCTCTATGGAGTGTTCAAGTGAGAAACATTTGTTTCGACTTTTGGTGGACGAACAAATCGTCGGTGCCGAAAAACGTGGCCTGCGCCGATGGTGCTTGAAACATCAAGCCTGGTATGTGGTGACTGTCAGTGTTGATCGAGGAACTTGGAAGGAGAACACTTAGGCCGTCGACCGTTCATCCATTTCGTTAGCTGCACCAAGTCTATTGTGTCCTTGTATTCCATGGGCACACAATCATGAAGCATGGCGTCTGAGGTGTGTTCACAGAGCGGGGAGATGCTCTTGCTGCTATCTTATCCGTCCTGTGTATTCCCAAGTGCCGAAGGCTCACAACGATGGTGTTGGACAAGTCAGATAAAATAGAGTCAACGTAAGTACGCATGTGTACTCTTACTGACTGAAACATAAGTGGGGTGTAAGAGCTAATTCAAATGGTATCGTGACATTCTCATGTACGAGGTTAGTGTGTAGTACTTGTTACGTACTGAATTCTGTGACTTTGTTTTGTCTCCATATACTGCATGCATTCACGTTTCACAGTTATCAGTTTGACCCTGAGTTCATGTCTGTTATCCCGTGTCTCCTCTACTTATTTTTGTTTCCACACGGTTCATGGTGTAGCGCTGCACGTGTTCCGTTAGTTAGAACTTCAGCATAAATCGCAACTACTTGTACTTTCAGACATGTCACGTGATTGTTGCCAGGGTTTGAGCCAATCAGAGCGTTTACAGGCAGGGCCTGAACCCCTGATCATGCCTTGCCTGCCAGCTCTACTACGATATTACATGTCACGTACCCGCGCGCGCGCACGGTTCTCCTGCGCTTGGGCTTGCTTTCCCTTGGTAGTTGGAAGTCAGTGGCTGTTAGTACTCTTAGATTATGTACAGAAAGTGGTGGACATCACGCAACTGCAGTGTAAATTAAAGGGTGGTTGTCAACTGACAACCGCATAATTTTTCGACATAATTAATAAAAGAATTTTCATCTAAAGAGTGAAAAGCAACTAAATAGAGCGGTTGTCGGTTGACAACCCCCTTTTATTTAGATTATGTATCTGAAGTAAACACAACGTAGAAATATCACAATTGTCTCTTGTGTATTATATCCGTCTGATGTCACCAGATCGTCACACGGTGCTGTGACCAAGATACGGATCATGCCGAACGCTGATTCAACTGGACGAATCGCGAGGCTTTTCAGATGCAGGGACACAATGGAAACTGAATGACTTCAGAACAGCACTGAAGCGTTATGTTATCATGCAAGACGCCTTTCTGCGCCGCACAAACACAGGCGGTACTACAGCAGAAGATGTCACTCACTATTCTGCAGGTGCACTGGTGACAGGCGCATGCAAGTTCACCAGAAGGAAGCGGTCTGATGTTAATGGAATGCCAGCAGTATGAGAGGGTGTGCATTCTGCGGCGGATCTCACCTGGACAAGAGCTGCGCGAAATACACAACAGTAGCACAGCGGAAAGAATAACTGATTGAACAGAAGCGTTGCTTTGTGTGTTTGCGCACAGGGCACCGGTCAACTCAGTGCAAGGCCACCCGCAAGTGTAATGTGTGTTCTCGCATGGGTCACCAATCAGAGTCACCATCATGTCACGATCTGCCCTGAATCTCAACAGAAATCTGACAGCAGTACCAACATAGTAGCTGACCAGCCCGTGGCTGACGAGGTACCAGCATCTAGCGCAACAGCAGCTAGTGCAGCATCAACCAGTATCGCCATTGACCGTAAGATAGTCAGTCGTCTTGATCGGTGCAGATTTCCTCTGGGAGTCTCAGTTGACGTGGAGCACCAGAGGACTTCCGCCAGGACTACAGTTTCTGCCTACCACAGTCGGTTTTGTGGTGACTGGCCGAACACGTCACTCCAAGCACTCAAGTACGCCGATGAGCAGCCATGCCAGCTATCGTTTCTCTAACTGATGCAACTTCCGACTCCTGCACCATCCCAGATCTGTGGGACCTAGACTGTGTTGACATCCAGGATTCAGGCAATCTTACTAACAACGACCTAGCCAGTAGGCCATTCATCATTGTTCTACGATTTTGCCTGCCACCAATCGTCATGACCTGCGATACTGAGAAGGCCATTTTACAAATCAGTGCCAACCCAGCATACAGAGTTGCGACACGATTTCTGTGGTTCGCCAACTCCGACAGTCCATCAGTCACCCCATCCAGCCTGTTCACGCTCATAAGCAGTCCATCTCTGCTTGGCGCGTCTATACAGCATCATTTGGCACAGCAAGATGACAAAACAGCTAGCAGTGGCTGTTGGTGAGAACATTTTCTGCTGTGCCATTGGAGTGTGCACGATACACAAACCCTGCTCTTTTGTTGGCACCGCCTATGTAACTTACTGCATAGGGTGCAAGGTGACCGTTGTCGGTTTACATGTACTCCAGTTATTACACCGTGCATGCACTGAGTCTGTGCTGCACTGTGCATCCATAGGTGTTCGTTTGCGGTAGCGCAAGGTGACACGCAAGGTTGATGGATTGTTTTGTCCGCTGCTATTCGAAGCTCTCGGAGTCGGAAGCGTTAGCTCTGTTTCCCCTGTTCCTCCCTGCGCGGAGTCTGTAGTTCTGGCTTGCAGTTGCTGTTACATGCATGTTGGCAGTTGCATGTGTGTTTGGTTTTCAGTTGTCTTTATTTGTTTTGTGTGGACGACAGTTCAATATTCTAGCAGTTGTTGCACTTCCTACTTCTGAAGTACATTCCGTAGTTATCTGCGGTTGGTGTTTGAGAGAGCAAACTGTGTTCTTCTCCAGAGTGGAGTAAACCATTCGCTTGTGTCTGAGGAAAACCCTGTGTGTTGACGAAGAGGTTGACTTGGCTGTAGAGTGAAAGTACCACATGGTCACATGGTCCACAAAATCTTAGAACTACTTGTAACTTAGGGTCTTCTGGCGTATGGTATAATTATATGAGCAGCATGGGAGTGAAGTAAAAGACTATGAGCTCAAACATTCAGTCTTTCAGGAGTAGGTGTTTCATCACGGAATAGGTTCTGCAGTTCACTTACACACTGCAACAATGGACCAGCAGTGTCCAGCATACAATAGAGTCATGTGAATATGTACTGTATGCATACTCACAGCTGCAAGGCCAGTGCCCCGTGGCTGCTTGACTTCTCAATCGATATAAATATTCACAACAGTAAGACTCTGTGATCAATCAGAGCTGTGCTTCGAAGTAGTCACAAATGCCCCATGATCAGTCACAAAACAAAACTTGGCAACCAGTCACAGCTTCCACGGTGCCCCAAGACCAGTCACCAGAAATGACCGTAGTAAATCTGCAGGGAGTTTCATAATCTGTTCATTGCAGAGTCCACTATGCTATGATTCAAGAGGGGGGTAGCGTTCCTGCGGATGCGGAAAACTTGGCTGGAGCCCGAGTGTCACGTGAACCCTGATTTTTAAGACTTATTATTTGTTTTACGATGAGCCTATTATACGCGATACAGGCTCAGAACACACTTTTCGTCTAGTTGGCATATCAGGGATATAGGGCGGAGCAGCCCATATCCCCAATTATGACACGCGAGTAATACTAGTAGTGAAATACGATTGGCGTATTTTGCCGGACTGACTGCGGTAATGTAAAGCTAAAATAAAGCAGTCAGTTTGCCCTTAGCATGGCCTTGTCATGAGGGTGCCACATCCGTGGAAAGGCAACATGCCGGCTAATCTCCCTGAGAAGTTGAGTGGTTATCAGCAGGCGATAACGCTGTGTCGATGATGACCTGTTGATGCCCGACAGGAACCTTGCGAGGAGAGTCATTGGGCCTGACGGGTAGGTAAAGCCAACTTCCACATGAAGTTTGCGGATGGCCGACATGTAGACATGGACAGATCGGGGCTTAAAAGTTCTGAACAACTCGGCAGCAAAATAACACATAAAGTAAAAAGTCATCACCTGGCAATGGATTCCAATCATGCCCTTGACAGAACTGGAAGTAACGGGTATCGGCGGAAAAATATTTCCGGCTGGTGCCAGTGCTGCTAGCTGCAGCACGGAGTCCGGCAACTGAGAGTTGGCAAGACTGGCTGATCTGGCTCAGCTGCTGCTTCCGGAGCCCTCAATGGTTCAAATACCATTGGCGCAGGCCACGTTTTTCGGCACCGACAATTTGTTCGTCCACCAAAAGTCGAAACAAATGTTTCTCACTTGAACACTTCGTAGAGCTGCCGCTGTTGTGCCAAGGCCCATTGGCGCATGGTGTGTATACTCCAAACCTACATGTATGATGATGGGTCACTGCTGACGTTTCTGCTCTTGGACAGTGCAACGCCGCATGAAGATATGTTGTGGCTCCACAATCGCTGAGAACGCTAGTGTGCGTCCATGGAATACTAAAACACAATAGGCGCGGCGCAGCTAACGCCCACTTGGATGACTCGGAGTGGTGGCGAGTGCATTCTCCTTCCTCGGTGAACACTGCTGGTCACCCTGTTTGATGATCCACCAAACACCGTCGGTGCAGGCCGAGTTTTTCGGAACCAGCCATTTATTCGTCCACCAACAATTGAAATTAATGTTTCTCACTTGAACACTCTGTAGAGCTGTCGCTGTCGTGACAAGGCCGTGTATACTCCAAGTCTACATGTAGGATGAAGAGTAACAGTTACTGCTGATAATGAAGTTTGCGCTCGTGGACAATACAACGCTGTGTGAAGTAAATTGTGGCTCCACAATCGCTCTGAATGCTAATGTGTGTCCATGGAATACTAAAACACAATAGGCGCGGTGCAGCTAACGCCCAACGTGGATGAAACGGACAACAGCAGCGGCTAGAGCGTTCTCCTTCCTCGGTGAACACTGCTACAAGACATTATGCTTGATGATTCACCAAACACCATCGTTGGGGGCCAAGTTTTCCGGCGCCAGCGAGTTGTTCGTCCACCAACTATTAAACTTTGATGAGTCTTTCTTCAACACTTCGTAGAGCAGCCGCGCAAGGCCTTTCCTTCGCGTTAGGGTAGCGATCCTTCCTAGATGATATCGCTATTCATTGTTACTTTTTACTACAATGAGTAGTGTTTCTCCGAAAATAAAGTCAGCTGCCTGGGCATTAGGCATTAGACTGATTAGTGCTGCCTACGCCTAGCGCCTGGACTTGGAAAAAAATTGATTTTGCAAGTCTTCAATCATGTTTGCATGTACGCGCTATCCAGCCATGTGGCGTGAACAGATTGCCTGACGTGAAAGGTAGCGCGGGCGCGCGCGAGTCGATCGTACGCGCTCGCAGACGTGTCTGACACGTGAAATGAAAATATTTTTTTGGCGGGTAGTCGGCAAAAATTAAGTGACGGTCCCTTTAGTCCTTCGCGTCGCGTACAGATGTCCAGCGTCAGCTGAAGACCCATGAACAGGCCAAAAAGAGAGAATATTGTGCCCGCGTAAATATTGTAGAGAGAGCATCATTTACACCGTTAGTTTTTTCAACTTCCAGCATGTGTGGGCCAGAGTAGTCTCGTCTCCGATTTCGGCCTGTTTATCAAAGAAGAAATTTCACCTGCATCACATGCGCCCTGTGGTCGACCTCATCGCACCAGCAACATGAGTCCAACTTGCAGATTCTGACAAATAAGAATTTCCTCCATGCAGCGCTGTTTCGACCACTAAAGTCTCATCTGTGAAGGTTGCGAATAATGAACGGCTAGCATTAATTTGAAAGCACAGTTTTATACTTACAATGAAATGAAGAAGCGCGATCCCGCGTTGGTGCATGTTGCTGGTGTCACGAGCCCAGACGACGCTTCCAGACACCAGCACGAGAACTGCACCAGTCACACTCCACGACAGCTGGAAGTTGCTCCTGACAAGCCTTGTTTCGTACCATTATGATGTTGGGAACTCATCAGAGTGGAGGTAGAGAAGATACATTTTAGCAAGGGAAAGCGGTTCCTTGATCTCCTTGACGACCTGATCTATGTTCTTTCGTTCAGCTGCATTGGGTCGTATCAGGTACCGCAGAAATAGCAGCTTGTCAGCACAGTCCTGGCTTGGAGCAAGCTGGTTTGGATATTTCAAAGGCTACCAAAATCCGATACTGAACACGGGACCATTCATCATTGCAAATTCCTCGAAAAAGAGTCACTGAATGTAGTTTCATGCAATAATGGGAGGTAGCTACTGCTGGTAATCACATACACAGCTCCAGGATTTCGAAGATAGATTTACCATTACCCAATCCCGTAGGGAGAAGGCTCGCCCTTGGTGTGCTGAATCTTCTAGTCCGATGCATTCCAACGAGTTATGAGAAGTACAGGTTGTGAGCCAGGTACTGTATCGTCATCGCCAACCTCTTATCTCCACTCCCTAGAGCTGTATCCAGGGCCTATTCATCTGGTGCAGGCGGGAAAAAGAATACTAGTCTTCTTGAATACGAGCTAGGCCACATACTGCTTGTCTTGCCAATGCGTGAACAACGTGACAAAACGGCGACGGTATAACAAGCAGATAAATAGCCGTAGCTTCTTGGATTCGCATTACATGGCGTGAGAGGAATTTTACGTTGGTCATTATCCTCTGCGACTCCGTCCCTGTTCAAAGGGAATCGCACTCCCACGCTCCATCACCACGAAGTGCACTCCAAATTAGCTCACAGTCATAGCACCGCTGATTTATAAAATCATGGATCTAGTGTTATGTGCAGAAATATTAACGATTAGGCGGTCTTCCTTCACAGCACAGCTAGGTTTTGACTTCTAAGGTCATGGCGTTCGAGTCTTATGAAGCCTCACGACACTGATTTGTTGGTGTTATGTGTGTATACTACATTTCTTTGCTCCCCCTGCGATACCGTCACTTATTGGCAATGTACTTTTGCATTCTAACAATAAAAGGACGGCGGAAAACTAGTTTTAAATCTGAGTTTCACGCACTAAGCGATCATCAGAAAGCAGTTCACCTTATCCTTCCTCGTGTTGTTTGAACTGGCTCTGCCTCTCGGTATTGACCACTCTCTTGGACAACCAGGAATCTCTCTGCTTTACCTTTGCATTCTTATCAGCCATGCTCGAATTTTGCCACGGCCCAGTTGCGCCAGTTGCGGGAACTGCAAGATGGGTACGATTTACGATTTTGGGGAATTCCCGGTTTCGCGGTCGTCGCATCGCGCATTCCATCGCAATAAAGCTCTCTCTGAATCCGGCTTCTTCCTTGACACATGAGGCATCGAAGTCGATGAACGAAAAGAACATTCCCTGAATGTTCTCATAGGGTGTGGAGTTTGTACGTTGCATATACACCTTTCAAAAAAACCACTTCATTTACACTCGGATACAGAGCCAGTAATAAATGAGAAAAAGATAAGAATGACATGAGAACGAGATAAACTGTCAGAAAGTGCGATAATAGAGCACAAAACTGACAGGCTACTGAGACCTATTATCGCACTTTCTGACTGTTTATCATTTTGTAACAGTCGTGGTTAGTTGATGCATAAATCATTTTCATTCTTTCTTCTCTTTTTCACTACATTTACATTGAAACAAAATTGAACTATTTATATAGCTACGTTCGAGAAATAACACCAAGAACAACTCCTCGCCGTTTGTTTAACTTAAGCAATTACATTGGGTAAGCATTCCAGTATACCGGATTCTCAATGCGCATATTGGCACGACATGCGCTATTGGTTCAAAACCACAAGGAGAATTGATGATTCCTCATACATGTAATTGACATGCATTCTTTAGTGCTAAATTGTTTGAAATGTGTGGTGGCCATTCAGGAATCGTTTGGTTTTATTATCGATCAATCAGCCAAATTTTCAATTCGTATATCGCATAATGTATGTCATGTTTTACTGTCTTGTTGTTGTACTGTCCCATGCATACAGCACCGGTATCAGCTCAGTCCGTATTTGGAGATGTCCTACATTCAGATTGCCAAAGTCATGTACATCGCCACCAGGGTAGCTAGCCTGCATCATAGCCGCAGCATGGAGTTCATGAACTGCGTGATCAGTAGCAATGATGGTCGTGTTTTCGAACACAAAATGCGGTCGATTGTGCGATTATCAAGCCTGGCGCTGGTACTTCCAGAGAAGGTCGTGAATACATTTCCTAGGTGGACAAGCACTGGGCAGTTGATGGAACTCGCACAAAAGCAGTGCCTGTTGGCGGATGAAGCTTGTACCTATCTTCCAAATATTTCACCGACGTTGATCGCAGAAACATGCAATGAGGAACCAGGTTGTATTTTTTACAGACTTGAAGACCTAGTGAAATTATCGTTTGACAATTGCAGCTCCATTGAACAGTACCAAACAGCAATCATCAAGGATTTAGAGAAGGATAGTTCAGAGCTGGTCCAATACTTGTCCTCCACGAACCGTTCTAGCAGGCTAGTGAGCATCGCGAAAGGGTTTTACAGCGTCGCAAAGCGAGATACGACAGTGGTCTCATTACTAAACAATGAGTATTTGATCGCTCATCTCACACAGTGCTTAGCTGATCCTTGGACCTATAACCCCTTCTATCATAAAGATATGGATTATGCTAACAAAGACATCCTGTCTGCTTACACATTTGCCTCCCGACAATGGATTGGCGCGACTGCACTGCTCACACCAAGACACTCTGTGATCAATCTGATGATCACGAGCAATCTGCAGA
This sequence comes from Sycon ciliatum, assembly GCF_964019385.1. NCBI lineage: Eukaryota > Metazoa > Porifera > Calcarea > Leucosolenida > Sycettidae > Sycon > Sycon ciliatum. The sequence continues at coordinate 13,031,056 of NC_088651.1, read as the reverse complement.
CAATCGAGGTCGAGGATTACTTCACAGCTATTCTTGAGTACAACACGCTATGGAAGAGTTTGCCACAGTTCAGTCGCCCCAGGGGTGACCATCTATGTCATGGCTTGGGTACCTACATACTTGAGTCATCACCAGGATCAGGGTCGCAGAGAATATTGACCAAAGTCGATTTCCTGAATGCTATGACACAATATGGCGATGAACTTGTTGCCAATGCGATCTCGCACGCCTGAGACTTTAAATAGTATTCCTCCTGCTGGCCTATTCTGCTAACCACTGGCACGCCTATTCTATCTGAGACACTCTGTTCTCAGTCCTTGCTTGCTTCCATACCTCACTCGTTATCCGGTTCACATCTGGCTGCGGCCAACTACCCTTCACTTTGTGTGTTGTCGCTATTGCTGTCTATGTCTCTGTGTATGCCAGTATATGTGGAGCGAGAATACCCAATGCTGTAGACAGCAAGCTATTTCGGCCATAAAGGCCTTATTAGTACAGCTACGAGCTAAATAGGCCGAGCTACCAGCCATGGTGCAAAGGAGGCACCACAGACATCACGGTAGCTCGTCGCTCTAGCGCCAGAGTGCTCAAACTACAAAATGTAGCGGGCATTGCGCGATGCAGCAGCACTAGAGCAGCCTACTGAGAGTGCTCAACAAGGTGAAAGCCGAGGAGCGTGATACCCAATGCTGTAGACAGCAAGCTGTTTCGGCCATAAAGGCCTCATCAGTACAGCTACGAGCTAAATAGGCCGAGCTACCAGCCATGGTGCAAAGGAGGCACCACAGACATTTTAGGTAGGTCGTCGCTCTAGCGCCAGAGTGCTCAAACTACAAAATGTAGCGGGCATTGCTGCGTTATTATATTTTTAATTTTCTTACTGAAAACATTCTCTGCAGATATGGTTCGTACTGCTGTCGACAAGAACTTTGTTACTAAGTTTGTATGGGACACCTGATTCTATTTGGTCTCTCAAGTTGGCTTCGCCTTATTTTTCCATGGGCTTGCTTCTTTTATTGTTCTCTGGATGTAGTTTTTTTTTGTGTTCTGATCAATATTCATGCATAACTTTCCCGTTTGTATCTGTCCATGATATCAGTGCATGTTTCGTGATTTGGTGCTTTTCGTGTGCTAGTTCTAGTGCTTGCTTGTACAAGTACATGAGATGTGTGGGTTACAGTGAGGAAGGGCTGCGTCCCGCCCGCCTGTGGGTGTTCACAGGTACCGTTAGTTACGACGGTTTAAGGGAATACTCAACGGGCTCTGCTGGAATGACCAATACATGTACAATGTATACCATAACTTATTGGTTAGAGCGTCGCTCACCTCAAGCGAAGGTCCCTGGTCCGATTTCTGGTGGTGACAGTCAATGGTGACGCTTCTGATGAAGATTGACATGTTGTATTCTATTGTGTGTGACTTGAGACGATGTGGTACACTGCCATGGTATTACATGTATGTGATGATGGCTGTCGACACGTACAGACCTCTACTTTGGTTTATACACTTCTGTCCTTGGATTTATTTGTGCTGGCTTTGAAAAAAGCCATATGAAATGCGTTAATTTCGACATGCAGAGATCTCTACTATGGTTTATACACTTCTGTCCTTGGATTTATTTGTGGTGGCTTTGAAAAAAATCAGGTGAAGTGAGTTAATGCTCAAGGTAGTTGAAGCATGACGCTGGGTCACGTTCACGCTAGTTCACAGAACAGCAGTTATAGCGCTAAGGCATGAAGAAGGAGCATGGCCAACACTGTCAGAACTTTTTCCAGTTCTACAGCCATTGTGAACACAACCATTGTGAAACGACAATCATGTTAACTCGCTGCAGTAGAAAAGCTGATGATGACGCCGTTCAGACAGTCGTCTGCTGCTTCCAATTGTAGGGGTTGTCTGGTGGGCCGAGATGGAAATAGTTCTGAACTATTAGAGGGATTATGTGGCCCAAAGCCACTGACTTCGGCGAAGGAGGTAGTGGACTTTCACTTTGAAGGATTGTAGGCCCTTAGGAGATGGTGGTTTGGTGAAGAGGGAAGATGGCAGCGCGTTCCATGTGTAGATGATGTTGTATGGAAATACGCGTCTTAGATAGTTAGGAGCGCCTGGAGGGAGAACATTTTCCAGTTGTTAGGTGTGTGAAGCAGACTGTTGGCATTCTCTCCGGGTTACAGGTGCCGCATGGCGGCCAAGGAGAGGGGGAACCATGGATCTCAGCAGAGGAGTACCTGGTTGGCCCATTAGTTGATCGGATAACATTGAACAAAACTTACCAACAGTACTCACGTTCTAAAACTAGCTGGCTATCAGCTCTAGCAAATCTTGTGTGCGCACTCCAACAGCCTTCCAACTTTGAAGGTTATAACTTGTACGATACCATAGGAGGGGGAAGTGAGCGCAACCAAGACAAGCACAAGTAAAGTCTCTGCTGTGAAGGACGTAAGCGGATATACATGCAGGTCGATGACGATACTGGCAAAACCATTATTTTCACAATAGTTGTAGAACGTCAGTACTGTTGGTTAGTTTTGTGCAAAGTTATCGCACGAGTTAATTGTATAGTAACTGAAGTTGTTAGTGGACATTATTGCATAGCTTGGAGTTCCTTGGTCCTTATCTTTACTATAATAATAATTATTATTCCCGTAGCTATGCAGAAGACGTTACTTCAGTAACGTCTGGCGCTAGCCGGGGTCCACACAGCTTTAATTTCCGTAGCTATGCAGAAGACGTTACTTCAGTAACGTCTGGCGCTAGCCAGGGTCCACAGAGCTTTAATTTGGTGTTTGTGTGTTTGTGTCACGCCTGCAGCTATCCAGTATCTGTCCCGTATCGTACCGTGCCATCAAACACAGCTGGCCACATACAGCTAGCTGGCCGCATTATTAGTATTATTATTATGAAATGACCCAAAGGCAATGTGCCTATCGAGGGGTTCATTTGATTGAAAGAACAGTAGATGTAGATGTATGTACAAAGACAAGTAGGGATTGATGAGGAGAGAAATGGGAAAATCAACTGCAAGGTGACGGAATTCCGTTGATTGCATAAGCATGGTCAGCTGTAAATTTCCTGAGGGCAGCTTTGAACTTATAGAGCGAGGCTTCCGATGTTAGACTGGAGGGTAAACAGTTCCATAGAATAGCAGTTCGGAACATGAAGAGAGACTTAGGCAATGATTTAAATTTGGGAAGAATGATTTTATTTGGTCGTATTACCCTGTCCCGTACCTGTCCCGTACCTGTACCGTACCGTACCGTGCAATCAAAGACGGCTGGCCACAATGCATATTCAAATATTGCTTTCAAATACAAGATCATAACGTGAAGCAACTTGGAAGAATTAGTATGTATGCGAAGTGTATCGGGGATGCATGCAGGGCGATAGTGCGTTTCGAATCCCAGGTCATGTCTAAAAACAAAAAGTAGAAATTTATAAGAATTTATAACGTCGCTGCTTCCTTGTCCGATCCTTTACCTGTAGTGTCTGGTGTTCCACAGGGGTCCATACTGGGTCCACTCCTTTTCCTAACTTATGTGAACGATCTGCCCTCTCTAGTTCCAGACGTCAGCCTTTTTGCTGATGACACTGCACTGTTGTGCTCTGACAGCTCGCCGTCCAACCTCGTTACCTCCATGCAGACCGGCATTAACTCCACCATAGCATGGATGGAAGCTTGGAAGCTGAGGCCCAACATCGCGAAGACCGAAGCAATGTTCATCAGCCCATCGCCGCCTACTCAGCCGTTGCACTTTCCAGGAGCCAATGCTAACGTTAAAATTGTTCATGAACACAAACACCTTGGTGTTATATTCGACAGCCATATGTCCTGGTCCCCACAGGTCTAGTCAGTATGCAAGCGAGCTAGCTCCTCCCTTGGCATGTTGCAACCTCACTGCCACCATTTAAATGACCATTGCCGAAAATTGTTCTTTACGTCGTATATTCTACCTATATTTGATTACTGTGACACAGCGTGGTGCGGTCTGTCTCAGGCCCTTGTTTAAACTCTGGAAATACACCAGCGTCTGCTTCTAAAAATCCTGTTTCGCAAAAATCAAACATTCTCCTCCCAACGTCTCTACAGTTTAGCTTCAGTATCTCCCCTCTTAGAGCGACACCAGCAACATCTTTGCATCCTTGTACACATGATCTTGTTAGACCTGGCTCCCAAACACTTTGCTAAGTATAACTGGTTTGTGTCCACCAGATCAACACGTCATTCCTTCTCATTACCCCGTGCCAATACCTCCCTGTTTCTGAAATCTCCTATCTTCTCTGCGTACACTCTCTGGTCTTCCCTGCCAACTAGCCTTAAAGCATGCACAGACATTAAGGAGTTCAAGCTTCAGCTTCTTCGTCCTAAATAATCTCACCATTTTCGTCATGCCTCCCCTTGCAGCACTCTCTTTGTTTCTCTCCTTATTATTCAGTTCGCCATGGTTGGCTACCACCCGACTTCTCATATATATTGGCAGTCTTCTGACGAGCCAGGAGATGTTGAATTAATAATAATAATAATAACATCCCTATGCTTTTTTTGTCTAGTCAAGGCAAAAAAGCATAGCGTAGGGCCCTGAGCTTCCAAGCTCTCTCGTTTGGTATTTGTGTGTTTGTTTTTTTGTGTGTTTGTGTCACGCGTACGCCTGGAGCTATCCCGTATCTGTCCCGTATCTGTCCCGTATCTGTGACTACAAAGGCTCTACAGGATTGTACATACCAGCTGGCCACAATATTTGCTGGCTCTCGTATCATCAAACACAGCCGTGTACCATACTATCCAGAGTACATAACCCCCCAGAGTGTGCAACGCCGATCCAGTTCTGCATAGGGTCTTGGTCGAGCGGAATCGGATCTTCTGATGTCATGCGTACACTCCACACCAGCGCAAAGCCGGTCTCGAGGCAGGGTACCGTTGTTTTTGATCCAAGAGTACCCGCGACTCCCCGGGTTCCCCTCAGATGTGTACGGTATTATGACGCAAAGATCCGATTCCGCTCGACCAAGACCCTATGCAGAGCTGGATCAGGCGTTGCACACTCTGGGGGATTATGTACTCTTGATACTATCAAACACAGCTAGCTGGCCACAAACAGTTGGCCACAATATTCGTCGTATTATGTATACGACTCCCTGATGTATAGGGAGATTTGGAAAGAAATAGGGAGACAAGGAGGAAATGAAATTAGAATGGACGTTAGTTGCCGAATAGGTGATAGGATGCGTCAGCAAAACCATACTTTGGAAGAGAGATCCCGTAGTCTCCAAAATAGGCGTGAACGGGCGATTCAGCGCCGGTAACAGGAAACGTCGGAAGAGAGATCCCGTCGACTCCAGAACGCCCGTGATCGGCAGAGTCAGCGCCGGTCCCAGGAAACGCCAGGACAGACATCCCGTCGACTACAAAATAGTTATTTTTCTCTAATTTCGTCCACTTTTGGTTTGCTCCTTCTTTTCTTTTTCAAAACTCCAATCGGCCAAAGTTTAATGACGGTGAAAAGTTTCGTTTCGAGATCGGCCAAAGTTTCTCATCAGCCAAAACTTGTTGATTTACAGTATTAGGAGATAAAAAGAAAAGAAGGAGCAAACCAAAAGTGGATGAAATTAGAGAAAAATAACAATCCGCAGTAAATTCTGCAAATACTTTTGCCTAACTCATATTCAAACTGATTGAAACGTTTTGCAATACAATGATGTGGTCAATCAACGGAAAAAACATTTTCATCAGTTCTAATAACATTATTATTAGTATTAACTGGTTTTCACTAGTTTGAGGGAAAGAGACAACTTAACTGGTTTGTTAGTATTATTTTTTTTTTCTTATTTTGTTAGGGATTTCCCAACAGGCAATGTTGCCTTTTTACTGGGAAACCTAAATGAGACTTTGTGTGAGCGCGAAACAAAGCAGGCGACTCGGCCAGGCGACAAGATGGAGGCAGCGCATTCCACCTGTCGGCACCAAGATACGCAATGGAATGGAAACCATACCGGGAGTAGAAGGCAGGCAAGACAAGAGCAGCTGTAGCTTGGCCCTGGGTTGTGGCAGCAGAATGTGGGCCAGTGCAGCGGGGAGTGAATAGGAGGCTGAGAAGTGGGCTAGATAAACCATGCAGACAGCGAAAGACAAAGACGTATTGCTTGAAATTTAAGCGTTGCTCTAGTGTGTAGATCTTGGTGTAAGCGTACAGTGTCTCAGTGGGAGTTCTGCGGTCAAGGGCAAATATTCTTTTAAGACTGGTACGGCTGGCTGTGATCAGCTGGTTGTATGAACGGTGAGATAGACAGTTAATGTAGGCAGAGCTAGCATACTCAAGGGTGGATTGAATAATGGATAGATAGAAAAGACGACGCGCTCTCCACATGCACGATGAGCTAGGCAAAGAAGCCTAAGAGCATAGCGTAGGGCCCTGAGCTTCCAAGCTCTCTCGTTATTATTTGATAACCTCAATGAATAAAATTAGTGTACTTTATTCACGCAATGTAAAAACGGTGGAGACGATGTGCAATAAAACGATGAAAATGAAGAAATGGTGGGGAGAAAAAAATGGATTCAAACAAATTTTCGTCGTTGTACTAAAAGACTGTAAAGGATTGTTCAGCACCTGAACGCACGCATCAAACAACACACACCACGTCACATACTTCCACCTTGTGCACAACAACAAAAACCGACGCGAGGGCGACCTAGACAACAACCATTAACCACACAGCCATTACCTACACAACCCGCGGATCTTGGCTTACAGACTGTGCTTGCTCCGCCGTCGCTGGTGGCGGTGGTGGAGGAGAATGGGGGTGGTGGCTCATCGGATAGGCTTATGTCGCCGCCTTTGCTCCAGCCGTCGGTGGTTCCTTCGTCAGTGCCCCCGGCGGCTTTGGCTGGGGCGGTGCCGCTTGCGCTTGCGGTCCCGGTCCCACTGCCTCCTCCTGATCCTCCGCCATCTGTTCTTGCGGCGGTGGAGCTTGCCAGTGGCAGACCGCGAGCAACACTGGCAGCTGCATTGACACTACAAATGCCGACTCAAAAAGACCCACCTTGCATATCTATGCACCACAACTGGCTCAGACAACCGACTCGCCATGATCAGCCATAATGATGCTCCTCTCAGTAAGAGCCCTTGTAATTTGCTAATAGTCTCACAGTTTCTCCCGCACACTCGCTGGTGTTAACCCTTCCTTTCTTTTCATTTTGCTGACTCGTAAAGCTCTATCTTTTGTTTTTGGTGCGTGTTTTTGGCCGTGATGCCGAGACCTCAGGTCGGCAGAGCCATCAATACCCCACCATCACTGCTGCGTCTCGCTGCAGCCCCTGCTCAATAGTTGTCACGTTCGTTCTAGTCTCAGTATCATTGTCTTTTGAAACTCGGATGTTGAGCCATAAATAAATGTGGAAGAGAAAAGGACATATGGATACGAGTTAAGAGTAACTCTCCATCACTGTAACATGATACTATATACAGTCAGAAAGTGCAATAACTAGGCACAAAACTGACAGAGTACTGAAACATTCGACGTCCTGACACCTAGCTTCAACACATCTCCGTAGCGCTAACCGACAGCCTTCCAACTTGGAAGGTTCAAGGTTATGGAAAAGACCAAAGAGGGGAAGGCAAGCGCAACGAAAACGAGCAAAAGCTACAGTCCCAACGGAACAAAGAATGTCGATTGTTACTGGACGATGACGAGACCAGTACGATATTTGACAAAGCGGTCTAACTACAATTCGAAGCAGCAAAGCAGCACACCACCCAACTTGGGTGGGTCATAAATATCAAAGATAAGTAAAGAAAAGGGAAGCTTTGCGAAAACGAATTGTACAAGCCGAAAGCCAAACTCCTACAGTACTCCTCATGCATGACAATGTGATGGACTAGTTGACTACAAAACAAGTTGTTTCACACGACGTACGTTTCGCCGTATGGTTCGTGACGGCTCATCAGGTGTGCAATTTGAAACTCGGATGTTGAGCCATAAATAAATGTGGAAGAGAAAAGGACATATGGATACGAGTTAAGAGTAACTCTCCATCACTGTAACATGATACTATATACAGTCAGAAAGTGCAATAACTAGGCACAAAACTGACAGAGTACTGAAACATTCGACGTCCTGACACCTAGCTTCAACACATCTCCGTAGCGCAAACCGACAGCCTTCCAACTTGGAAGGTTCAAGGTTATGGAAAAGACCAAAGAGGGGAAGGCAAGCGCAACGAAAACGAGCAAAAGCTACAGTCCCAACGGAACAAAGAATGTCGATTGTTACTGGACGATGACGAGACCAGTACGATATTTGACAAAGCGGTCTAACTAAAATTCGAAGCAGCAAAGCAGCACACCACCCAACTTGGGTGGGTCATAAATATCAAAGATAAGTAAAGAAAAGGGAAGCTTTGCGAAAACGGCGAAAACTTTCTGACTGTATATAGTATCATGTTACAGTGATGGAGAGTTACTCTTAACTTGTATCCATATGTCCTTTTCTCTTCCACATTTATTTATGGCTCAACATCCGAGTTTCAAATTGCACACCTGATGAGCCGTCACGAACCATACGGCGAAACGTACGTCGTGTGAAACAACTTGTTTTGTAGTCAACTAGTCCATCACATTGTCATGCATAAGGAGTACTGTAGGAGTTTGGCTTTCGGCTTGTACAATTCGTTTTCGCAAAGCTTCCCTTTTCTTTACTTATCTTTGATATTTATGACCCATCCAAGTTGGGTGGTGTGCTGCTTTGCTGCTTCGAATTGTAGTTAGACCGCTTTGTCAAATATCGTACTGGTCTCGTCATCGTCCAGTAACAATCGACATTCTTTGTTCCGTTGGGACTGTAGCTTTTGCTCGTTTTCGTTGCGCTTGCCTTCCCCTCTTTGGTCTTTTCCATAACCTTGAACCTTCCAAGTTGGAAGGCTGTCGGTTAGCGCTACGGAGATGTGTTGAAGCTAGGTGTCAGGACGTCGAATGTTTCAGTACTCTGTCAGTTTTGTGCCTAGTTATTGCACTTTCTGACTGTATATATGTTGGACTCAGTAGAGCGTCCAGCCCCTATATGATGTCCAACCCCTATATAGAGTCCATTGGTCCAAAATCCACTGTCCAGAGTCCAAATTTGGAATCAACTGTGAGCTCAAAGTTTCGATGGACATCACTCCCTGTATAGAGTCCAGCCAATTGGCTTCACCCCTATATAGAGTCCATTGGTCCAAAATCAACTGTACGGAGTCCAAACTTTGAAATCAACTATAAAGAGTCTTTATGTGGACGACACCCCCTGTATAAAGTCCAGCCAATTACGCATCCCCTATCGAGTTCGAAAATAGACATAGGATCTGCTGTAAGCAGTGAATATTAACCAGAAAACGACCTCTCCCTTTAATCCTTAACATCATTCACTTCTCAAGATAAAAAAATATGTATTGAGGCGCCACTGCAGCCACTTCATTACATGAAAAACCCTACAAACACCATCCTCAAATCAAGTGGTCTCTTCGCAGACGCTGCAAATTACAATATCTCAATCATGTAGTGTTGCCAAATTATTGTGCACGCACACACACACATGCACACACCCACACAACGCCAAGAAAATACCTAGAAAAAAAACAAGAATCGAAAGAGAATAATGGAGAGCCCAGGATTAATTATTTGTTTTCAAATTATTGTGCACGCGCGCGCGCGCACACACACACACACACACACACACACACACACACACACACACACACACAAACTTATACAACACCAAGAAAACACCAAAAAAAGAGTAGAGACACAATACACACCCAACTCCAACAGCCATGCAAACGTCCACCCATTTACATGTAAAGTCAAGAGGGATAACAAATAATTATACGAAACGAATGCATACGGGGACGGGTACACGCACGTTTACATACACGTAGTAGTGTAAGAGAGTAACATACTGCAGTGGTCAGCATAATACTAGCACATGCTGAGAGTGCAATAGCAAGCTTCACCATTGCTCATGGCCATGCAAATGTTCAGCAGCACTCAGTTCCGCAAGCTTCTGAAGATCAGCACACCTGCAACAAATAGATAGCACAAGGATACGCTTATTACCGTAATGATGCATGGGAGCACACAACTACCAAGTTCTCAACAAATGTGATGCTCAATGAAAATCAATCCACTCAAAGACCTGTGAACAGGTGACGGTGGGGACAATAATCTATTAGTAATACGAGGAACAAGATCGTTTGTGCACACTCAAGACGCACAGACACACCAACATACATGTAGTGTACACAGTGTTTCACTTCACTGCAACTAAATTCAAATGAGATGATTTGAACAATCTGTACAGCGTTGCTGTCAGTCAGTCTTCCCCAAGATGGAAATGTAATGATTTGTTGTCACGAGGCAGTTTCACTGACACAATGTCATGTTCGTGACATCAAAACGGTTACTTCAGGGAATACGAGTATTAGCTTGAGAAGCTTTTTCTTGTCATTGGCATACAAGCAATCCTCCTAGTCCTACTACTACTAGTACACTGGCACTGCGTTTGTGGATCCCATTGTATTTGACATCATACTACAGGAACAGTGTCGTGGAGTTCACATAATTATCACAGGGATAAAAATACATTTCTCATGAAATAAAATAATAATTGATGATAGCTAGACGATCATATACGATTGATGCAAAGTCCTTGCAGTCCTTGAGGACTATTACGAAGTGGTTGATTACTTTTAGGGCATTCATTCAAGCAACATCAAACAAACGCGATACGCTCCCCCTGGCCTTGAAAATGGAAAAAAATTCAAGCATAACGACAGAACAGCAGACCAATCGAAACGAGTAAAAGCTTCCTTACCTCAGTCATCGTCCTGCCATGTAGTTGGACAGCCTTTTGACACGGTGGTACAGGCAGCTCTTGTCCAGTCAAACAGGGGTATCCTTGTGGCGTCGAACGAAAGAGAGTGTCAGTGTATCTGACTCGTCAGATTGCAACTGTGCTGAACTTTTCTCTTTCTCCGCTTTCTGCTTTCATCCCTCGCTCTGATGAAACCGTTCAAACGTCTTACTGGCAGCAATGGCCAGCCAAACAGGGGATCCTTGTGGCGTCGAACGAAAGAGAGCGTCAGTGTACCTGACTCGTCAGATTTGAACTGTGCTGAACTTTTCTCGTTCTGCAATTTCTGCTTTCATCCCGCGCACTGATGAAACGTCTTCAGAGAACCACAAGACGCTTTCCAGATTTGATTTTGAACGTCTCCTTATCCTCCTTGGTTACCTCGAGACAGATTACTGTCAGCAACTGCACAGCAGAATTGGCAGCCATGGCTGAAGTGAAGAAAGGAATGCGCTGCCACGAGGCAAGCAAAACTGAAAATGTTTTTGTTCTCTTTCGGGCACAACACACAGGACGGCGTGACTGGATAAACTGGACTCCTGGACTGTGAATAGGGGACTTGTAGAAAAAGTGTACTCCTTATAGGGGATTGCGCGGCAGGATGAAGCTGATCAAAACTGAGGGGACTCCTGGACTCTGTATAGTGGATTTTGGACCAATGGACTCTATATAGGGTGCTGGACATCATATAGTGCATGGACTCTATACTGAGTCCTACATATAGTATCATGTTACAGTGATGGAGAGTTACTCTTAACTCGTATCCATATGTCCTTTTCTCTTCCACATCATTGTCTTTCTTTATTATTTTCGAGCTGGGAATGTGAACATATTTTTAAAAAAAATCAGTAGCTCCCACACCAACACCAACAACGCAATCTACAACAACCACAACTAATCCACCATCCCAGCCCACAATTGAAAGACCAAGATGATCAACAGCCAACTACAACAGAAGCTACAAACTCAACGGATAAGGGCGAAAGGAGGGACGTGACAGCAGGGTGACGGCCGAGTTAGGTTCAATGGACCCGGTCAGGTGGGATGGACGAGACAGAGAGATTGCAGAGGAAGCGGAGGATGGAACGGACGGCGAAGGGAGCAGTGAGTCGGAGAGCAGTGATGGGAGTGATGGTGAGAGTGCCAGTGAGGGTGTTAGTGTTGTGCGTAGGTTTCGTGGTAGCAAGTCTTCAGTGTACAATCATCTGCTAGCTAGTCCTGATTGTTGCAATTCGTATTCCGACTCTTCGTTCACTGTATTGTGCCGTGGTCGTCATGGTTATGGACTACAGTTAAAAGTGTTGGAAGCCATCTATCAACGTATGTATACGCCTAATTTGTGTGTAGAGAAAGATAGTATAATTGGGTTGAAATTGTTCAAGTAATGTGTCGTGTTTGGTGCGGCCAAGCTTGGCCGTTAATGTTCTAGGTGAAATGTACTGCTGTTATGTGTTATCACTTTGTCCTTCCTTCTTTCTTTCTCTTGTTCGTTCATTTCTCGCTTTGATTGTTAAAATTCACACTTGTAAATTTCACTGCTGTTGTTCTTAGTGTAATTTCTCTAACCTAGATTTTCTATAGTAGTTCAATTTTGTTTCAGTGTCCTTTAGTACAACGACGATTCCTGATGAGAGTTGTACGACAACTTGTTTGAATCCATTTTTTTCTCCACACCATTAAATTTTCTTCATATTTTCATCGTTTTTTTCCGCATCGTCTCCACCGTTTTTACATCGCATGAATAAAGTACACAAATGTCGGTTCAGCTAATTTTATTGATTCCGGTTATCAAATTATTGTCTCCTCGCCGTTTGTTTTATTCTTATTATCATACACTTTTTCAACATGACCATCGGTGGAGGTCTATGGATACATACATGTACAGAGCTGAAAACTGAAATCCAACCCCTGAGCGGTGGATTCACACTCTAGCGGTCTCTATTTCGTAGTTTTACTATCCCGTGTAGGGTCATTCGATGTGAGCGCACCGCTCACAGGTCGGATTTCAGTTGCCATCTCTGTATTACTGTATGTAATAGCTACAGTGGCTGGTTGTTGATTGAATTAGCTCGATCTTGTGTGGAAGAGCCTACACGGTGAGACATCGCAGTCCGTCACGCAACTATTGACTCCGCAAATGACCAGAGAAACCAGCCTTCAGCAGCAGGACGGACTCAGTCTTCGAGTTGCAAGAACAAACGTTGGCAAGTCGAGGTATGCCTTCAACGCTACAGGTAAATGGAACAGATTACCTGGAAACATCCGCTCAAGCACAACGCTGGAGCAGTACCTTACGAAATTGGTCATAGACGGTACGTGATGCATTCCTTGCCATGTTTGACAATAGATTCAGTCTTCTGATCTCCAGCTGACTACCATTTCCAGTTTATACACACTTTATTCTCCCTCTATCTTTTTTCTTCCCTCTTCGCTCCCTTGTCATTGGGAAGACATCCCCGTTTGGATTTTGCGAAGTAAAAAAAGGCCAAAAAACTTCAAAAAACAAGGTGGAGACCACCGTGTTCCTAAACAGTGATCTTTCTACAATCATCCACGGTTGGTAGAGCCCCAATCTTGACGACCATCTCAACTTATGGGTGTTAGACAATGGTCTGACCGTCTGTATTCCATGGAGTTGTCTTTGTACAACATGTTTTAACAAAACAAGGTTTATCTTTACCATACAAGTACATGTAGTGAGTTCCCTTCAGAAACGGACATAATGATTTACTTTTTTGTTACATGTACATATAGCTGTCGCCATAGTCGGCAGACGAGAATACAGAAAAGACTACTACAAGTCTACATGATGAAACTGTTTACCAGTCTACATGTACATGATTACACTATGATATTAGATTAAGGGGGCAGCATACCCATAAATTTCATATGGCATTCAATTGACCGTAACTTTGGTGTTTCTCAATGGATTAGAGTGAAAATTTGACCACACACTCCTGCCACTATGCTGGCCCTCAGGCCATGATTTACAAGATCTTGCGCCTCACTGACAGGCTTTCCAGGCCGGAAAACTCAAATTTCTGGCATAGTGCTACGGTGTGCGAGCCACCCACTGTGACCCAGGAGCCAAACAAATGCATTTACAATTTTTTCACATTTTCGTGCCCATTCTGTCCGTGCGCGGGACCCAAACCTAAAACAAGTCCAGACGCAGCCATGGGTGGTGGGGTAGGGCCCCTCAACATGGCCCTGGAATCTGTCACAACGGAACGAGTGGGCGTTCTGTCACAGACTCCCACAGACCCAAGCCAATTTTTGAATTTTTTTAGGTTAACCCTTTGTGGGTCTTACTCAATGTATGTGAGGGGTGGTCATGCAAACACGCGTACAAACAACGAGCCATAACTCAAGTTCCGTGAGTTGTAGGTATGGGTAAACTATATATTTTCAAAATCTGTATGCCTGGACGCGTCCAGAAAACACAAATATGACTATGTCCAGGCAAGGATATGACCCGTGGTAGCCCTTCAAGTTGAGAGAAAATACAATTGCGAACAAAAAACGCACAAAAATCACAGCACGAAGTGCATACCAAGTTCGTGATGGAGCTGAAGTCCTATGATAAACAATCAGGTAAGCGCTACGTCTTGGTGAAGAATATATGCTCCTAATTCCATCCTTGAACTCCAATACCTCGCCATCGGCGATGCACCAGCAGCAACAGTTCCACAATATCACAATTTTGGTTCGTTCACCTCAGCGCCGCTCGCGTCAGATTCACTCACGCTCAGATGAGTACTCAGGCGCGATGTCACGCGTGCCGTGATTCTCACGGCCAGGCAAATCAGCTGATCGCACCTGACAAGTCCTTGTAAGAGTTGCTGTTGCTGTGCTTCCTCGCTGGTTGGTAAATTTGATTTCTTCATTCGGGGACGATTTATTTCAGTTAGGAGGACTCAACGGAGCTCTCTTTCTCACGACATTACACTGGAAATCCTCCAGGGACATCCAGCCTAGACTGGTGCCGTCAGTGTTCTCAGAAAGCTTTTCTGACACGGCTTCAAGAGGTGCACTCACATTCTCGAAATGCGCGCATGGCGGATGGTCGTCTTTTCCAATTTCACCAGACTTCAGTCGATCGATACTGCAAAAATTTGTATGGTAAGTATGGTTGTTTTTTACACCGTTGGAAAGCCTGGGACCTCAGCTACGAGTGGAGCACCATTTTAGTTGTCTCCTAGCAACAAAACTCACAGAAAATGCGATTTTACTGTAAGGGTCACATACGACCCTTACGCTTATGTGAGACCCATAAAGGGTTAAGCACGTGCTACGAGGTCGTACCTTTGATACAACATCCAGTGCTGGGACCTCCACAGCAAGCCATTTCCACAGCGCTGCACACCAAATCCAGGATACCCTCAGAAACCGGCAAAGACTACCACTCACGTTCCACTACTGCCTAGTACTGAATCCTACCTGACTTCTTGACACGACTCAAACTTGCCAAAGTCACTAAATCAACGTCAACTACAATAATCAAGCCACATATCTGCAACGTCACGAGGGTGCTGGCAAAAGTCCTGCTGCACGGCGGCGAGCAAAGCCCGCGGGCTGCATGCACGGCGGCGGGCAAAGCCCGCCGCCGTGCATGCAGCCCAATACGTGGTTTTTTAACGTGATTTTTTGGACTTTTTTGGACTTGGAGCAAATTTCTGCACATTTTCGCGTGTCTCTATGATACGACAAGTTGCGCACGGTCTGCTCACATTCAAATACAGTGCTGCCAACAAATGACAGCGTGCAACAAAAAAATCTTTCCTTGCAAGGGCACATTTTCGGCCATAACTCTTGAACGGCTGGTCAGATCGGGACACAGTTTTCAGAGAATGGCACGTATTCATCTAAAATGGCGGACGCCCACACTGCATACATGGTATGGGCGCACGTGAGCCACGCTGTGGGGGCACTTGTTCGATTCCGCATACAAATGTATACAAATGCGTGGAAAAGAAGTTTCTCTAATCGCTGGAACTTGTGAGTTTCTTTCGATATATGTAGGACTCAGTGAGCAGTCACGTCTCGATGACCGATCACGATCCCCGTGACCAATCAAACAGTCACAAATCCCCGAAGAGCAGTCATAAAGTCACACACCAGTTTGAATCCCGATGACCAGTCACAAACTGCCGCGACTTTCTCTGTGAACGGTCACAGGATCCACGTCAAAATATTACGACTCAACTGTAGGCATTCACGCGTTCAGCATACTTTTTTCCTTCACAGGTTTCAGAAGTGAGCAAGAAAGATTTCGATCAACTCTCGATCTCCGCGTAGTTTACTTGTAGCTCGAGTCTGGTGTGTGTGGGCTCCTCTCCAAAACGAAGGGTGGTCGAAAATCTTGCAGGCTTCAGATAGAATCTCTTTTGAGAGGACGTTCTGGCTAGTAGGTTGTGCTATTCATCATATTTGAAGAACAAACTTCGTCGTTCAGAAAAGCTATTTCGGAATATTTTCAGTCATGTAATTTTTGCATGCCGATCTTGCTAGAGCAGAGACTGACTTCAACTGATCCAGCATGCAAGCAGCACTCGATTCGTGTTTTTGGAGAGGATGGGTGACAAGATTACGGAGTCAGCAGTGGACATCGTCGACGATGCAGAGACGAAATATAATGAAGATGGAAATGAAAATTATGTTCATTTCCAAGAAGGTACTGAGTACATCAAGCACCTTCGTGTGTGTAGCTCTGTCTTTCTTGTGGAAGACTCCACAGAAAAACAATGTCCAGCTTGTTGAAACTGAAACTGCCTTTCAGTTGAAGTCGTTCAGGAAAACATCTATTCAAGACATCGTTGATCCATTCTCAAGGACCATCGTAAGAAATTAAATCAAGTCATGTTTATCGATAAGAATGGCGAACTAGACCAGAGAAGTGTGAGTGTCTTGTTTTGACTGCAGGAAACTGTATTTCAATATTGTGGCTCAATGTAGTGCTTACGCAGTTTACTGCTTCGAACACATCTTCATTTCTACTCCCAAAATAACTCTGTAAAATTTATTGATGCAACATTATGCATCATGGTCTTTCTCGTTGTGCTGCTATAACGTGTATAAGTACATGCATACGAGTACTGTGTACCGTTTACTGTCTCCTTGTCAGTGTTTTTGGGCGATCCTCCACACCTTCATTTGTCTTCCAATTATTAATTTTATAGAAAATTCACTCACTTCAACTTCTTTTGATTGCTGGTGCGAATGTAGCCTGCGATGCCTGCTTGTTAGTGAGAGTGCACCAGACATGTATCGATATGTATGTCTGACGAGATGTTCTTGAACTGGCATGCTGCTTTGCTTAGATAAGGTTTAGAATTGGGTGCTCAATGGCCTGGAGGAATTAATCATGTTTGCGATCAGTATCACCAAGAGTACGGTTCTTCCGTCTACGCATCTCTTCTTGGCTTGTGGATTGGTTGAAAAGAGATAAAATAATAATACAGAAGTACTTGTGTCCAAGTGTCGTCGTGAAAACAAGTTCTACCTCCGTAACTTTGTCCGCAAGGTCACGTGAATCTAGCTGGTAGTCCCGCTGCCTATTTGTGTGTGTGTGTGTGTGTGAGTAAGTGTGCGCACGCATGTGTGAGTGTGTGTGTATGTGTGTGTGTGCATGCGTGAGAAAGAGAGAGTGTGTGTGTGTGTGTGTGTGTGTGTGTGTGTGTGTGTGTGAGAGAGAGAGAGAGAGGGAGAGAGAGAGAGAGAAAATGTGTGTGTGTGTGAGATTTAGAGAATGTGTGTGTGTTTGTGTGTGCGTGCGTGGATGTGTGTGTGTGTGTGGATGTGTGTGTGTGTGTGTGTGTGTGTGTGTGTGTGTGTGTGTGTGTGGATGTGTGTGTGTGTCTCAAACTCTCTCTTCTACTCCCCCCTGTCTCGGGGGCGGCGTGGCCAAGCATTTGGCAGCTGTACACCAGGCCATGTGTGTGTGTGTGTGTGTGTGTGTGTGTGTGTGTGTGTGTGTGTGTGGATGTGTGTGTGTGTCTCAAACTCTCTCTCTCTTCTACTCTCCCCCTGTCTCGGGGGCGGCGTGGCTAAGCATTTGGCAGCTGTACACCAGGCCAGGTGTGTGTGTGTGTGTGTGTGTGTGTGATGTAGAGAATGAATGACATATGTGCGTGTGTGTGAGAGAGAGAGATTTAGAGAATGAGTGTGTGTGTGTGTGTGTGTGTGTGTGTGTGTGCGCGTGTGCGCGTGTGAGTGCATGTGAGAAAAGGGAGAGAGTGTGGGTGTATGTGTGTGTAATGGTGTGGGCATGTGTGGTCCCCAGCTCTATTCTATGTCATTCACGCTGGAACTGCTGCTGCATAGCCCCAAGTCTGAAGACTTGGCAACTTCACGCCTGCACCTGACTCTTGCACTATGATACCCGTCGCCTATGATACCCCTCAGAATTTCCCACCTTGCTCCCTCTTATGTTCAGGCTGCCCGTTTAGGAGCCATCAGTTACCTGACGATCGTAGTAATACGTGAAACTCAGAGTTGTGACAAAGCCTCCAATCTCTCATGTAATACAGAAATACCAATATTCTGCCTGTGACTACTCACAGAGAAAGTGTGGTCACAACTGCACATTCCGCATGTAACTGTTCGCATGGAATTATAGTGGTCACAACTGCATTCTGTGACCGCTCATAGGGAATTATAGTTTCCACAACAAATCCTGCAGTACGAAGCACCCTGCGAGCAGTCACGAACTGTGTACTTTACACATGTACATGTATGGTGATTTGTGACTGGTCATGGGGCATTGTGACTGGTAAACTAATTTGTGACTGGTCATGGGGGGTTTGTGACTGTTTGACTGGTCACGGGGACCGTGATTGGTCACGGGGCCTTGACTGGTCACTGAGTCCTACATATAGACTACTGGTCTTCAAGGCATACAATAGTAGCGACCCAACGAAGAGGAATTTGCGGAATACAACGTTCGAGACGGCTCAACAAATCAAGAGTAAAGTGCGAATTTACTATGTACGCAAATGAGAAAACTTACTTGTTTCCCTGCAGCGCTAATCACGTGCGCCTTCAGTGAATACGTGCCATTTGCAGCAATTCATGCTCTTTCAACTGACGTAGCACTCAATACGAATTTACAAATTCGATTTTCAGCGAATTTATCCGTAGTCTGCCACCGAGCCACAGAGTCAGTCGTAACTCGTACATTTTGTCCTGCTCCTTTTTTTTCTCCCATAAACAAAAGAAATTTTGTTTTGTGTCGGGCCAGAAATTTTCTGAACCCCCTCATACAGAGTGAGTCACTTGAACTCCTAGAAAGGCCCAAAAGTGCAAAATTCTCATGACGTATTTGATCACGGTAGTAGCCCTGAGAACGATGGCCGGCCACTGTGAAAAATACGTCATCGAAGTATAAGTGGTGAAAGCTTTGAAAGCCGTAGAGGGATAGGAAAGAGCCACGTTGTGAATTTGGTTGTCCTCAAATGGTCCTCAATCGTACGCGACGGTGAAGAAGACGGAGGATCGGCAAACACTCGTGATTGTACAGAAAGGAAAGGCTAACTAGGATTCGTACGTAAGTATTTTTTTTTTTTTTTTTCTACAAAATCCACATATCTCCAGACACTGGGGTGAATGATGGAGTGTGGTGGTGGGGCCCATTAAGCTCCGCCGACCAGAGGTCTCGGCTTCATAGCTCCATGGACGCACCAAAGGGATATTGGGTAGGGAGGATTAAATTGAAAAAGAAAACAGAAGAAAGAAAATGGAAAGATTGTATTGCTCAGTGAGCAAAAGAATAAGTTGAGTATTGATGTGAACGCTGTTAGACTTTTAAATTCAAGAGGAGACTGTCCGTGAGGAGAGATTACATGTATGTCCAAGCAGGGTAGGACACTGTACCCTCTTACTCGCGTATGCTATGAGTGGCCCAGTGCCAGTTCGTTCTGAGGAGATGGTGATAAGCTGCTGTCTTGAACTTTTGGATGTTCTTTGGGTGAAATGGGTGGGGAATGATAGAGGTAGGCAGCTGGTTCCAAATTGGGATGACGGAGAAGTATACCGCTGGATCAACGGTTGTCACTGAACCGAGTTGTGGTCCCAATACAATTGAACTCATTCATGATTGTGAGTACCAATGAGTCCCGCTGTGAGTCTATCGGAAACTATCAAGTCGACACTGCTTACAAAAGTGCGACACGCAGTGAACGTGGTCCCAGCGGGTCAGCGGGTAGATCTACAGTGCAGTGCACGTAGATTCTACGTGCTCAGATAAAGACTACATGCACAATTATGTACTTCGAAGTACAGTATTGTATAAGTAGGTGCCAGCCACACGCAAACTCCTTGTACAGTATCTTGGTGAGGTTACATGTAGAAGTTACACACGCACAGTCCACGCAGCTGTCTCTTCATGTTTTGTACTTTCATCAATATTAGTAGCTTCTCCGCGTAGGCATCAATGCACCGTGACTACAAGCAGCACGTAAATGAAGCGTTCCCATAAGCAACGTGGAATGAAGAATCAGTAACGAGTGGAATCATACACGTATACCCACGTACATGCACATTGACATTGTACTCAATCCACGCTATAAAGTATAATTACATGTAGAACAGCTTAAGTGGCGTCGTCTGATCCTGATGTCAAGGGCGATAACCATTTCAGTAGATGAAAGGAAGTGGCTGTTTGACTGCGTGGACATGCATCGTTGCATGCAAAGTTTTACATTGCGAAATTAGTTCGATCGCTTCCAAACTATCATTTGAAAGAAGGAAGTCAATTGACAACTACTTGTATTTCAATGGATAAGGAGAACTTCAGAATACAAAAGATCAGGCTGGGAAGTAAACTGCCTGAGAAGAGAAAAAAGTGCCAACCCCACCAAGACTCGAACCCAGGATCTTGCTTGTCATCAGTAATGCTCTAGCCATGCGAGCCATGGAACCAGGCTAAACCTAGAAGGCGCTGACAGGGTTTTCACTTCCTACTGAGACCAATCGAATAGCTAGCGTAGGACCTTGCTTACGTCACACAGGTTCCACACTTACAAGTTCAAGAGATGTGTGCACTTATGTCACTAGTACTTATCACTTATTACTGGCTGCCCGTTTTGGATCCATCAGCTGCCTGATGATCGTAGTAATACGTGAAAGTCAGAGTTGTGACAAAGCTTCCAATCTCTCTTGTGCAAAAGTCAGAGATATGAAGCTTACACTTAGTTACAGGCGACCAGTTGCGTTTTGCACATCAGACGGCGAGAAGAGATTTTTACTCCTGGGGAATTTTGTGATTGTCCCATACCATCAGTTCTAATTTTCTTTTCCTCTGAGAAAGGTAAGGAGGGATATTTCAACAATCTAGGATAAAGGTCCTCAGGGTTTACTGATAACGAACTGTGATTGTTCATCACACTTTCTGACTATATGCAGAGAATCTGGAATGAGGATAGCCCAGACAAACCGATCGATGTGACACTCTAGAGCATCTGACGTGTGTGTCTGTGTGCGCGAGCGTGTGCGTGTCGGTGTCTGTATTTGTTTTCCAATGCGTGTTGGTTGGTTGTGCCTTTCTCCAGGATAGAGATCGAAACACATACATACACACACCAACAATGGATTCCAATCAGCAATCTGACCATTCCAATGACGAAGCATCAGCGGTAGCCCTTCCACAACATATCACCGCCACCAGTGAGCGTGATTGTCCTTTGCCAGGGACTGTTCCTGATGGCCTTGCTGTTCGTGATGATGAGGTCATGCAAGAAGAACTGTTGCTAGACGAAGGAGCCGCGGTTTTTTTTAATGAATCTGAAGATCAACAGTCAAGGGTGTTAGAATCAGTCGAGTCAGGACTTGGCAATGTTTTATTTGACGTGTGGTGCTTAACTCTGTTACCTTTGCTGTCAATTCCGGACATCTTTCAGCTGTGTGGGGTTAGTAGACGCTTGAGGGAGCTGCTACACAATGAGTACACATTCAAGGGTCTATGTCAGGTGAGTGGCAACGTGCGATTTAAATGATTTGTGAATTTTGGTTTCAGTTATTCTGCTTTCAAGTTGCATTTGAAATTGAATACTGTAATACATGCGCATGCCTGCCAAGTGCAGAAAGTGCGTTTCCTAAATAGTTGGCGTGGTTATATCCTTTAAGGTGGCAGACTACCCAAAAATTCCCTGAAAAATCGAATTTGTAAATTCATATTGAGTGCTATGTCAGTTGAAAGAGCATGAATAGCTGTCCAAAAAATCAGGTTTTTGAGCCACGTATTAGGCTGCACGGCGAAGCCCGCCGCCGTGCAGCAGGACTTTTGCCAGCACCCTCGTGACGTTGCAGATAAGTGGCTTGATTATTGTAGTTGACGTTGATACAGTGACTTTGGCAAGTTTGAGTCGTGTCAAGAAGTCAGGTAGGATTCAGTACTAGGCAGTAGTGAAACGTGAGTGGTAGTCTTTGCCGGTTTCTGAGGGTATCCTGGATTTGGTGGGCAGCGCTGTGGAAATGGCTTGCTGTGGACATCCCAGCACTGGATGTTGTATCAAAGGTACGACCTCGTAGCACGTGCTAAACCTAAAAAAAATCAAAAATTGACTTGGGTCTGTGGGAGTGTGTGAGAGAACGCCCACTCGTTCCGTTGTGACAGATTCCAGGGCCTCGTTGAGGGGCCCTACCCCATCACCCATGGCTGCTTCTGGACTTGTTCTAGGTTTGAGTCCCGCGCACGAACAGAATGAGCACGAAAATGTGAAAAAATTGTAAATGCATTTGTTTGGCTCCTGGGTGGCTCGCACACCGTGGCACTATGCCGGAAATTTCAGTTTTTCCGGCCTGGAAAGCCTGTCAGTGAGGCGCAAGAACTTGTAAATCATGTCCTGAGGGCCAGCATAGTGGCAGGAGTGTGTGGTCAACATTTCACTCAAATCCATTGAGAAACACCAAAGTTACAGTCAATTGAATGCCATACGAAATTTATGGGTAGGCTGTCCCCTTAAAGACAAAAATTTCAATCAAAGTAGCTACATGTTTGTGTCCAGTATGAGTTTCTTGCCACATTCATCAGTAGTATAGACGTAACCTTAAGGCATAACAGAGAATAACCTAAGGATATATACATTCGGTACAGAGATGATGAAAGTGCCAAAAACAACGTCAAATATTAACCCTTTCAGTGCTAATGACGAGATATCTAGCTCTGTAAAGTGTACCTGAACGGCGGATGAGGAGATATCTCGCTCCACTGCCAACGCAATAGTACCAAGTGCATATATCACTGTACAAACTGTCGTTTCTTTTGTCAACGGCGGCCGATTTTCACACACGATATGTATACCCTTGGAAAGGTATTGAGCTCAGCTTTCCAGTGATATAATGTTCTTTGCGATAGGACTAGATTTGAGTGAGCGGTGACGGCTAGAATTGCAAAAAGTCAAAAACACGCTTTCTGGCCATCTGTTCAAACATTTTGCTCGCGACTTGCTTTTTTTTAGGGGATTTCCCTTTGCTAAAGCGCATGCGTGGTGGACATCAAACAAAGCGCTTAGATTTCAGCTTGGCAGCGCAGTTTGAATTGTATTGTATTGTATTGTATTGTATTTATTTAAAAGGATTCTCCAAAAGCAAATGGATGCTTATCACGGAAGTCTCCCACATAAATATCGCAAGAAAAATGGGGAAATGGGGGAGAGGAGAGTGGAAGATGAAGCATGGGATGAAGGGAAACAAGTACCTAAATATCGAGGTATAAAAGCAGGAAAGAAATCGACGAGGGAAGAAATCACCTCTGCAGATAATAGCGGGACATTTAGATGAAAAAAACCCAGCAAGGATTAATTTTAAGGAAAAAAAATTCTCAAACGGAAAAGTTCGGAATTCCAGTCAGAGAATATCTATGCTGTGAGTAATGAGCCTTTAGAGCAATGCGAAAATTGACAGAGGACTGAACGCAGCGGATGTGTTCTGGAAGTTTGTTCCATTCCACAGATAAACTGAAGAGAGGGGATTTAAGGAAATGGGCGCCAGAACGAGGTAAAACTATAGAGGACGGGTGACGACAACTAAGGGATACATTGAATTTGAAACGAATTAGCAAAGACGGAAACTGGTAAAAGACATGATGAAAATACAGCAAGGACAGAATCTGACGACGCCACTTCAGGGATGACCAGTCACAAGTACGATTAAGAATCTGCTTCGGGGTTTCCCACTCAGGAGGGTGCCGGGTCTTACAAAGCAGATATGAACGAGCAGCAACGGCTTGCAGTCGGTCTAACGTAAGCGAATCTGAATGGGATACGGCGAATGACCAGACAGGGACTGCGTATTCTAACAGTGGTCGTACGTAACACTTGTAGAGCAAATTCACGGTTGAAGCAGAAAGGAAATGGGCCATATGGCGCAACAGAAAAACACGACTGCGAAACTTATGGGTGATAGATTTTATATGGTCAGAAAAATTTAGTGAAGGAGTGATAGTCACGCCGAGATGACAGTGGCTATCACCTTTCTGAATAGGCACACCGTTCATTGTCAAGGGGGATGACGGGCCGGGGGCTAATGCATATTTTTGAAAGGGTAGGTGGACGCATTTACTGGTGTTAAACGTCATGGCAGTAGCTGATGACCATTGACAACACTTATCAATGTCAGTCTGGAGCAATGCATGATGGATAGGAAGTGAGGTGTTTGCTGGAGAAACAAGAATTAAATTAGAGTCATCAGCAAAAAGGGATAGGGTACTAGAAGCAGGGGCATCAGGAAAGGAGTTGATGCACAGGTTAAAAAGAAGCGGGCCGAGATGGGAACCTTGGGGTACGCCAGCTGTGATGGGCAATGTGAAGTTTGGTTAAGTTTGAGCGAGATGGCGAACAAAAATGTATTATGAAGTTGTTTAGCGATTCTGAGACATGCAAGGGCATCTTCTAGAGCACATAGAAGTGACCCTGGCATGCCTTAAGCCTAGTTCACATTCAACGTAACGCCGACGGTACGGGACGTAAGGGCTTGTCGGGAGGGCTGGGGTGAGCTGTAAAATCCTGTACGATTCGTACGACACGACATGCAGCAGTCGTTGCGACGTTCAACGTCGAACGGCGCGAGTCATAAGGCACGGTCCGTGACGGGGTGACTTTTGGACCTAAATTCTCGCTTTTCGGGACTTCTTATCAATTATTTTTCCTTGAAAGAAGCGGAATCAAGTTCACAATACCAGTTTTTCATGAAGACCAAAAAATTAGCCCTGAAAGTTGTGGCATTCAAATAATAGCCCCAGGAAATGATAGAATAGTTAGTCTGTCACGCTTCTGAACTATCCCTAAATACAATTGAATAAGTGACATGAGATCTTATGTTGCTAAAATTCAACTCAAATCGTGCTAGGCATTCTGTTAGTTATCATGGGAAGTGCAGTGTTGGAAATGCTAAAAATTTCCAAGTACGAATCGGGAGTAGTCGGCGCACGACGCCGTCTCCTGTTCACACTCGAATTGCAGCTGTTTTGTACGCTTGCGTCCCCGTCTTCGCCCGTCTACGGTATGAAAAGGTGGATCGATCCAACTCTTCCCGTCGTTTCCCTATCTGTACGGTAGTACGGTTGCGTTCCCGTTCCTCGTGTTCACATTGGACGCCGTCAGACCGTCCCGTCGCTTCCCGTCGATCCTTACGTCGCGTCTCGTCGCGCCCCGTCGAATGTGAACTAGGCTTTAGGAGCAGGGAACTACCAGGAAGTCCTCGCTTGGCTCAGGCCTTTCCAATGAGCCATAGATCATGGAAATCTATCAATGAAATCAAAAATTACGAAAGATTTTGCTCGGCAACGTTCATGCAGGGTTCAAAATGAAAGTAAGTGCGCTGAAAGCTTAGCCGCCAGGGGGAAACTAGGCCAGCAGTGAAAGGGTTAATTGAATATTTCATGAAAGATAACGCTAGTTGCTAGTATAGATAGATGGTGCCTTTTGTGCACAGCTAGCGAGGTGATTGTAAGCGAGAAAGTGTGATGGTGAGAATGAATAGTGAATGTCAATTACAGGAAAAAATGTGAGTGCAGTGACATTTTCCTTTTGCTTACAACCATCTGATAAGGGAGACGAATATGCACAGCTTGAAGGACTTTCCATTTCTTGAAAGTACTAGCACGTTACACAACACTAAACCATGAATCATTGTACTGCTCTTGACAAACAGGATCATGCAACAAATGGGTCTTCGTGGCAGACGGGTTGTTTTTCTCTTTGTCTTCCCGAACCTTACGTTATTTTGTCTTTTCAATTTCGAATCCGAAATCTTATGTCCAAAATGACGCTCCTCATAATCGGATCTCCGTTTTCAACGTGAAAGGCAGTAACTCACTTTGAAAAAATGCGTCCGTTAACAACAAACGAGTTAAGAGTAACTCTCCACCACTGTAACTAGATACTATATACAGTCAGAAAGTGCAACAACTAGGCACAAAACTGACAGAGTACTGAGACATTCGACGTCCTGACATTCGACGTCTATAGTTTCTAGTTACAGTGGTGGAGAGTTACTCTTAACTCGTTTCCATAATTATGTCATTTTCCTTTCTACTTTTATTATTGGCTCAATACCCGAGTTTAACAACAAACGTTTTGTGTTGTACAGGTTTGCTGGGACCTTTAGAGCTCCGAAGTTTTGTGTGTATGAACTATGATTACTTAGTCATGGCTTCAATGCAGAATTTTCCATTTTTGAGATTTCGGTAATGGCACAGGCCAACCTCAGAGGTACTGCAAATGCAGCACACGTCGAATATTTAAAATCAGAATATAAATTTTACATACGGTGAACATTGTACTTCATTACTCAAAATGTAAGTTGCGTATTTCAATGGTAACAATTTACCATCAAGATCAAAGGAGGAGTCAACGAACAGAGGTTAAACAACATGAAGCGAGCCTGGGACCGAATGGTGTTGATGAGGAGAATGACACGGAGGACGACACTGAGGACGATTTGGAAGATGAGACGGAGGACGAGGTTGCGGTTGATGGAGACGAGGAATCAGATGGTGATTGTGATCGTAAGGAGTCTGCCGTTTTCCTTCACTTGTTGTCTCACCTAATGTGTCTGCAGGTGTATGATGATTTTATTTTTTCTGTTCTTTGTCGGGCACGGTATGCTAGTCAGTTGAAAGTAGTTGAGGCTGTTTGTATTCGTTTACATAAGCCTGATCTTTGTACGCAGAAGAAAAATGTGGTTTCGTTAAAATTGTTTTCCTAGGTGCACAGCATGATTGTTTGTCTCACTACACAGTTTTAGCGTTATAATAATTATTGGTTTCTCACCCGCCGTTGCACTTAGCTCTCACTTCACTTCTATTGTCTCACCTTCCCTCATTCTATTTTGGCACTGTATTTTGTTCTCGTAACACATCATTGAATGTATATTTAATCATTGTTCAGCATGGTTACTCTTCAGTCACGACTTTCCACTGATGAACGTGACAAGAAAATGTATTCTGGTGAACTTTCATGACTTGGTTATGGTGTGGCGATGACTGCAGAATTTGTTCTCTTTATTGCTATTATGAAAAGAACATTCCCGGAATTTAACTATTTTCATAGGATGTGGAATGTCTAGGTTGCATATACACCTTTCATAAAACCACTATATTTACACTCGGATACTGAGCCAGTAATAAATGAAAAAAGGAGAAGAAACGCATGAGAACGAGATAAACAGTCAGAAAGTGCGATAACAGACCACAAAACTGACAGGCTACTGAGACCTATTATCGCACTTTCTGACTTTTTACCATTTTGTTTGAGTCGTGGTTAGTTGCTGCATAACTCGTTCTCATGTCTTTCTTCTCTTTTTCACTACATTTACATTGAAACAAAATTGATTCAAAAACACAAAGAGAATTGATAATTCCTCATACATGTAATTGACACACACTTTGTTAGTGCTACGTTGTTTGAAATGTGTGGTGGCCATTCGGGAATTGCATAATATATGTAATGTTTTACTGTCTTGTTGTTGCTCCACTGTCCCATGCATACAGCACCGGTATCAGCTCAGTCCGTATTTGGAGATGTCCTACATTCAAATTGCCAAAGTCATGTACATCGCCACCAGGGTAGCTAGCCTGCATCACAGCGGCACTGCGGAGTTCATGAACTGCGTGATTGGTAGCAATGATCATCGAGTTTTCGGACACAAAATGCGGTCGATTGTTCGATTATCAAGCCTAGCGCTGCCACTGCCTGAGAACGTCGTCAATACGTTTCCTAGCTGCACAAGCACTGGGCAGTTGATGTTACTCGCACAAGAGCAGTGCCTGTTGGTGGAAGAAGCTTGTACCTACCTTCCAAACATTTCACAGACGTTTATTGAAGAAACATGCAATGAGGAACCAGGTTGTATTTTTTACAGACTTGAAGACCTAGTGAAGTTATCGTTTGACAATTGCAGCTCCATTGAACAGTACCAAACAGCAATCATCAAGGATTTAGAGAAGGATAGTTCAGAGATGGTCCAATACTTGTCCTCCACGAACCGGTCTAGCAGGCTAGTGAGCATCGCGAAAGGGTTTTACAGCGTCGCAAGGCGAGATACGACAGTGGTCTCATTACTTAATAATGAGTATTTGATCGCACATCTCACACCGTGCTTAGCTAAGCCTTGGATCTATAACCCCTTCCATCATTTTATTATGAATTTTAGAAACAGTGACATTGCTTCTGCTGACGCATTTGCCTCCCTTAAGTGGATTGACGCGACTACACTGCTCGCAACAACACACTCTGTGATCAATCTGCTGATCACGAACAACCTGCAGACAAACGAAGTGGAGGATTACTTCACGGCTGTCCTTGAGTACAACACGCTGTGGATGAGTTTGCCACAATCCAGTCGCCCCAGGCGTGACGATCTATACCGTGGCTTGGGTACCTACATACGTGGGTCATCACTAGAGTCAGGTTTGCAGAGGAAATTGACCAAGGTCGATTTCCTAAATGCTATGAAAAAATATGGCGATGAACTTGTTGCCAATGCGGTCTCGCACGCCTAAGACTTTTAATAGTATTCCTCCTGCTGTAAAAGCACAACCCACTTCTGCACAGTATTTTCCTAGTCATTTCTGTTGGTTGAGAAGTGTCGATATTGATAAACTTTGATTCAGACTCTTTTGATCTCTTTTGATCTTCCTGATTTGCTCAATGCAGTTTTGTTATTACAGACTTACCGGTTACAAGGTTTGAGAGGCGACTAAGCACGTCTGCAAGCCGTGGAAGCATTACGTCATAGTTTCCTCTCCACCCGAATCCTCACCTATTCTCAAATGACGCTTCCACTGCATTTTGCATTTTTTAACTATTTTCAATTAAAATATTCGCTGCAGATATGGCTCATACTTCTGTTCACAAGAACTGTGTTACTACGTTTGTATGGGACACCTGATTCTATTGTGGTCTTTCAAGTTGACTTTAGTTTAGAGTGTCATATAGTAACTTCGATCGAATGATCTCAACCTTTGCCAAGCAGGACTATCCTCATTTGAGCTTCTCTATCTGTAAATTCATCAGAGAAAAGGCTGAAATAATAAATAATTCCTGAAGATGGGTATTTTTTACTAAGGCCACAGCTTCCAATCATGACATGCCAAGCAGTGGTGCAGCATCGCAGGCATGAATCGTGTACGTGGTGACGGGGTCTGATGTGCCCCACCGACCTAGGGTCTAGGCTTCGCTGCACAGCAAACGCGTCGAAAGACAACGGGGAGCTAATAATTATCGGGAGAAGGGGGTAGAAGAAGGAGAGAGAGAGAGAGAGAGAGAGAGAGAGAGAGAGAGAGAGAGAGAGAGAACGAGAGAGAGCGAGAGCGAGAGAGAGAGAGTGAGAGAGAGAGAGACAGAGAGAGAGAGAGAGAGAGAGAGAGAGAGAGAGAGAGAGAGAGAGAGAGAGAGAGAGAGAGAGAGAGAGAGAGAGAGAGAGAGAGAGAGAGAGAGAGAGAGAGAGAGAGAGAGAGAGAGAGAGAGAGAGAGAGAGAGAGAGAGAGAGAGAGAGAGAGAGAGAGAGAGAGAGAGAGAGAGAGAGAGAGAGAGAGAGTATCCTAGCGTGCTGCCGAAATCTAGTCTTACCTTGATCAGAGGAAGAAAAGTTAGAACTGATGATATCGGCCAACAACAAGCTACATGTACATGCTTGCTGTTGTTTGACAGCATTAAACAAGGTGGGGGACACCGTGGTCGGAAGCAGTGACCTTTCTACAACCATCCACGATCGGTAGAGCCCGGTGGATGATTGTAGAAAGGTCACTCTTTCCGAACACAGTGTCCTCCACCTTGTTTCATGTTGTCAACCAACAACATGTGGTAACTAAAAAAGGGCTTATCTAATACCAAGCTAGATGCTCTATATAAATAAACAAAACTACTCCCGCCGTCAGATTTGCATCACTGTCACTGAGCTGATCTCTTGTAATTTTAAGATCTCGGACGTGTACTGTAGTACTAGTGACGTACACGTAATCGTTTGTACCCCTTTAACGTGCGTGAGAGCACTGAGACGTGTGGGTCCTATGCAAATTGTTTGATGATTCTCAGTATACATGTAGAAGCGCAGTGCAAACACCGATGGTCACCTCATATAATATTAATATACTGGAACGGAGAGCCAACGATTAATGTATTGTAAAGAAAAGAAACAAGGAACTACACGCTACGCTATACATAATGTTAACTAACACCTCCAGTTACTTGGAATTTAGCTCATGGGATAACATTGCACAAAGGCGACCAAGAGTATTGACGTTCTAAGACTAGCTTCCCGATAGTATATTGGGTACTGCTCTTGCCTGAAAATCAAGAGGTCGCAGGTTTGAGCCCGGCAGTCGCACATCTGACTGCAACATTCCCACGACGCAGCTCACCAGATCAAGGTGTAATGTGTGGGAGACACCAAAAAGTACAGCAGCAGTGGTGTCTTCAACTTCATTCTCCCGAGCCAAGCTCCGCATGAAAACATCCAAGAAGAAGATTGCATGATGATTCCAGCGGGGACGAAACGTACGTCGCAATCGAGCGATCTCGTTGCTGTGTCATCTTCTGTGTGCTATGCGCTACTTGATGTACCAGCCTGATATGCCGGATACCGCCAACCATGCATCGACCAGGCGCCAGGCGCGAACTGATGGTGGTGGTGGTGAGAAGGAGAGCTCTGTGCCAGAACTTTGCAGCCTAGAGAGCGCGTGTGGGCAGGCGTGTGTTTACCGCCATATTGCCAGGTGTGTCTTTACCAGGGATGCAAACTTACAGAGACGCTCTGTAAGTTTGCATCCCTGGTGATGGCTTGCCCTGGAGAGCAGTACATAAGTGGTGCTTTTCAGGCACAATCTTCCTCAGCCTACTCAAGCTCAACTGATGAGGGGTGAATTCCCCGAAACACCGTGTATTGAGCAGGGAGTGGTGCTTTCTTGCAGGTTTGCCGAGTGGAAGGTGCAACGTGCTCCTCGTGTGCTCCGGATGGCAGTCGTGAGTCAGTCAAGTGTCAAGTTCGGCAAGAAGCGTGTGTTCCTAGTTGGAACAATCAACTTCATGACTATTTCCGCCGAAGTCGCAACTTCTAAGTTCACATTACTGGAAGCAAAGAGAAACAAATCTGAATGATTAATTAGCAGTTATTAGAACACCAGCTTCATGTTGGCCTTGAAATCATTTAGCGTACAAGACGATTTTACTGATTGAGGCAGGGCCAGCCAGAGAGAATAGGCAGCGAAAAACGGAGATCTGGTATACCGGTAAGCTGATACTCGGGCTTTAGGTAAAGTGCAGGGATTGTGCTTAGGACGAGTGGGAAGAAACCAGTTATATTTACGCAAGTGTGGCGGGGCTTTGTCAAGACGAATACAATGAACAACAATACACAGTTTTCGATCCGCCTGACTAGAGATAGGGAAGGTGTTAAACATATTATACAGCTCGGCAGAAGGAATGTATGATGGATTGCGGAAAAGGACTTTGAATATCCTCTTATTGTGGACTTCCAGGGTACTCACTAACGATTTACTTAGTAGGGATGGCCAGGCGGTTGAGCAATAGAGAAAAATGGGGAGAATAATTATAGCATTCAAGCGGTAGGTGGGAGCAGTGAGACACGAGGTAGCCAACAGCTTTACTGACTTTGCTACAGATATAGTCGACATGTCTGCTAAACGATAAATCTGAGTCAATGACCAAACCAAGATGCTTGTGTTGTTTTACCACTGTGATGTCTGTGAGGGATCCGGAAAGATTGAATGCATAGGTTGGCTCTGAGTTCGGCAGGAATAATATCTCAGTCTTGGCCATATTAGGTCTTAGTCTCCAGGTAGTCAGGACTTCGTTGATACCGCGCTGGAGACTGTCTCGCAGCCTGTCTTGACACTCCTTGAATCGGAGCAGTGCAGTATCGTCAGCAAATAAGGACCCACCTTCAACATGACTGGGAAAATCATTAATATACACTAGGAAAAGGAGGGGCACTAGGCTGGATCCCCGGGGCACTCCGGACAGAACAGGTGAAGCATCTGAGAGAAGTCCACCTTCAAAGACAACTTGCGTTCTGTCGGATAGGTAGTCTGTAATCCACTCCAGCGCTGCGCCACACACACCGAACACTTTGGAAAGTTTAGCAAGTAATGCACGGTGCCACACGGTGTCGAAAGCTTTCACGAGGTCGAAAAAGCAGATGGCAACTTTCCGCCCCATATGACGATGGTCGGCAATGTTTTGGATCAGCTTGGTGAGCTGTAGAGAGGTCGTGTCACCACGACGAAACCCAGATTCGGCTGGATCCAGAGCAGGAGAAATATGATTATATAATTGATTGAAAAGGCAACGAGGAGGCAATAACTTTATTAATGCGATTAATAGTATAAGTGAAGCGGACATTACAAAATGATGAATGAGAATACATGTATCTAAAATGGTTGTTCCTAATCGATTTTCTTGAGACTATCATCAGGGAAAAATCGTCTCACAATAGAGGCTATACGGAGAAACAAACTGCTTATAGGTTATAGGATAGTGGGAAGAATACAAGGTGAGGTGTGAAAAGAAAAAAAGAAAGTGGGAGAGAAGACGAAAGAAATTAGAAGAAAAGATGTGAGAGTGTTCCGACGGTGTGAGCTACTACAAAAGGTGAGTGAAATGAAGGCGTGGAAGCAGGTGAATGTGATAGAGTGAGGAACTGTGAGGTGTAGGTGCATGCGAATGAATACGTGTGTGAATGCTAGGTGAAGAGTCTCAGTTTAGTGACATTTTGTTTCTGAATGCATAGATTAGGATTGTGTTTACGGATGAAAACAGCTTCTAATACCTTAAGTTCACGAAACCTACGAGCACGGCACAAAACAGTGAAGCATGAATCGTCATACACTGAGCGGCATTGGCTACTAGACAAGAGGTGTTTCTTAATTGCTGACCCTTTCGTTGTGCTCTCACCTTCAGTCCGGTCATCTTCATCCTGGTTGTCCAACTCACTCTCGTCATCACTGCTCACACCTTCTTCATCCTCTTCCTCTTCCATCCCGTCCTCTGCACCCGACGACAATCCCCCTTTACTGCTCGCTGCCAGTCCATGTCCTAATCAATCCTAATCTATGCATTCAGAAACAAAATGTCACTAAACTGAGACTCTTCACCTAGCATTCACACACATATTCATTCGCATGCACCTACACCTCACAGTTCCTCACTCTATCACATTCACCTGCTTCCACGCCTTCATTTCACTCACCTTTTGTAGTAGCTCACACCGTCGGAACACTCTCACATCTTTTCTTCTAATTTCTTTCGTCTTCTCTCCCACTTTCCTTTTTACTTTTCACACCTCACCTTGTATACTTCCCACTATCCTATAACCTATAAGTAGTTTGTTTCTCCGTATAGCCTCTATTGTAAGACGATTTTTCCCTGATGATAGTCTCAAGAAAATCGATTAGGAACAACCATTTTAGATACATGTATTCTCATTCATCATGTTGTAAGGTCCGCTTCACTTATACTATTAATCGCATTAATAATTGATTGAAGAAGAGCCGTTTGATTAATTTTCTTGGAACGAGCCAGCCCTTGCGCCGACGGACGCAGTTGTGAGGGAAAAAACCGGGTGTATATCCCCAATGACGATTAGGCATCATGTAGGCATGGCAAGCACATCACGGCAAAAAGTGATAACAAAACAATGAAAATATGCACAGAAATGAAGGGTGGGTGGGCAGGAACACTGGTGAGACTCAAAACTGACTGAAGAAGTCAGGAAAAGGAACGACCATAAAGAACACACCAGGTGCCATATTTGACACGAAAATTTTTTCGCGAGAAATCACTTCTCGCCTATCTCGCTGCGCTCGGCCGGCGAGAAATACAACTTGTTTCGGGCCAGAAACTTTCCAAAAAACCCTGGTAGAGTGTGAGTCACTTGAACTCTTTGAACGGCCCAAAAGTACAAAACTCTCATAAAGTAGTGCGGATATCCTTGAACAGGTACTTCTGGCGTTCTTGTGACAGACCTGCTGGGGGCAACACTTGGGGAAGGCCTGCTGCCCTCACCTGTTCAGGTGTGGTCTTCAACAGCTGCACCTTGGTTTCCATCCCATCCACAAGCTCCATCACTGCCACTGCTCCAGGTTCGTCAGATGAGAATCGGAAATGATGCTGCTGGCTGATGTTGGGGACTTTTTTGAAGAGCCGGGCGAGGTACGTATCCCACTCAAACCAGGTCACATTGCCAGGGATCCGTCGATGGATGTTGGAGGTAGCGCTGGAGTCAACCACATCTGCTAACTGCTGCATGCTGAACACGTCAGAGCGACGGTATTTCCTATTAACCAAGCCAAACATACCGTCGACTAGGCATCTGGTATGGCCGGTCATAAACGACAATGTTATACTTCTGTGCAAATTGACAATGCAATGCCATGCAAGGTAAGCTATAACAGACTTATTTTTGTTTTGTCCTGCGCAATTATCTGCATGTAGGTCGCAGTCATACTCATCAGCAACAGAAGTGGAAAAATAGTCGTGCAACAAAGAAATTACAGTGTTCGGATTGTGGCTCTTCTTGCCGTCAGGACCGATGGTTTCTGCCTCGTCAATAATGTAGTTCACCTGTTGGCCAACGCCTTCATTACATACACCAAACAAGTGGACTTTCCGAGGCACTTTGAAGTAAAGTGGTCCCACCTGTCTGGCTGTGTACGGCAAGCTGACGCTCTGAGCAAAGTCAAACGTGTAGTGGGACTTTGTTAACGGCGGCCGATCAGCAGGAGACATAGCTGAAACTTGCTGAAGCTCAGCAGCAGCATCTGTTGTTCTCTGCCAGTAGCTCTCTCTTTCCCTCTGGGCCCTATGAACCTGTTCAGTCAGCTGAGTGCATGCGGTCGTCTTCTGGTCCTCACTCCCAGCCGCCATCACGTTGCGCCGCAAGTCCTCGCACACAGGGCAAACATCCATGCGAGCCGTCATGAACTTAATATGCGGCTATGTCTGGTGCCAGATGGAGCGGAACGTTGACAAGGATACAGACTTCTTACCCTCCTTGTGGCAGCAGTCGCAGAAGTCTCCATGCACGGACTTGTACATTTGCGACGCTGGAAGGAAGATAGGTGGCTTGTCGTCTCTTCCATGGAGTGGCGTAGGATGTGGAATTCCAAACACTTCCGCATGCCCAGTGATGTACTCCACGCAGTACTTCACAACAGCAAACTCCAGGGCATTGTGTGGCCGTTTGCCTGTGTTGCCGTGCACTAGTGGCACAAGCCCATTCTTCTCCAGGTGGCTTCTGTACCGTTTCAGCCTCTTGCCAGACAGTGCGTACACGTCACGGAACGCACCCACACAAACAGTCAGTCCTTGGAATTTGTAGGTAAAACGCTCCCTCTTGCGCTTCTCTCCACTCTCAAAAACTGTTTCAGGATGCCTCAAAGCTTCAAGAAGGCCCAGGACCACCAGCTCACTCTCGTGCGACTCCATTTCTCTCATGTTCAGGATCGACGTCTCGATGTCAGCTGGGTCAAATTGCTGCAAGCAATTTTTTGAACATCCGCAGTTCTCTTTTTGACGAACAGTGTCATCCTCCTCTGCCGGCGCAACGGTCGCTGCACAAGCTGCTGCGGAGCTAGCCTGCGGAGGTTTGGGCTCTGCCTTTCCGACATACAGCTCTGCTGCTGCGTCGACATTCACTCGCTGCTCAAGAAAGTGTTCACCATCGTCTTTGTCATCGCCATCATCGTCGCCGTAGTCAGATTGAACAGAAACGTCAGTGGCGTCCGACTCCTCTTCCTCACCAAAAACTTCAGCCTCATCCTCTTCCAGGAGAGATTTCAGCGCTTCGTTCACGGTGAAACATTTACGATGGCTCATAGTGAACAGCTACGCCGACCCAAGGACTTAGCAGAAAGCGAAGACGGCAAGGCTACTGCGCTGAAACTGTGAAAGCAACTTTTTGTCTTTCCGTTCGCGCGTGCGATTTTATTCAGCGGAGGTGTCGACGTGTCACGGTCGATCGATTTTGATCGCCGATCGGTACCCGGTGACCGGTGGTACGTTGGTTGATTTAGCCAGGGTTTTCTTCTACAGGAGCTGTAGTGTAGGATACTGGCTCTCCGAAAGAATGACTGAGCTCCAAAGAAGTCGCGTATCGCCAAAAAACGAACAGTTTCAAGTTCGATCCGAAGGTGACAGCTGAGAATCAGCTGATTCACTTCAAGTGCGGTTTTCTCATAATCAAGATAGTCCATCGGCCAAATCTCAGAAAGGGCCTCTTTCGGCGAAGGTGATGCACTGAAGCTCCAACTAAACGCCCTTTGGCACACTAGCTCATGAGACCCCATAGAATACGAATCCGATTGTTGGACGTTGCCAATCCAGTCCAGGATAGTCGAACTGGGTCGAATACCTTCTTCCGATTTTCGTAATTTCGTCCACCATTACATCTTTCTCATCGACTTTTTTCCGCTTGGCCAATGTTCTTGAGCCGCTGAGCAGAATCTACGCACACTCGAACACTTGAAATGCCTGCATGTTGACGGTTCGCAAGATTCTAGCGAGCTTGGTGGAAATCTATTATTTATTTTGACATTTTTGGGGGAATCTGAATTAGAACGGTAGAAGCTCATTCGGAGAAGACGGCGTGTCGCCGCTGTCGGATTGTCGCTAATGTGTTTCAGACGTATTTGCTTGAACGTGCTATTGAGGATGGACAGAAGATGAAGTGACGGCTTTCTTGAACACGGACGTTGTGTCTACATTGTAGCTGAAACATCTCATCTGGCGTCTAGAACGCAATTATTATGAGTTGTGAGTGCCAGCTGAGCTGAACACAAGCTGGACACCATTCGTCAGCTGGGAATTTGCATCGAAGCTCTTGATAGCCACGATAAGCATAATTATACTGAGGTAACCTTGTTTGACTCAATACGCATGCAGGTGATACCACTAGTGGCACTACAATGTAACTGGTGCAAAATTGATGCAACAGCGAATATGTACTTCGTACAATCACGAACAATTGTAAGGCAAGTGTTCATGCCTGTCATAGAAGAATTTCAGCCCGGAAGTCTTGTTGTCATGGTCATAAATAATACAGGACTTGAGTTGGCTCTGGACATAAACACACTAACGTGTGTATGTGACTTGTGGTGAATACGGTCATTATTGCGAGAAAAATATTTAGCCACTATGTTAACTGATGCCGCACTACACGCAATATTTCATGTACATGTATGTGAGACTCAATTGCATCCACAAGGCCGTAGATGCATGTAAGCACTCAATGCTGTACAGTATAAGTAGTAGTCAACATGTGGTGCCTTCCTGCTGCACATGCACATGCGGCAAGTTGGCAACGACACATGACCTATCTGCACCGCACAGCGTGAGCTTAGAAAGGAATATTGCACACATAGTGCTATTTGTGTTCCGATATCGTAAAGCCGGTATACATGTACCTGGTCACTCGATAGGCGATGCCGACTGTACTAATCTTATCCATATTACCCGATAGGCTATAGCACACTGCGTCATATCACTATGCTGCATATGCAACAAAACAAGAGCTTTGGAGCGAATATACACTGAAGCAAAGTAGGTTTCAACGGTACAGCACTAGTCACGATGAGGGGAGTTACGAAGATGGTTAGGCCGTGACACATAGATGATGATTGTTAATGATTCATGCACGGTGGAAAATTACCACCAATGGCGATGATATTGCTTTCACAACAATGACATCAGTAGGAGCAGTGACACAACCTTACTGCTCCAAGTAGGATTTACAAGCGAGTGAAGGGAGAGCAGACTGGTCTAATAGCAGACCAGGTCTAAGCAAAAAAGTAATCGGCATCAGAGGTGAGCTTGCACATCAGAAAACAGACGATGATCACCAAACACAGAGAAGTTGGCTATGTGTATGTTTGTGTCACTGTGTGTGCATGTGTGTGTGTGTGTGCATGTGTGTTTGTGTGTATGCGCGCACATCTGTGTGTGAGAGAGAGGCAGACAGACAGATAGCATAATGGTGGGAGGGATCAAGGTCTGACCTCAGAGTTAAATGCTGACGGTGTGGAATAGCAACAGTGCGAAATCGGGCAGGGTGGCTAATGGCCCACACTGGAGCCGAGTAGGAGCGCCAGAGGTTGAGGGCTAGCACAGGAGTAGCAGCAGCTCCAGCCTAGGAAGATCAGCTTCTGGATGAAAATCTCCCGGACACAGCAGGTACCAAGCTTCACTAGCAGATTTCCGGCACGGGTGCACAGCGAGCACCCGTACATCCCTCAAGCCACCAGAGCCGCAGTACTTGGACACGATCCAGGTGCTTATCCGCCAACAATGCTGAGAAGGCACTGGAGCCATACAGGAACATATGATCGAGCATGACCACAGACTTGAAATACAGGGTTCGGCGTTGAATACTGAGACAGCGACGTCTCCTCCACAGAACACCACTCAGCCCCACCATTGCATTATTTTTCGCTTTTTCATGATTTTTACAATTGTGTTAGAGCACACAGCACTCGATGCAGCATTTACCAGTGACTAAATAACTCCGCGTCTCCGACCATAACTGCAGCGTTAGCGTGAGCCTATTGGATTTCCGTCAGCCTGTTGAGATTATCTTCATCTCGTCACATGTGAGCCTGTGTGTTTCATCCGTATCGTGGCACAATTACACAGACACGATTTCCAACTCAGGCCGGTTCCGTTGCTCGAAGGGTTGGCGGTAAGAATTGCTACGCCGTCTGTAGCTGCATGGGAACTTGGCGAGTCGTCGTCTTTCTCCATAAATCCTGATCGTCACGCGAACAACAGCCACTATTGCCTAAAAACTACGACACAACAGTATCAAGCTCGCCCCAGCAGAAGGACACGAATGACGAGCGCTAAGACGGAGCCGGAGAAAGAGAGACAGGGTTTGCGAGAGCTGACTAGTGCAGGTACGCTGTCATCTCCTGAGGTGGTGGGCGAAGCAGCGAAGTGAAACGAAGAAAGATAGAACTTATTAGAAGGTATACGGAGGCACCAAAACCTATTGCCTGTCACATACTAAGTGCCATTTAGGGTTGACAGCTGTCAGCTGACAGCCTCAAAAATTTGAAAATCTGCTCAAAAAACTCTCGATCAGAACTCTGCGCACTCTCAAATGGAGCGCACAGTAAAAAACTCGGCGACGAAGAACGCTTCGTATCGACGCCCTGGACTGAATTCGGCACGTCCAACAAACGGAATAGTGTTCTCTGATATATTATTCTCTACGTGCTGGGTATGGTCGCGTTTAGTTGGAAGCTCAGTGCATCACCACTTTCGATTTTGAGACTTGGCCGATGGACTAAGACAAGAGCAGCAGGATAAGGAGGTCCCTTTTCGCTTGCGCCGGCTCCGCTGAGTCAATGAAACTGCACGTGACCGTGTCCACGTTTCAGCGGGTAGATACAGTGCAGTGCACGTAGATTCTGCACGCTAGTACTAGTAGTAGTATCAAGTACACCGGCCACGCACCGGTCATCAGACTCATACCCCACAGCAGGATTTCATCCACAGCATGCACTGCAGTTGAGTCTTTTTCACAGACTGCAGAGTGCAGTTGATGTACATGTACGTAATCGCACTTCAAACACTGAGGACATGTCCATTGTACATAGCGTCATAGGTGCCAGCCATACGCAAACTCGTTGTACAGAATATTGCCTATTGGTAAGGATACATGTTTTGCCCGTACAAGAGGCCTCTCAGGAATCACAAAAAGAAGTTAGTTACACACGCACCGTACATGCAGTGGTCTCCTCACGTTTTGGGGTAATACATGTACATTACTCTACACTCACGTACATGCACATTGCCATTGTACTCAATCCTCGCTAGAACTACAATCACGTACATGTGTGTGCACGTGCACATTGACAAGCAACAGCAGTATAGGCAACAAAGGTACATAATGATGAAGTAGGTGCTTCAACGAGCTGTGTTCGTAAATGGAACACAATAAATAGTATTATCCAGAAAGCCGAGGAAAAGCCTAAATGGCCTTGTATGATTCTGGAAAGTGGCTTGCTGACAGAATGGACTTGCATCTTTGCATGCAAAGTTATGGAGTGAAAAATTGGTCCGATCGCTTCCAAACTCCAAAGAAGGAAATCAAATCAATTGACAACTACTTGTATTTCAATGGATAAGGTAAACTTCAAAAGAGGAATGCTCTAACCATCCGAGCCATGGGACCAGGCGAAACCTAGAAAGCGCTGACAGGTTTTCACTTCCTGCTGAGACCAATCTAATAGCTAGAGTCGGACCCTGGCTTACGTGTCACCGGTTCCACGCTTACAAGTTCAAGAGATACGTGCACTCACGTCACTAGTGCTTAGATACAAGTCGGAGATCTGAAACTTACAAGCAACCAGTTTAGTTTTGCACATCAGACGGCGAGAAGAAGTGTTTACTCCTGGGGAATTTTGTGCCTGTCCGATACCATCAGTTCTAATTTTCTTTCCCTCTGAGCAAGGTAAGGATGGATGTTTTCAGCAAACCAAGTTAAACGTCCTCAGGGATTACTGATAACGGATTGTTATTCTTCATCACATTTTCTGACTATATGCTGATAGAATCTGGAATGAGGATAGCCCTAGACAAACCGATTGATGTGACACTCTAGGCCATGTCGCGTGTGTTTCTGTGTGCGCGAGCGTGTGCGTGTCGGTGTCTGTATTTGTTCTCCAATGACAATGTGTGTAGGTTGCTTGTGGCTGTCTCCAGGATAGAGATTGAAAAAATTACATACATACATACATACATACATTGCCAATGGATGCCAATCAGCAATCTGACCATTCCGATGACGAAGCATCAGCGGTAGCCCTTCCACAACATATCACCGCCCTCATTGAGCATGATTATCCTTTGCCAGGGTTTGTTCCTGTTGGCCTTACTGTTCGGGATGATGAAGTCATGCAAGAAGAGCTGTCGCTAGACGAAGGAGCCGCGGGTTTTGTTAATGAATATGAAGATCAACATTCAAGGGCGTTGGAATCAGTGGAGACAGGACTTGGCAATATTCTATTTGATGTATGGGACTCCACTCTATTACCTTTGCTGGCTATTGCGGACATCTTTCAGTTGTGTAGGGTTAGTAGACGCTTGAGAGAGCTGCTACACAATGAGCACACATTCAAGGGTCTATGTCAGGTGAGTGCCAATGTGCGATGTGAATGATTTGTGAATTTTGGTTTTAGTTATTCTGATTTCAAGTTGCATTTGGATAACGCACACGGATACCTGCCAAGTACTGAAAGTGCTTTTTCCTAAATAGGCCGCGTGGATAAATCCTCTAAAATATAGCTATGAACAATATTTGAAAATGCGCGGTCTTTATCACAAACATATCTACCAAAGTAGTTATGTGTATCGTACCGATTTCTTTTCACATTCATCAGTGGCATATCGTGACTAATGGCATAACAGAGAACAACCTAAGGTTACATATCTTATGGAACAGAGATAATGACAGTGCCAAAAACAACAGCAAAAATGAATTCAATATTACATGAAAGATAAGGCTATAATAATTTTCGACATCACTAAAAAATGTTTTTCATCCAGGTCATGCGCGAGTGAATAGCAACTGAATAAAGCGGTTGTCAGTTGACAAATCCCCTTTTATTTACAATGCAGTTGCGTGATGTCCACCGCTTTCTGAAGACATGGCTAGATGTGAGAGCAGGCACAGGTGATTGTAAGCGAGAAAGTATGATGGCGAGAATGAATAGTGAATGTGAATTAAAGGAAAAAATGTGAGTGCAGTGAAATTTTCCTTTTGCTTACAATCATCAGGATAACTGAGACGAATATAAACAGACTCTCCGTTTTCAGCGCAAAAGGCGTAACTCACTTTTTAAGAAAAGAGTCAGTTTACAACAAGCGTGTTGTCAGTTGTGGCATACAGGTCTGTTGGGACTTTTAGAGTTCCGTAGTTTTTTTGCTGTACTATTATTATTATGTTTGTCGTGGACATGGAAATCGAGTCGCACGTCTAGCGGCTCCAGTGCGCAGGCCATGCAGCCGTGGGTAAGCAGTACACACATGCATGTATTATGCGCACGCACTGAGGCCTGAGGGCGCCGGCCCAGGTCAATCGACTGGATTTCCATGTCCACGACAATATGATTACTCAGCCATTGCGTCAATGCGGTAATATTTCAATTTTTGAGATTTGTGTATTGGCACAGACCAACATCAGTGTTGATGGCAGGACACGTCGAATAATCAAAAGCAGAATATAAATTTTACATACAGTGTACATTGTACTCAAAGGGTAAGTAGCGGATTTCGGCCTGTTTATCAAAGAAGAAATTTCACCTGCACCACATGCGCTCTGTGGTCGACCACATCGCACCAGCAACATGAGTCCAACTTGCAGATTCTGAAAAATGAAAATTTCCTCCATGCAGTGCTGTTTTGACCACTTAAGTCTCATATGTGAAAGTCGCGAATAATGAACGGCTAGCATTAATTTTAAAGCACAGTTTTATATTTACAATGAAATGAAGAAGCGCGATCCCGCGTTGGTGCATGTTGCTGGTGTGATGAGGTCAGCTACAGAGCGCATATGATGGATTTGGATTTGCTGTATTCATACAGTGTACATTTAATAAAGTGCTTCGTAGCTGTAATGGGGTGGCAGGCCTAGATGGCTGGAACAACTTGCTGTGTACAGCATTGGGGAGTAGGCTAATCGGCATTCCTCTTGTTGGGCACTCTCCGTAGGCTGCTTCAGTGCTGCTGCATTGCGTATGGCACGCTACCTCACGTAGTTTGAGCACGTTAGCGCTAGAGAGACGAGCTATCTTCGTGTCTGTGATGCCTCCTTTGTACCTTGGCCGCTACTTCATCGTACTTCAGAGTCGCAGCTCCTCTGATGAGCTAAAATGGCCGAAATAGCTTGCTGACTCCAGCGTTGGGCAAATGCAGTGTACAATAATGTAGATACATTGACCAGCATGACCAGCTCCTAATCCCTCAAACAGTCAAATTATTTTTCCTGTTTGATGTTGGGCGTTAAACCAGTGATGGCGGGTCTCACATTATTTCACTCATCTTTAGATATAATCCAGGTTTATCCAGTTGCCTAGTGCGCTGGTGGCGATGAGTCAAGGAACATCGGCCACTGCGCACTGGTTTGTCGGCACCATCAACAGAAGATGCATTGCGGTCGATTTTCGTTTTCACCAGACGAGACCAGACGACGCTTGCAGACACCAGCACGAGAACTGCACCAGTCACACTCCACAACAGCTAG
The DNA here is from genome assembly GCF_964019385.1 of Sycon ciliatum. Taxonomy (NCBI): domain Eukaryota; kingdom Metazoa; phylum Porifera; class Calcarea; order Leucosolenida; family Sycettidae; genus Sycon; species Sycon ciliatum. The sequence goes on along the minus strand of NC_088651.1, from coordinate 12,987,424 downwards.
AAGTTGCTCCTGACAAGCCTTGTTTCACTCCATTATGATGTTGGGAACTCATCAGAGTAGAGGTAGAGAAGATACATTTTAGCTAGGGAAAGGGGTTCCTTGATCTTCTTGACGACTTGATCTATGTTTATTCGTTCAGCTGCATTGGGTCGTATCAGGTACCGCAGGAATAGCAGCTTGCCAGCACAGTCCATGCTAGGAGCACGCAAGCCTGGATAGTTCAAAGGCTACCAAAATCCGATACTGAACACGGGACCATTCATCATTACAAATTCCTCGAAAAAAGAGTCACTGAATGTAGTTTCATGCAATAATGGGAGGTAGCTACTGCTAGGCATCACATACACAGCTCCAGGATTTCGGTGAAGGATTCACCATTACCCAATCCTGTAGCCTAGTGTAGGAGTAGGCTAGGTCTGGGTGTGGTAGATCTTCTAGTCCTGTGCATCAGGACGAGTTGTGAGAAGTACAGGTTGTGAGCCATGCATACTGTATCGTCATCGCCAGCCTCTTATCTGGTCTCCCTAGGGCTGTATCCAGGGCCTATTCATCTGGTGCAGGCGGGAAGAAGCATCCTTCTTGAATGCGAGCTAGGCCACATACTGCGTATCTTGCCAATGCGTGAACATGTGACCAACCGACGACGGAATAACAAGCAGATAAATAGCCGCAACTTCTCGGATTTGCTTTCACAGCAGGTTCACCATCGCATTGCATGGCGTAAGAGGAATTTTACGTTGGTCATTATCCTCTGGAGTCGCGCTCCCACGCTCCATCACCACGAACTGCAGTCCAAAATCGTTTCACTAGCTCACAGTCATAGCAACGCTGATTTAAAAAAATGATGGATCTAGCTTAAGTGTCAATGTACTTTTGCATTCTAACAATAAGAGTAAGAGGACGGCGGAAAACTTGTTTTAAATCTGAGTTTCAGCACAAAGCGTTCATCAGAAAGCAGTTCACTTCTTCAGTCCTCGTGTGGTTTGAACAAGTTCTGCCTCTGGGTATTGAGCACTCTCTTGGACAGCCTGGAACCTTTCTGCTTTACCTTTGCATTCTTACCAGCCATGCTCAGATTATGCCGTGGCCCAGTTGCGCCCGGTGCGTGAACTGCAAGATGCGTGCGATTTGGGGGATTCCCGGCTTCGCGGTCGTCGCATCGCGCGTTGCATCGAAAAAAAGCTTCTGTGAATCCCGCTTGTTCTTTAACACATGTCGGATCAAAGTGGATGAACGAAAAGAACATTCCCTGAATTTAACTGTTTGCATAGGATATGGAGTTTCTACGATGCATATAAACCTGTCAAAAAACCACTACATATATACATGTACTCGGACACTGAGCTAGTATGAGAAAAAGAGAAGAAACGCATGAGAAGGAGATGAACAGTCAGAAAGTTCGATAATGGAGCACAAAACTGACAGGCTACTGACACCGATTATCGCACTTTCTGACTGTTTATCATTTTGTTGCAGTGGTGGGTAGTTGCTGCATAAATCCTTTTCATGTCTTTCTTCTCTTTTTCACTACATTTACATTGAAACAAAATTGCCCTATTATAGAAAACCTACGTTCGGGAAATAACACCAAGAAAACTCCTCGCCGTTTGTTTAACTTCTAAAAGCATTTACATTGTGTAAACACCCCGGCATACCAGATTTTCAATGCGCATATTCTCACGAAGTGCGCTACTGGTTGAAAAACACAAGGAGAATTGATGATTCCTCATACATGTAATTGACACGCTTTTTGTCAGTGTGACATTGTTTCAAATGTGTGGTGGCCATTAAGGAATCGTTTGGTTTTACTATAGATCACCCAGCCAAATTGTCAATTCGCATATCGCATAATGTACATGTACGTCATGTTTTACTGTCTTTTTGTTGCTCGACTGTCCCATGCATACAGCACCGGTATCAGCTCAGTCCGTATTTGGAGATGTCCTACATTCAGATTGCCAAAGTCATGTACATCGCCACCAGGGTAGCTAGCCTGATTCGTAGCGGCATGACGGAGTTCATGAACAGTGTTATCCGCAGCAATGATCATCGTGTTTTCGAACACAAAATGCGGTCGATTGTGCGATTATCAAGCCTCGCTCTGGCATTGCCTGAGAACGTCGTGAATACATTCCCTAGCTGGACAAGCACTGGGCAGTTGATGATACTCGCACCACAGCAGTGCCTGTCGGCGGAAGAAGCTTGTACCTACCTTCCAAATATTTCACCGACGTTGATCGCAGAAACATGCAATGAGGAACCAGGTTGTAATTTGTACAGCCTTGAAGACCTAGTGAAGTTATCGTTTGAGAGGTGCAGCTCTATTGAACAGTACGAAATAGCAATCATCAAGGATTTAGAGAAAGATAGTTCAGAGATGGTCCAATACTTGTCGTCAACGAACCGCTCTAGCAGGCTTGTGTGCATTGCGAAAGGGTTTTACAGCGTCGCAAAGCGAGATGCGAAAATGATCTCAATACTAGACAACGTTTTCATGATCCGTCATCTCAAACCTAGCTTGTGCTTAGTTACTCCTTGGAATCATAACCCCTTCTATGATCAAGATATCGATTATGCTGACAGTGACCTGGTGACTGCTTACATATTTATCTCCCGATTGTGGATTGACGCCACTACACTGCTCGCAACAACACACTCTGTGATTAATCTACTGATAACCAGAAACCTGCAGTCATCAGACGCCGAGGATTACTTCACGGCTTGTCTTGAGTACATCACGCTCTGGCTGAGTTTGCCACAGTCCAGTCGCCCCAAGGGTGACCATCTATTTCGTGGCTTGGGTACCTACATACTTGAGTCATCACTAGGATCAGATTCGCAGAGAAGATTGACCAAAGTCGATTTCCTGAATGCTTTGACACAATATGGCGATGAACTTGTTGCCAATGCGATCTTGCACGTCTAAGACTTTTAATATTATTCCTCCTGCTGGAAAAGCCCAAACAAGTTCTGCACATTATTTCCCTAGTCATTTCTGTTTGTTGAGAAGTGTCGTCGATATTGATAAACTTTGATTCAGACTCTTTTGATCTCTTTTGATCTTGTTGACTTGCTCAATTGAGTTTTGTTATTACAGACTTATACAAGTTTTGAGAGGCGACTAAGCACGTGTGCAAGCCGTGGAAGCATTACGTCATAGTTTCCTCTCCACCCGACTACTCACCTATTCTCAAATGACGCTTCCACTACATTTTGCATTTTTAATTATTTTCACTTAAAAACTTCGCTGCAGATATGGCTCATACTTCTGTTCACAAGAACTGTATTACTACTGTTAGGTACCTCCTCCCGTACCTTTTCTAGCTGGCCTGCATGCACTTGCGTACTCACCTTTTGTCTCCTTTTCTTCCGTTGGCCTGGGTAGCTACTTGCGCGCCCATATTTGCCATAGCTACCCAGGCCCTTTATCTTGCCGTTCAGACTTGATCTCTTGCTCTCTTTTCTCACTCTTCAATGCAGTCGTTTCGTTCGTCTTGGTCTCTTGTCTCGTCGTCTATAATAAATGTCGTTCCCCCAACCTACCTGTTCCCGTTGTAATGTCTGGATAATGTGTCGTCAGTCGTCCTGTTTCGAATTCAACATTGGCGCCCGATTATTGATCGACCCACGACCCTGAGATCATCCCATGCCCAGCCGTCCTCAACCGCCATTCGTCTCGTCTATGTCAACCTCGTCTCGTCCATGTCAGTCTCGTCTCTCCTACGCCAACCTCGTCTCTCCTACGCCAACCTCGTCTCGTCTATGTCCACCTCGTCTCGTTCAAGCCATGCAGGTCAGCTACCTTTCTCTCTTTCTTTTTTTGTATCCTTCTTCGTCAAATTTATTTTCCTGAATTTTTTTGTAGTGTATGCGCGCGCGTGTGTTCGTAAAACATTACCAAGTTAGGGGTCCGATCATGGTGAGCCACGCTCTAATTTTTGGATGTTTAGCAAAAGTGTAAGTAGGCTGTATTAGCCGTGCAAAATACTAGTAATTCACGTTCCTCGTCAAACTCCAATAGTTATTACACACTATAAGTAGTACAGGAATGATCTGTAGTGCATTTCTAGTAAACACTTTCGTGAGATCCGTGCGCGCGTGCAATATGTGTGTGTGTGTGTTTTTTCTCCTCCAGTCATTTTTAAAATCTTTTTCTCTCTTTTTTTCTCTCCGCGAGGACGCGGGATTTTTTCATGGAGGGGTGGTATGTTAGGTACCTCCTCCCGTACCTTTTCTAGCTGGCCTGCATGCACTTGCGTACTCACCTTTTGTCTCCTTTTGTTCAGTTGGCCTGGGTAGCTACTTGCGCGCCCATATTTGCCATAGCTACCCAGGCCCTTTATCTTGCCGTTCAGACTTGATCTCTTGCTCTCTTTTCTCACTCTTCAATGTAGTCGTTTCGTTCGTCATGGTCTCTTGTCTCGTCGTCTATAATAAATGTCGTTCCCCCAACCTACCTGTTCCCGTTGTAATGTCTGGATAATGTGTCGTCAGTCGTCCTGTTTCGAATTCAACACTACGTTTAAATGGGACACCTGATTCTATTTTGGTCTGTCAAGTTGACTTTAGTTTAGAGTGTCATTATAGTAATGTCGATCGGATTATCTCAACCTTTGCCAAGCAGGACTATCTCATTCCATTTTCTCTATCTGTAAATTCATCAGATAAAATGCTGAAATATTGAATAATTCTTAGTTAACCCTGAAAGAAGGTTATCCTGACATGCTGCCGAAATCCAGTCATACCTTGGTCAGAGGAACAAAAGTTAGAACTGATGATATCGGCTAGGTACAAGCTAGATGCTTACTGTCGGTTGACAGCAATAAACAAGGTGGATTACACTGTGGTCGGAAACAGTGACCTTTCTGCAACCATCCACGACTGGTAGAGCCCAGTGGATGGTTATAGAAAGGTCACTGTTTCCCAACACGATGTCCTCCACCTTGTTTCATGTTGTCAACCAACAACATGTGGTAACTAAAACAAGGCTTATCTAATACCAAGCTAGATGCTCTATAAGTTTCAACTAAACTGCTCCCGCCGTCCGATTTGCATCACTGAGCTGATCTCTTGTAATTTTGAGATCTCGGACGTGTACTGTAGTACTAGTGACGTACCTGTAATCGTTTGTACCCCTTTAACTTGCGTGAGAGCACTGAGACGTGTGGGTCCTATGCAAGTTGTTTGATGATTCTCAGTATACATGTAGAAGCGCAGTGCAAACACCGATGGTCACCTCATATAATATTCATATACTCGGATGGAGAGACAATGATTAATGTGCTGTAAAGTAGAGGAACAAAGAACTACACGCTACGCTATACATAATGTTGACTAACACTACCAGTACTTGGAATTTAGCTCATGGGATAACATTGCATGAAAGTGACCAAGAGTACTGACGTTCTAAAACTAGCTTCCCAATAGTATATTGGGTGCCTGAGAATCGAGAGGTCGCGGGTTTGAGCCCCGCACTGGCACATCTGACTGCAAAATGCCCACGACGCAGCTCACCAGATCAAGATGAGGGCCCTCTGCCCTCAGTAGAATCAAGTCGAGCGAGCTGCAATTCCCGGTGCCGAAAGGCGGGCTCACGCCCTAAATGGCTACATCTCCTTGTCTAACCCACCAAAACGAAATGCTAATAGCCGACTGGTCGAATATCAAAAAAATAGCTGGCTATCAGCTCTAGCACGTCTTGGGTGCGCACTCCAATAGCCTTCCAACTTTGAAGGTTCTAACGTCGAAAATTATATGATAACATACATTTATACATGTAGGAGGGGAAGGTGAGCGCAACCAAGACAAGCACTAGTTGAACATTTCAGCTGTGAAGCACGTTGGCCGATATACATGTACATGTACATGTACATGCAGGTCGATGATGATACATGTACTGGCAAAACCATTAAATTTTGACAATAGTTGTAGAATGTCAGTACTGGCGGTGAGTTTTGTGCAATGTTATCGCATGAGCTAATTGCAAAGAAATTAGTAACTGGTGGTGTTAGTGGACATTAATGCGTATCTTGTAGTTCCTTGGTCCATTTTCTTCACCATAAATTAATATCATACTATAGTCCATTCATTAGAAACTGGCACTCTCATTTTTTGGAGCCTCCTACATATAGATGCAGATAACGTGAAAACAGATGTACATTCTGCATTGTGTGACCTGTACAATTATTCCTTCCCACATTTGAGGCCACAAAAGTCCAAGAACAGGGAAGTAGAAATTCAGCCTGGTTTCACAAAATTAGGATAGGTATGCCATGCCGAAATGTGTGGAGAACCAGATCCAAAACCCAGATTTTTGAGATTTCAAATGGGTTTTTGATTCTCAAATCGGCCCAAATCCGACTTTCAACACCCGGCGGGACTGTTTCCGATGAATGGACTGTAGACCAGGTAGACTTCTACCATACATACATGTACATACATGTACGTGTTCGTATACATGTACTTCGAAGTACTTGTACATACCTTTACAATAATGTGGTTTGTTGACATTATGAGAAGGTGGAGACAAAAATGTGTTCGGAAACAGTGATCTTTCCACAATTTTGCTTTTTTGTGTCGGGCCAGAAACTTTCTGAACCCCTTCGTACATGTATAGTGTGAGTCACTTGAACTCTTTGAACGGGCCAAAAGTGCAGAACTTTCATGAAGTATTCGATTACGGCACTACTACTAGCTCTGAGAACGATGGCCGGCCACGGTGAAAATTACGTAATATTATTGAAGAATAAGTGAGGAGAGCTTTGAAAGCCGTGGAGTGATATGAAAGAGCCACGTTGTGAATTAGGTTGTCCTCAAATGGTCCTCAATGGTACGGGACGGTGAAGAAGTCGGAGTATAGGCGAACACTCGTGATTGTACAGAAAAGAAAGGCCAACTAGGTTTCGTACGGCAGTAGACCGCTGGATCAACGATTGTCACAGAACAGTGTTGTGATCCCAATACATTGTGAGTACCAATGAGTCCCGCGGTGAGTCTTTCGGAAACTATCTAGTCGACAAATGCTTAGAAAACGGGTGACACTCATTGAACCTGGGCCGAGTCCACTTTTCAGCGGGTAGATCTTATGATGCAGTGCACGTAGATTCTAGGCGCTAAGCTAAAGACTTCAACTTGAGTTCAAGTGCACCCGCCACGGTCATCCCCTGCAGGATTTCATCCACAGCAGTACATTGTACAATGCACTTCGAAGTGCCTTGCACAAGTAGGTGCCAGCCATACGCAACCTCCTTACACAGTATCTTGGTGAGTTTACATGTAGAAGTAACACACGCACAGTTCACGCAGTTGTCTCATGTTTTGTATTTTTTATCAATTACTACTAGTAGCTTCTCCGCGTAGGCAACGTGACTAGTACAAGCAGCCTGACAGGTTTTCACTTCCTACTGAGACCGATCCAATAGCTAGCGTAGGACCCTGGCTTACGTCACACAGGTTCCACACTTACAAGCTCAAGAGATGCGTTGTTTTCTTTATGTTGTTGTTTTCTTTATTTGAATTCGCTAAAACCAAACGGACAGAACTGTCCAGTGACAAGGGAGCGAATGATGAGCGTCATAATCACTATGCATCAAAACATCTCAGCACAAAATGAGACAGACTATATTAAGGGAGGGTCTGCACAACACTTGTACATAAAGGGGAGTACGAGAACAAAGGCGCGGCAGAAGTCGAAGCAAGAAAGCAATCAACGCCAGAGATATTTATGTCCACCAAAAACAGAGAGAGAGAGAGAGAGAGAGAGAGTGAGAGAGAGAGAGAGAGAGAGAGAGAGAGAGAGAGAGAGAGAGAGAGATCCGAGAGCGAGAGAGAGACAGAGAGAGAGAGAGACTAACAAATGAGGGCTGAGACCTCTACAGCAGGGCTTTACGTCTGAAAACAACCGCACGAATTAACAAGCAAGTTGTCAGAGAACAGGGAGAGAGACGGGCAGGCAGGCCAACAGGCAGGCATATAATGAAAATATGGCGATAGTGATCCGTCTGACCTCAAGGGTTCATGCTGTGTGGAACAGCAGCAGTGCGAAATTGGGCCGGGTGCGGTATGGCCCGCACCTCGCTGGGCAACGCATTCCAGAGCCTAGCTCCTTGGAACGCGAGACAACCCTTACCCAGCTCAGTGCGGGTTGGCGGTGGTCTTAGACCCATAGATAATTGCAGCCGAGTAGGAGCGCCACTGGTTGGTAGCAACAGCACTTGCAGTGTGGGGCTAGCACGGGAGTAGCGGCAGCGCCAAACCAGGAAGATGAGCTTCTGGATGAAGATCTCCCGGACACGGTAGGCGCCGAGTTGGACTAGCAGGTTTCTGGCAGAGGTGCGCGGCGAGCATCCGTACACAGCTCGAGCCGCACGATTCTGCAGAACTTGGAGACGGTCCAGGTGCTTACCCGCCAGCGATGCTGAGAAGGCATTGGAGCCATATGAGAAATCAGGCATGATCACCGACTTGAAGTACTGGATGCGGCTTTGCATGCTGAGGCAGCGGCGCATCCGCCACAGCACACCGACTTTCTTGGTGAGGCGGGCAACGCACCTATCCATCTGGGTGTTCCAAGACATGGCGCTGTCAATGTGAACTCCGAGGTAGCGAGCAGAAGAGACAGATGGCAGCTTAGTCGCATGACACCATACGTCCAGTTCAGGTTGCGCTTCTAGCTTCCCAGCCGGTACTACCAATGCCTGAATTTTGATGCATTAAGGATCAAACCTCGCTGCTTCAGCCAGTCAGCAATGCATGTCACTGCTCTGGAGAGAGTGGCGGTCAGTTCCTGTTGTGTTGGGCGACTGCAGGTCAGTGCGATGTCATCTGCGAACTGGATGGACTCAGCTTGCTGGGCAACAGATGGTATGTCCCGGGTGTAAATGCGTATGCTCATGTCACTAGTACTAATCTCATTACTTATTACTGGCTGCCCGTTTTGGATCTATCAGTTGCCGAATGATCGTAGTAATACGTGAAAGTCAGAGTTGGGACAAAGTTTCCAATCTCTCTTGTGTATAAGTCAGAGATCTGAAGCTTACAGGCGACCAGTTGAGTTTTGCACATCAGACGGCGAGGAGAGATTTTTACTCCTGGGGAATTTTGTGCCTGTCCAATACCATCAGTTCTAATTTCTTTTCCTCTGCGCAAGATAAGGAGGGATATTTCAGCAAGCTAGGATAAACGTCCTCAGGGTTTCCTGATAACGAACTGTTATTGTTCATCACACTTTCTGAGTATATGTGGAGAGAATCTGGAATGAGGATAGCCCTAGACAAAGCGATCGATGTGACACTCTAGGCCATGTCGCGTGTGTGTGTCTGTGTGCACGAGCGTGTGCGTGTCGGTGTCTGTATTTGTTTTCCAATGCGTGTTGGCTGGTTGCGCCTGTCTCCAGGATAGAGATCGAAAACTTTCATACATACATACATTGCCAATGGATTCCAATCAACAATCTGACCATTCCCATGACGAAGCATCAGCGGTAGTTCTTCCACAACATATCACCACCAGCAGTGAGCATGATTGTCCTTTGCCAGGGACTGTTCCTGTTGACCTTACTGTTCGGGATGATGACGTCATGCAAGAAGAACTGTCGCTAGACGAAGGAGCCGCGGGTTTGGTTAATGAATCTGAAGATCAACAGTCAAGGGTGTTAGAATCAGGCGAGTCAGGACTTGGCAATGTTCCATTTGACGTATGGTCCTCAACTTTGTAACCTTTGCTTTCAATTCCGGACATCTTTCAGCTGTGTGGAGTTAGTAGACGCTTGAGGGAGCTGCTACACAATGAGTACACATTCAAGGGTCTATGTCAGGTGAGTGCCAATGTGCTGTGTGAATGATTTGTGAATTTTGGTTTCAGTTATTTCGCTTTCAAGTTGCATTTGAAATTGAATACTGTAATGCATGCGCATACCTGCCAAGTGCTGGAAGTGCCTTTCCTAAATAGTCGGCGTGGTTGTATCCTTTAAAGACAAACCTTTTCAACCAAAGTAGCTACATGTTTGTGTCCGGTATGAGTTTCTTGCCACATTCATCAGTGGTATGACGTAACTTTTAAGGTATAACAGAGAACAACATAAAAATATATACATTCGGTACAGAGATAATGAAAGTGCCAAAAACAACGTCAAATGTTAAGGGGGCAGCCTACCCATAAATTTCATATGGCATTCAATTGACCGTAACTTTGGTGTTTCTCAGTGGATTTGAGTGAAATTTTGACCACACACTCCTGCCACTATGCTGTCCCTCAGGACATGATTTACAAGTTCTTGCGCCTCACTGACAGGCTTTCCAGGCCGGAAAAACTCAAATTTCCGGCATAGTGCCACGGTGTGCGAGCCACCCAGGAGCCAAACAAATGCATTTACAATTTTTTCACATTTTCGTGCCCATTCTGTCCGTGCGCGGGACCCAAACCTAAAACAAGTCCAGAAGCAGCCATGGGTGGTGGGGTAGGGCCCCTCAACGTGGCCCTGGAATCTGTCACAACGGAACGAGTGGGCGTTCTCTCACGGACTCCCACAGATCCAAGTCAATTTTTGAATTTTTTTAGGTTTAGCACGTGCTACGAGGTCGTACCTTTGATACAACATCCAGTGCTGGGACCTCCACAGCAAGCCATTTCCACAGCGCTGCACGCCAAATCCAGGATGCCCTCAGAAACCGGCAAAGACTGCCACTCACGTTTCACTACTGCCTAGTACTGAATCCTACCTGACTTCTTGACACGACTCAAACTTGCCAAAGTCACTAAATCAACGTCAACTACAATAATCAAGCCACATATCTGCAACGTCACGAGGGTGCTGGCAAAAGTCCTGCTGCACGGCGGCGGGCTTCGCCCGCCGCCGTGCAGCCCAATACGTGGTTTTTTAACGTGGTTTTTTGGACACTTTCGCGTGTTTCCATAATACGGCAAGTTGCGCACGGTCTGCTCACATTCAAATACAGTGCTGCCAACAAATGACAGCATGCAACAACAAAATCTTTCCTTGCAAGGGCACATTTTCGGCCATAACTCTTGAACGGCTGGTCAGATAGGGACACAATTTTCAGAGAATTTTATTTTTATTTTTTTTATTTATTTCACCTTCCCGTGGCCAGAGAATATAGGCCAATATGGAGGGAGGGGGGCGGTAGCCAGCCATGGCAGTAAACAAAAACAAAGCAAAAATAAATAAATATTACACATTACTGGAGGCAAAGAGAAACAAATGTGGATGAAGAACAAGCAGTTATTAGAACACGAGCTTCGTGTTGGCCTTGAAATCCTTTAGCGTACAAGACGATTTTACTGATTGAGGCAGGGCCAGCCAGAGAGAATATGCAGCAAAAAACGGAGATCTGGTATAAGCTGAGGTTCGGGCTTTAGGTAAAGTGCAGGGATTGCGCGTAGGACGAGTGGGAAGAAACCAGTTATATTTACGCAAATGTGGCGGGGCTTTGTCAAGACGAATAGAATGAACAACAATACACAGTTTTCGATCCGCTTGACTAGAGATAGGGAAGGTGTTAAACATATCATACAGCTCGGCAGAAGGAAAGTATGATGGTTTGCGGAAAAGGACTTTGAGTATCCTCTTATTGTGGACTTCCAGGGTACTCATTAACAATTTACTAAGTAGAGATGAACAGGCGGTTGAGCAATAGAGAAAATGGGGAGAATATAGCAAGGATAAAAAGGCGAATGCATTCAAGCGGCAGGTGGGAGCAGTGAGACACGAGGTAGCCAACAGCTTTACTGACTTTGCTACAGATATAGTCGACATGTCTACTAAACGATAAGTCTGAGTCAATGACCAAACCAAGATGTTTGTGTTGTTTTACCACTGTGAGGTCTGTGAGGGATCCGGGAAGAGTGAATGCATAGGTTGGCTCTGAGTTCGGCAGGAATAATATCTCAGTCTTGGCGATATTAGGTCTTAGTCTCCAGGTAGTCATCCACTGATGGACTTCGTTGATACCGCGCTGGAGACTGTCTCGCAGCCTGTCTAGACACTCATTGAACCGGAGCAGTGCAGTATCGTCAGCAAATAAGGACACCCCTTCAACATGACTGGGAAGATCATTTATATACACTAGGAAAAGGAGGGGCCCTAGGATGGATCCCTGGGGCACTCCGGACAGAACAGGTGAAGCATCTGAGAGAGTTCCACCTACAAAGACAACTTGCGTTCTGTCGGATAGGTAGTCTGTAATCCACTCCAGCGCTGCTGAGTCACACACACCGAAAACTTTGGAAAGTTTAGCAAGTAATGCACGGTGCCACACGGTGTCGAAAGCTTTCTCGAGGTCGAAAAAGCACATGGCAACTTTCCACCCCATATGACGTTGGTCGGCAATGTTTTGGATCAGCTTGGTGAGCTGTAGAGCGGTCGAGTCACCACGACGAAACCCAGATTGCGCGGGATCCAGAGCAGGAGAAATATGATTATACAATTGATTGAAGAAGAGCCGTTCGCAAAGTTTGGAAATACAGGACAGGAGGGAAATTGGGCGATAGTTACTAGCTTGAGATTTGCTGCCTTTGCACTTGTAAATAGGCACAATTTTAGCCAGTTTCCAGTCAGTAGGGAACTTGCCTGTGGTAAAGGAGAGGTTAAATAGGCGGCTAAGTGGAAAAGAAATCGCAGGAGCTAGCTTCTTTATCATATTGTTCGTGATACCGTCTAGCCCTGGCGCTTTCCCAGATTTCAGGTTTGAGATGGCTTTACGAACATCTGCTGTAGTGATATGAACGCGGGTGAATTGGCGAGTAAGACGAGTGTCATATTGGAGAGGGGGTATTACTAAACTTGGATCATCAGGCACCGCGACAGAGGTAAACTGCTTGTTGAGGATGGTTGCTTTTTGGAAGCTGTCGGACACCAGCAGCCCATCAGGGCTTGCAATGTCAGGGATGCCAGGTTTTACTTTGTGCGATCGCTGACTGCGGACAAACTGGTGAAGCGTAGTGCTGCCTGAGGTAAGTGTTGTTTTGATTGAACGAATGTACTGGCGGTGGCACCAGCGGGAGAGATGTCTCACCTGGTTCCGCTGTGCCTTATATGCTGATAGGTTGTAGTCCGTAGGGAATTTCTTGGAGAGGCTGAATAGGTCACGCTTCAACTTGATAGCCTTGCGTAGTTCAGTGGAAACCCATGGATGATATTTGCGTGCAGACCCTGGGGTTGAGGGAGTTCGATTTGGTTTTAATTTGCAGCTAATCATGCTCTTTCAACTGACGTAGCACTCAATATGAATTTACAAATTCGATTTTTCAGCGAATTTTTGGGTAGTCTGCCACCTTAATTGAATATTTCATGAAAGATGACGCTAGTTGCTAGAATAGATAGATCGTGATTACTGTGCACAGCTAGCGAGGTGATTGTAAGCGAGAAAGTGTGATGGCGAGAATGAATAGTGAATGTGAATTATATGAAAAAATGTGAGTGCAGTGACATTTCCCTTTTGCTAACAACCATCAGGTTAACTGAGACGAATATACACAGCTTCAAGGACTTTCCATTTCTTGAAAGTACTAGCACGTTACACAACACTAGGCCACGTACTGTATGTCTTGCGAGTGTGTTAACATGTGCCCAACTGACGAAGGAATAACAAACAGATAAAAACTGCAGCTTCTCGGATTCGCATCGACAGCAAGTTCATCCCCACAGAATTGCATGGCGTGAACGAATTCTACGTTGGTCATTATCCTCTGCAAATCCGCCCATCAGGGCTTGCAATGTCAGGGATGCCAGGTTTTACTTTGTGCGATCGCTGACTGCGGACAAACTGGTGAAGCGTAGTGCTGCCTGAGGTAAGTGTTGTTTTGATTGAACGAATGTACTGGCGGTGGCACCAGCGGGAGAGATGTCTCACCTGGTTCCGCTGTGCCTTATATGCTGATAGGTTGTAGTCCGTAGGGAATTTCTTGGAGAGGCTGAATAGGTCACGCTTCAACTTGATAGCCTTGCGTAGTTCAGTGGAAACCCATGGATGATATTTGCGTGCAGACCCTGGGGTTGAGGGAGTTCGATTTGGTTTTAATTTGCAGCTAATCATGCTCTTTCAACTGACGTAGCACTCAATATGAATTTACAAATTCGATTTTTCAGCGAATTTTTGGGTAGTCTGCCACCTTAATTGAATATTTCATGAAAGATGACGCTAGTTGCTAGAATAGATAGATCGTGATTACTGTGCACAGCTAGCGAGGTGATTGTAAGCGAGAAAGTGTGATGGCGAGAATGAATAGTGAATGTGAATTATATGAAAAAATGTGAGTGCAGTGACATTTCCCTTTTGCTAACAACCATCAGGTTAACTGAGACGAATATACACAGCTTCAAGGACTTTCCATTTCTTGAAAGTACTAGCACGTTACACAACACTAGGCCACGTACTGTATGTCTTGCGAGTGTGTTAACATGTGCCCAACTGACGAAGGAATAACAAACAGATAAAAACTGCAGCTTCTCGGATTCGCATCGACAGCAAGTTCATCCCCACAGAATTGCATGGCGTGAACGAATTCTACGTTGGTCATTATCCTCTGCAAATCCGTCCCTGTTCAAAGGGAGTCACGCTCCCACACTCCGTCACCACGTAGTGCAGTCCAAAATAGTTTCACTAGCTCACAGTCATAGCACCGCTGATTTACAAAATCATGGATCTAGTTTTGTGTGAATCCATATTAACGATTAGACGGTCTTCCTTCACATCAGAGTTAGATTTTGACTTCTGAAGTCATAGCGTTCCAGTCTTGTGAAGCCTCACGACATTGATATGTTGGTGTTATGTTTGTATCATACATTTCATTGCTCCTACGGCGTTAACGTTGCTAAGCATCACTGTGCTTTTTCATTCTTATCAGCCTTGCTCAACTTTTGCCATGGCCCAGTTGCACCAGTGGCGTGAGCCGCGAGATGGGAGCGATTTGGGGATTTCCGGGTTTCGCGGTCCTCGCATCGCGCAATGCATCCCAAAAAAGCTGATGTGAATCCTGCTTCATCCTTGACACATGTCGTATCGAAGTTGAGGGAAGAAAAGAACATGCCCTGATTGTAACTGTTGTCATGGGATGTGGTGAATCTACATTGCATGTAAACCTTTCAAAAACCACTACATTTACATTGAAACGAAATTGAACTATTATAGAAAACCTACTTTCCAGAAATAACACCAAAAAGAACAGCAGTGACACTTACATGTACAAGTGTGAATTTTAACAATGACAGCGAGAGCAATCCCGAATGCATGTGCTAACAATCAACATGTAAATGAAAAATGAGAAAAACAAGAGAAAGCAAGGAAAATGCGCTCGCTGTTAGTGCTAAAATTCGCACTTGTAAACTTCGCTGCTGTTGTTCTTGGTGCTATTTCTCTAACTCAGGTTTTCTGAGATAATTTTTGTTTCAGTGTCCTTTAGTTCAAGCACGATTCTTGATGACTGTTTTTCGAAAACTTGTTTGATTCCTAGTTTTCTCTACATTATTACTTCCTACTTTCATCTTTTTTAACACATTGTCTCCCCCGTTATACATTGCATTAATAAAGCATACGCAAATGTCGATTCAGCATGTCTTATTGATTGCGGTTAGCAAATTATTGTCTCCTCGCCGTTTGTTAAACTTTTAAAGCACTCCAGTATACCAGATTTTCACTGCGCATATTGGCATGAAGTGCGCTATTGGTTGCAAAACACAAGGAGAATTGATGATTCCAAATATATGTAATTGAAACGCATTGTGTTAGTGCTACATTGCTTGACACACATGTATGTGGTTGCCATTCAGGAATCAAGTGGTTTTAGTATCGACCACCCAGCCAAATTGTCAATTCACATATCGCATAATGTAAGTCATGTTTTACTATCTTGTTGTTGCTCCACTGTCCCATGCATACAGCACCGGTATCAGCTCAGTCCGAGTTTGGAGATGTCCTACATTCAAATTGCCAAAGTCATCTACATCGCCACCGTGGTAGCTAGCCTGCATCACAGCAGCAGCATGGAGTTCATGAACTGCGTGTTCGGTCGCAAAGATCTTAATGTTTTCGAACACAAAAGGAAGTCAATTGTGCTATTATCAAGCCTAGCGCTGACACTGCCCAAGAACGTCGTGAATACTTTTCCTAGGTGGACAAGCACTGAGCAGTTGATGTCACTCGCACAAAAGCAGCACCTGTCCGTGTATGAAGCTTGTACCTACCTTCCAAACCTTTCACTGACGTTGATCGAAGAAACGTCCAATGTGAAAACAAGTTTCTTACCTTCTATGTACAGACTTGAAACCCTGGTGAAATTGTCGTTGGAGAGTTGCAGCTCCATTGAACAGTACCAAAGAGCAATCATCAAGGTTTTAAAGAAGGATAGTTCGAAGATGGTCCAATACTTGTCCGCCACGAACCGCTCTAGCAGGCTAGTGAGCATTGCGAAAGGGTTTTACAGCGTCGCAAGGCGAGATACGACAGTGGTCTCATTACTTAATAATGAGTATTTGATCGCACATCTCACACAGTGCTTAGCTAAGCCTTGGATCTATAACCCCTTCCATCATTTTATTATGAATTATGGAAACAGTGACATTGCTTCTGCTGACGCATTTGCCTCCCTTAAGTGGATTGACGCGACTACACTGCTCGCAACAACACACTCTGTGATCCATCTGATGATCACCAGCAACCTGCAGACATCTCAGGTCGAGGATTACTTCACGGCTATCTTTGAGTACACCAAGCTCTGGAAGAGTTTGCCACCGTCCCGTCGCCCCAGGCGTGACGATCTATACAGTGGCTTGGGTACCTACATACTTGGGTCATCACCAGGGTCAGATTCGCAGAGAATATTGACCAAAGTCGAAGTCCTCAACGCTATGAAACAATATGGCGATGAACTTGCCGCCAATGCGAACCCACAAAGCTGATTTATATCTTCTTGTTTATCCTTCTTCGATGGAAAGAAATGATGAACCACTCGCCCAACCAAGTTCTGCGCTGTGGTTGACTATTTTGAATTTGGTGACTTTTTCATTTCAGTTTCAGATTTGGAAGCTGACTGAGTACGCCTTCCGATCCTGATAGCACTAACGTTACATATGTTCCTCTCTGCCCAAAGCCCCAACCATTACCATGGCTCACTTTCACTTCTGTTAGCTTTTCTAGCCCCCCCCCCCCCCCCCCGTATCTAGTTGGTCTTCTACTTTGGTTTTGGTGAAACGAATATTCGAATATTCGAACATTCGTTCGGTTGGTCACATTCGAATATTTTAAAAGTCGCATTCGAGTATTCGTGACGTCACTTCGAATGCAGTGCATGTACATGTACATGCATGCACGCCAAACACAGTACAGACAGTGAGTACAGCCTGCCTGTGACTTTGCACTGCATGCTTGCACATGTACATGTGTAACAGGTAGCCGAGTGGTAGGCGCGGTGAAATCAACAAGAATTACTTTTATTCTACTTTCAGGTACACACCTGAGATATAATTATTAGTGAAAGAAGAAGCGGCAAAATAAATAATTTTCTCTCCGGTGCTCACCTAGAGGTTGCCTACTTCTTCTTCGAGTTAGCTTTCGTTGCTATCTAATCTAATCTTCTTAAAACAGAAAAACGCAGCTGCTTTTATGCAGCAGGCGCCGTACGCTTATATGCGGAGATACAACATAAGGTCGTTCCGTATTAGTTCCGTACTGCTTCCGTATTGGTCGGGCAGGGATACTACACCCTACCTTCCTACAGATAATCACGCCCTCGTGATTTTCACAAAATTAGTGAAGTGTTACGAACACAGCGTCAACCGGAAGATGGCAAATTATATCGGAAATGATAACGTTCAGAGTAGACAGAAGAAATGAACTGATAACAAATCATAAAGTAGAAGCACACCAGGTTCACACGATCTCACGGGGTCAAAAGGGGAAAGAACTGTCCTCCAAATAGGACCTGAAAAACCACAGCACTCTTGCTGCACAACGCTGGCACAACCCGCCAGGATCATCGCAGTTCAAAAACCGAACTGAATACACTATAACTATAAGGGGCGTTGTCACACACATTGTCCCAGGTTAGCTGGGTAAGCCGTGGCTCACCATGATCAGACGCCTACCAAACTAAACTGGATTCACACACTCGCATAAAGGAAGACTGAAGAGAACAGGGCGACTGAAGGAAGACAGGAAAGAAAATGCCATACCTGGAATCAGCGTTAGTAACCACGGCGGCGGCTGGAGCTATGGCGGAGGTCAAGCCAGGTTTTATCTTCATCTCGGTTGAGCCGGTCACTCAGAGCGGCTAGCTCGGCGTCAGACAAATGACCTCCCTCCTCGTCTTGAATCGTGGTCTTCACATTGTCGATAGCATCGCTTTGCGCGACGTAAAGAGTGATGGTCTAGCCAGGAAGAGTGTTGGTCTAGCCAGGAAGAGTGGTGACGAAAATCTGCTTCCCACCACGAAGGCGAAGTACCAAGTGAAGAGTGGGCTCCTGCGTGCCGGCGAAAATCAAACACTGCTGGTCTTGGGGAATACCCTCCTTGTCTTGGGCAGCAGCCTGCCTTTTGTCGTCCTCATCAGCTTCGCCATCACCACAGGTAGTATAGGTAGAGGGTCGCTTGGAATCGCCATCGGAGTGTCCAGTGAGTGCCGTGCGGAAAGAAGGGTGATCCACGCTAGCACCCTGACTGTGCTGCAGGCTAATAAGAAGGGCCAAGCCCAGGAAGGCAAGAAACATGATTCTCATCTTGATTCGTCGCAAGGAGCTGCAGCGGGTTGAGCCATGGGGGTCTGGGGTCGAATCACGTTGTTCTATTTAAAACTACACCGCTGCCACCAATGTAACAGGTAGCCGAGTGGTAGGCGCGGTGAAATCAACAAGAATTACTTTTATTCTACTTTCAGGTACACACCTGAGATATAATTATTAGTGAAAGAAGAAGCGGCAAAATAAATAATTTTCTCTCCGGTGCTCACCTAGAGGTTGCCTACTTCTTCTTCGAGTTAGCTTTCGTTGCTATCTAATCTAATCTTCTTAAAACAGAAAAACGCAGCTGCTTTTATGCAGCAGGCGCCGTACGCTTATATGCGGAGATACAACATAAGGTCGTTCCGTATTAGTTCCGTACTGCTTCCGTATTGGTCGGGCAGGGATACTACACATGTATGTGCATACTGGACTGCCAATGTTGCACAAAACATGACTGTATGAACTTCGAAGTAGCCTTATGTGGCAGTGCATTTTATGTGGCACTACCGTTTGTCTTACCTAATACTGACAATATCCATCAAATGACTGAGAGGAGGGCATGTGGTGTCATCCGTGTTACCCGATAAAAAGAATATTCGTACGTTCGTTCGTTAAGCCAAAGAATATTCGGCCACTGGGTTTTGACATTCGTTCGCCATTATTTTATATTATTCTATGCTTCAAAAAGAATAGAATGGTATACTGAGCTTGGGTTGGCTGTGCATTGAGCACTCTTTCGAGGACCACACCCAACTTTCCGT
>NC_088651.1:12960733-12963233 GCF_964019385.1 Sycon ciliatum | reverse complement strand
CTGGGTATAGGAAGCAAACAAACACACACACACACACACACACACACACACAAACATAAATGCACACACACAAACATGGACACACACGCACATATGGACACACACACACACACCTATGGACACACACATACATACATGCATGGACACACACACACACATGGATACACACCCACACACAAGCATGCACACACGCACGCACTCACACACGGACGCACGCACACACATACACACACACGCACGTACGTGCGCACGCACGCACACACACACACACACACACGTACCCGCACACACACACGTACACATGGACACTGAGAGACAGTGGTGATCCCACCCAGGGACAATGGTCATCCCACTCAGGGACAGTGGTCATCCCACCCAGGGACAGTGGTCATCCCACCCAGGGGCAATGGTCATCCCACTCAGGGACAGTGGTCATCCCACCCAGGGACAGTGGTCATCTCACCCAGGGACAGTGGTCATCTCACCCAGGGACAGTGGTCCTCCCACCCAGGGACAGTGGTCATCTCACCCAGGGACAGTGGTCCTCCCACCCAGGGACAGTGGTCATCCCACCCATGGACAGTGGTCATCTCATCCAGGGACAGTGGTCATCTCACCCAGGGCACAGATATACACATACACATACATGTGTGTGAGCGCGAGCATACACACACACACACACACACACACACACACACACACAAACATAAACGCACACACACACAAACATGGACACACACACGCACACATGGACGCACACACACACACCTATGGACACACACATACATACATGCATGGACACACACACACACATGGATACACACCCACACACAAGCATGCACACACGCACGCACTCACACACGCACACACATACACACACACACGTACACGCGCGCACGCACGCACACACACACACAAACACACACGTACGCGCACGCACACACATACACATGGACACTGAGAGACAGTGGTGATCCCACCCAGGGGCAATGGTCATCCCACTCAGGGACAGTGGTCATCTCACCCAGGGACAGTGGTCATCCCACCCAGGGGCAATGGTCATCCCACTCAGGGACAGTGGTCATCCCACTCAGGGGCAGTGGTCCTCCCACCCAGGGACAGTGGTCATCCCACCCAAGGACAATCCCACCCATGGACAGTGGTCATCCCACCCAAGGACAATCCCACCGAGAGACAGTGGTCATTCCACCCTGGGATATTGGTAAGGGTAATCCCACCCAGGGACAATGGTCATTCCACCGAGAGACAGTGGTAATCCCACCCAGAGGCAGTGATGATCCCATTCAGGGGCAGTCGCGAACCCACCCAGAGACAGGGGTGATCCCACCCAGGGGCAGTGGTCATCTCACCCAGGGGCAGTGTTCATCCCACCCAGGGATAGTGGTCATCCCACCTAGGGAAATTGGTCCCAACCAGTGCAAACCCTGCTACCTTATCAACTGGAACATTGCCGTCTGTAACCTTCCACTGATATCTGCAAAAGAACAGCAAACGCTCTGGAA
The DNA here is from genome assembly GCF_964019385.1 of Sycon ciliatum. Taxonomy (NCBI): domain Eukaryota; kingdom Metazoa; phylum Porifera; class Calcarea; order Leucosolenida; family Sycettidae; genus Sycon; species Sycon ciliatum. Next base: position 12,961,710 of record NC_088651.1, on the reverse strand, counting down.
AAACCAAAGTACAGTCGCCCCTCTCTAATCCGGCACCTTTTGCTACGGCGTTTTCTGCTGGATTAACGAGGTGCTGGATTAAGAAATCCTGCCCTCTGACCCGGCCCTACCCAATTGCATGCATGTATCATACGTCAAAACGCAGGGTTTTTCCGTGTCTACCCAAGTATTTGGTGCACGGCTTTATATTCTCAACTGTTCTCCAGGAATATACACAGTGATAAAGTAAAACAGAGAACATGTTCACATGTACTCTTGCACACACACACGCACACACACACACCTGAAAATTGGCAGCACACTACTCCTTGCTGTCAGCGAATTGTGAAAATATAGCAGTCAGGTCTGCAGCAGTGATTGTGGCACCGCAACTCCAGTCAACTGAACTGAAGTGGCCCCGCGCGCGCGCGCGCGCGGCACTGACCAGACTGGCCTAGCCTGGCCTGGCAAGGAGTGTACCTGTACGGTACGCGATTTACGACCGCCGGATTATGAAATCAAACTACGTGCAGTTTGAGCGATTCGTTTCAAAAAGTCCCAGCCGGAGGCGGAATTCAAGTGCCGGATTAAGATGTAGGAATCGAACGAAAAAAATCGGTTTCGTCAGAAAGTGCGCCGGTTGGCAAGGGTTCCGGATAAACAAGTGCCGGATTAGAGAGGGACGCCTGTAACTATAAAAGCGCTGCTGTCTTACCTGTTGCGTTGTTGTCTTATAGAGTATCATGTAGTGGACTAGACGCTTCACAAAATGCAGTCTACCCTTCTTTGCCGCAATGTCCAATGGAGTGTGGCCATTCTGGAACAGGGAACATGTCAAAAAATAGACACCAAAAAAATGGAACTGGATTCTTTTGTACTAAATATTGCGACAGAGCTTTCGGCCATATTTTCAATTCATTGCATTCCCAACTCATCACAACCACGCACTCTTCAGCCGAACCATACAGACACAGCAAGGACACTTCCGTTGAGAGATA
>NC_088651.1:12905733-12958233 GCF_964019385.1 Sycon ciliatum | reverse complement strand
ATTACATAGTCTACACACTATACCCGAGAGACCTCTTTTGGGTAGTGGTGTATAACTGTGTAAACCATGAAGTTGCTACAGAGGAGTCTGAACACCCTGAGGAAGGTGTATATACACTACCTATCACAATAATGGTCAAGTACATGTTTTTAACCTACATTATCGTTAGAGGTTTGGATCAGCAAAAATGAACTAGTTCATCTCATAGCTCCCCTTCACATCCCAGTATTCCTGTGGAGAATTGTGCAGTGGTGGAGACCATTGCAGCACAGGGGAGCAATTATTTCACGGTGTTGCTTGTTAATGCTTCAGGAGATGCAACTTACGTTGTCCTGTTGGTTTGGATTGGCTTTGCTGCCCAGTAGATGCCGCATGCAGCCGGTACGTCCCCGCTCACTGGCATAGTGAAGTGGTGTCTCTCCCCGCTATAACACAAGTGTATGTTCAGCAAGTAACCAACAAAGAACATGGCTCACTATGAGAAATGATAGTACACATTGTATACCACATGTTCGTATGTGGAGGATACAATATGAAGCAGGGCAAGTGACAGTTTTGAGCCTGTTGATTCCAGAAGACTTCCAAAGTCATCACCAAATGTGCTCTCCCACTCATTCACACAACAAGCAATATGACACTCGGAGTTAGCACACATACTGATTTCTTCACATAACAGTTTTCAAAATGGGGAATAATCATTGTGAAAAAAGCTCCTCGCCCAGCACATTGAGCACTTTCCCAGCAGTTTACCAGCATAGTCTTTGATTTCTTCATACAGTTAGTTTTCAGGAAATGCATTAGCAGAGTATATTGACATTATTTTAAATTTGAAATGTCTGTTCCATAACCTGCCTCATCTCCTTGATCTGGGTTAGCTCCAGCTTGCAGTAGATGCAGAACGCAGTCGGCCTTGTTCTCAATAGTGGCATAGTGAAGTGGTGTCCGTTTATCCTGTAGTACAGCAATATGTACAAGCAGTGATAAACAAAAGAAAACTTCTTCTGACTTGCATAACTCAGGGAAAAACTGGTGTATCACCCTGATGGTGTGATTACTGCAGTATATTTTACTAATCAGACAGAGAAGTTCTCAGTCACATGTACTTGTGTGCCCACAATACTGTCTGTACATGACATAGTCTCTACACTATCTATCACAATAATCGTAGAACTGAATGTTCATAAATTTACATTATCGGAAAGGTTTGGATTGGCTTTGCTGTCCAGTAGATGCCGCATACAGTCGATATGACCCTCGCCACTGACATAGTGAAGTGAAGCCCTTCCCCACTATGATACAAGTTAATGTTCAGCAACTTAAAACAACAAAGAACATGGTTACTTGTGTGTCCACTATATTACATGTCACGATTACATAGTCTACACACTATACCCGAGAGACCTCTTTTGGGTAGTGGTGTATAACTGTGTAAACCATGAAGTTGCTACAGAGGAGTCTGAACACCCTGAGGAAGGTGTATATACACTACCTATCACAATAATGGTCAAGCACATGTTTTTAACCTACATTATCGTTAGAGGTTTGGATCAGCAAAAATGAACTAGTTCATCTCATAGCTCCCCTTCACATCCCTGTATTCCTGTGGAGAATTGTGCAGTGGTGAAGACCATTGCAGCACAGGGGAGCAATTATTTCACGGTTTTGCTTGTTAAAGGGGAAGTATACCCTAAAATCAAATTTTCACCAGTTGTAGTCTTCGGGGTGCTGAGTCGAATGGTCTTGGTCCGAGGAAGCTGCGACGCTCCCTTCCTACTTGAATTCCAATCGAACTCGCGCACTTCCACCGAAACTGGGTGACTGCGCCCTACTAGATGGGGATTTGTATGCAAAATGTCACTAAAAGCGCCATTTCGTTCTTATAAAAGCACGGATGACCGCGATTGGCCCATATGTTGTAGTCTTTTGGACGCTGAGTCGACTGGTTTTGGTCCGAAAAGGCTGCGATGCAGCGTTCCTCCTTTATTCCCAATCGAACATGGTTGAAGAAGCGGTCACGTGGTCCTTGTTGCCCAAATCACCTGGTCACCGCGCCAGCAGGCGACAACTTTCACACCAAGGTTCAACTCGAGTGACAGGACTGCACCCAAAAAAGGTCAAACAGGCTAGTAAGTTGTACCCTGCAGGCACGGTGACCAGGTGACTGGTGTACGCAGGAGCACGTGACCGCTTGTTCAACCATGTTCGATTGGGAATAAAGGAGGAACGCTGCATTGCAGCCTTTTCGGACCAAAACCAGTCGACTCAGCGTCCAAAAGACTACAACATATGGGCCAACCGCGGTCATCCGTGCTTTTATAAGAACGAAATGGCGCTTTTAGTGACATTTTGCATACAAATCCCCATCTAGTAGGGCGCAGTCACCCAGTTTCGGTGGAAGTGCGCGAGTTCGATTGGGATTCAAGTAGGAAGGGAGCGTCTCAGCTTCCTCGGACCAAGACCATTCGACTCAGCACCCCGAAGACTACAACTGGTGAAAATTTGATTTTAGGGTATACTTCCCCTTTAATGCTTCAGGAGATGCAACTTACGTTGTCCGGTTGGTTTGGATTGGCTTTGCTGTCCAGTAGATGCCGCATGCAGCCGGTACGTCCCCGCTCACTGGCATAGTGAAGTGGTGTCTTTCCCAACTACAACACAAGTGAATGTTCAACAAGTAGCCAACAAAGAACATGGCTCACTATGAGAGATGATTGTACGCATTGAATGCCACATGTTCATCCCTTGATTATACTCATAAAACTATAGTATTGTCCTATGAAAGTGTCTTAGAAAAGGACCGTTTATCCAGAGCAGCTAACACGTCATATACTGTCTTTTTGCTGCTTTCTGAGTAGATCTATCTGTCAAGTGGCTGTTAACTTTATCATCGTTTCTCCTATCGCAAAAGCGATCACACCATTGGAAAGCTTGGAGCTTCCTCTTCGATCTACATATTTCGATTTTCCCAACAGGACTAACAACAATGGAGTTACGACAGTTTTACGGCAAGCAAAAAGATATCAGTCCATATGGACTGATGCACCGCAAAGGGTTAAGAAACTCGCAGGCTCGCAGGCTGGCCAGCAAGAACCTTGGAGGAACTGAGCTGTGAATGGAGCTGTAACCGACTAACACATTATCCCCGTACCTGCAGGCATGTAGTGTGATGCATGTCATAAGAGGCATAACAAGCCCATATAATATTGATAATAATACACACAGCTCGCATCTTCCCTGAACCTGTTAGACAGGAGCAGAGTCGAAGCACCTGTCAACAGTGTCAAGCCAAGTAAATCTATCTCCTGCAGTTTGGAGAGCGCTCTCCATGGAGACATCTTCTGCCTTCAGGTCGTGTTGAATCGTATTTATCCACCGCACCCATATTCCAAACAATAAGTATCACTCTGAGCCTATTGGCATAACAGATGTCTCACGCTTGTGAGACCAACCCTGCTTACGAATTATACTGGACACTAATGATTTATTCCCGTAGCTATGCAAAAGACGTTAATAACGTCTGGCACTAGCTAGGGTCCACACAGCTTTAATTCCGTCATTGTTTGTTGTGTCGTCGGGCATGCCTGGCGCTATCCCTTACGTGTCCCGTACCGTACCATCATGCACATTCAGATACACGTGTTCACACAGGAACCATGCCAACCAAATGTCTATGATAAAACTGGTTTCCTCACCCGATCAGTTACGTTGGGATCAGCACCGGCATCGAGCAAATACTGTACACAATTAACGGAGCCTTGATTGCCAGCTGCATGAAGAGCGCTACCGTAGGTGATCTGCAGGTAAAGTACCAAAAAGTGGAAATACAACATACAGAGCAGATACTGAAAGTGATGATATTAGAAGGCAATTCTAATGACTTTTGAGACGATGTGGGTCCCTAGTTGGTATTGGTATTGGTATTGGTATTGATTTATTTGAATTCGGTATCTCAACAGTACATTGTACAACTTGGGAAGATCCGAATGACATAGATACATAAACATAAAAGTGGAGTAGGTACTACAGCTGATCATTTTAATTCAGGTTGTGGGACTAAACTAATACCAGTATGCAAGTACACAAGAAATAAAAGCTGAATGAATATGACTGCATGACATTGGAGAAAAGCACCAATTAGAGCAGCCGGAGTGGTGGTTCTTTGCAGTACCGTAGTCTGTCATACTGGCCACTGGATAATGTGGATATGATGCACACACCTGGTACTATTTTCCCTGTCATGAAGATTACAGGTGATTCATCGAACGCCCTACTTGAAGTATAATTTTAACAGTGAACACCTACAAATATTGCGGAAAAGTTGTATCCAACCTAACTGCAGCTAAAATTGGAACCTGGTGGGAAAGACCTCATTCTCAATCAGGCGCTGCACTTAATGTGTTTTTGGTGTCCGGAAACCACTTTTTTGGCTAATCTTGAAAAACAAAAGGTGTGTGCACTCAACCAACCACAGGCAGTTTATGCAACAGTGGCTATATCCTTATTTTGAAGTGAGAGAAAGAGAGAGTTACTTTACATTCAGCTCAATCTTCTCTCCTTCTTCAGTGGAGAGTAGCTACAGAGATTGATATCTGGTCCGCTCCTGGCAGTGACGTTCAAGAAGTCTGCTTTCTCTCGAAACTTGAGTCAAGCACGCACAATGCACATTGAGCAGGCCCGTCGCACCAACTTAGGAGGTGGGGCGGCCATGGAAGGGGATCCGGGTCCCTCCCCGTAAATTTTCAAAAATTGAAGCAAATTGCAAGCCGCATGATTTCCGGGCATTTGGTACCATTTCAGTGGAACTGCAACGAAAGACTTTTTGATTCTGCAACAAACCAAGAAGACGCTGCAATCGGGAACAAGGATTCTTTATTACCCTCCCCTCGGGAAAAAATTTCAAAAAGTTGAAACCAATTGCAAGCATTTCCAAGCATTTGGTGCCATTTCAGTGTAACTGCAATGAAAATTGTTTGATTCTGCAACAAACCACGATCGGGGACAAAGATTATTTGCGCTGGGCTGCGATCACGCGCTTTGCTGCAGTGTGCTCAAAACAAAAACAAACAAAAAACGGCCGAAAAAGTGGGGCGGCCTCATGGGACGGCCTCAGCCGCCCCAGCCGCCCCAGCTGTGATGGCCTTGTTGAGTTGATGGACAAGCCAGAGAGCACATTTGCAACCTTGCTTCTTATTACATCACTCCCTTGAGGTTCACGGTAAACCTTACGTATAAGAAACCATTAGCAAGCCGTGAAACGGCAATGAGAAGGGGGAGCTGGGTTAGAGTCCCGTCCTGAACACGCGAAACATACTCGTGTTTGATGAGTTCGGAGGGGTCTACTCGTCATGACCGCAACGAGTGGGTTTTAGTTAATTATGTGCAATTTCATCCATGATACGGAGAATAGCACCGTAGATCACGCCTCTTTTTTGTCCTTATGATTTTTCTCAAATTTTGAACATGTCTCACCCATTCCTCTCTATTATTATTATTTATTATTATTTTGCTTGTTCGCGTTGGCATCAACCTGCATAAAGCAGGTATATAGCCTTCGCTTGAGCTGCCATAAAAAAAGAAAGCTCATCCTAAGCGAGAGGGCTAGAGGAAAAGATAACGATAACGAGATACAGAATACAAAGAAATCCAATGAGTTAAACATACGTATACAGTTAAAAACAAAACAGAGCAGAGCCGAAGTTACTAATCGGAGTTACGAATGCATTGGTTCCGATTGATCCATCAATCGACAAAGGGGACTAATCCGTTAATATTGCAAAGTAGAAACCGATTGCAGTTGCAGATCTCCAGGCCAGGGCCAGCATATTGCCGATTCTGGATAGATCTCTGCAGCATTTGATGTGGTAATTATTATCATAATTAGTGATAAAATTGTTAGAGTATCTAGTATCTAGAGTATCTAGTGTAATTGTATCCGATATTATTGTTAGAGTATCTAGTGTAATTGTATAACTTTCTGCCACTACACACAGCACACATTAGTTCCTTCCACTTTCGACGATCCTGGGCGAGCTGCCTCAGTGCAACTAGATCCTCGTGTGATGTGAGGGAGTTTGTGGATCTGGAATTTTTTAGGTCGTTGTTGATAGTTCGCGGGAGGGTTGTTCATTATTTGCCTACTGCTCAGAAACGCAATTTTTTTCAAATATTCTCAATTGACTGGCTCCATTGTAAAGTCTTTCAGAGAATGTTTTGGCATGGACCTCGTGAAAACAACCCTTTGGTGCACCCATCCATCGGCGATGTGGCTATCATGGGGTTTCTTACCCAATCGGGTAAAAGTCAGTCAGGCTGAGGATTGTTCTCAAGAAAAAGTTTGCAAAAATCACTGCCAGTAAAAATATCAGAAAACTGCTTAAAACTGCAAAGCAGCCGACTCGTGCAGACGGGTTGTGAACGCGAGAAGCTAATCCTAAATCACGTGCGTTCCGATGACCTTGTTCCTGTTGACGTTTCACGGCATGCTAATGGTCCCTATACTCTCCGGCATCCAAACATCCTTAGGTGTGGCCTGGGCCCTCCTGGCCAGGGCTAGGGCCCAACTGCGGCCGGTACAAAGCCGTTTTTTTAAGAATGCTCTGGTATTAAACGTTATATCGGTGCCATCGTTCAAGTCACGCCATGCTAACCATATAACAACAACGAGACACAAAAATATTCCCACAGCACGAAATTGTCCAGGCACATCCGGAACCTAAATAAATAGAACACCCAGTACGAAGTCCATTGCAGGGTTAAATATGGTGCCCGGGCGTATATCAACATCACCTAGCGATGTTCTCTCTGCACTAGAGAAAAGTACATACTCAGTCAACACGATAAATCAACATCTAGTCTCAACCAGTGCTCGGAACTCATGTCCAAATGCTGGCATGAGAACACATATTTCCTCAGCCTCGACAATGTCACATAACTGTCCCCACCTCGACAGCCTCCTGACTACACCAGCCACACACCCTGCGCCGATTTAACCATGAGTGCTAGGCTTTAAACAAACACAACCGACACAGGGCATGCACAGTTTTTTCTTCTTGTTTGATACTCATCCTGCTTCTCTCTCTTTCCTCTCCTTTGGTTCCTTATCAGGAACATTATGCTGACCTTTCAAACAAACTTCCAGTCAACTGCCCCATCATGCAGGTGGTTTATATTGGGCATATAAACCCCATATATACCCTATAAAAACCTCATATACCACCACAATATACACCCCTTTTTTAGAGATTGGAGGAAACTAGCTTCAAAGTGTTATCAAATCACCTAGGCAGAAGGGGGTGGGAGAGAACGCTTACGCTTCAACGTATTGCGAGCGACAGCAGCACGCTCTGTGTGAATATTGAAAACAATGAAGCTGCCATTGAAAGTGGTGGAAGCAGCATTTAGATAAGGCGAAACAGCAGAAGAAGTACACTGAACAGCAGAGGAAACAGAACTCTGAGCAGTAGAAGAACAGCTCTGAACAGGGGTGGGTGTAACAGGCTGCCCAGAATGGTTTGACATGTCAGCAAGAGGCGGTCGCAAATCAATAGCTTCAGTCATGGAACAGGAATCTTTCAAGGTGGGCCTATCATAAGCAGTAAGACATTCAACATTTCGATGCCCAGAAACGGAACAAATTCGCCTATCATCTACTCCACGTTTCTTCTACGGTTGGTAATAGATGTTGCTCTTACACACTGATTTGTATAAAACATGGACAAATTAGCATCTGCAGACAAACGCTTCATCATACCAGATAAAATATTGTGCGAGAGAGGCATTTTCATGAACCAGCAGTTGGCAGAATCGGCCATCTCACTTGATAGCGCTCGCTGGAACAAGCTGTTTTCGTCGTAATGTAGCCTTGACAGATAGCGCTTGATTGCCGACAGCTGAAACTCATCACGGATAACACCAGCAAAAGACCCGCCAGAGCCTTGAAGTCGGCATTGGTGGTTTCGGAAACAAATGAAGCTGCGATCCGCAAGACTTCCTGGCCATCAATGGTCGTGAATTGGAGATCGTCCTTCTTCAGCTTTGCTAGCATTTCTCCACTCCTCAAACAGAAGTGGATGGTTAGCTGGAACCACACGAAGTACGTCAGCTTGCCCATAACCATTGTCTCCAGTACATTGAAGAAGTATTCTCTTAGAAGAGCCTAGTCTTTTTCGCATAGAGGTTGCTTGTGTTGATCTGCAGGCTCGTGAACGTCGCGTTTGCATGCTTTCAACACTCCGCCCAGGACTTTGTTCGCCCTTGAGAAAGCACTGTCGTTGTAGATGTTGATCTGCATCGAGAATGATGATATGTGACGCTGAAGAGCACCACGTGCAGATTGAAGACTGTTTTTTTGCACACCCAGAACCATCCTTCTTCTTTGCATTCGCGTAGAAGGACGAGAGAACATCACAAAGTCTTTCACATGTGACTGTTTTGAAATCAACGACACCTAAAAGCTCGTCACCCCTCAAACAAAACTCATCAAACAATCGCAGCCAGTACTGAGTAGGCACGCGAGTGTACTTTGGAACACCCTCAGCTATTGGCTTGGTCTGGTCATCGTAGCTGATAGACCCGAAAACACGCTTTTGAGGAGCTGGTCACTCATTGTTCTAGAAAACGAGAAGCACGAAGACACTAACCGAACCCAGGAGAGACACAGAAGGAATGAGTACTTAGCAGCTAGTGTGGCCAGTTTTACTTTCTTTTTTGGCCCCCAGGCAAACCGGATTTCGACTACTTTCGGAGGTGAAGCTCTGCAGACCTCCACTGCGCAGACTCGAAACTCGCTCATATTTTTCAAAGGTGCAACGGAGAGTCCAATGTGAGCTCCTACTTGGAATGCGCTTTTCGCACTGTTTCTTGCTGGAAGCAGAAGGAGTTGACTATCAGTTTGTACGAAGGTCAGCATAAGTATACTACATCGCACTAGTATGCTTGTACGTGAAATATAAACCATCATGCAAACCTCGGCTGCGCCGTTTGTATATCGGTTTATATTTCACGTACAAGCCTACTGTTGGGATGTATTATATACTTATTTGTCGCCCGTACAAGTGGCCCTGCCATAGGTTTTTTGAAGGTTATCAGTGTTCTTCTAAACCATGGTCCATTACACTTACACTGACAGTACACTTACAGTTGATCCCGTAGGAAGAGGGTAACTGTAATGCCCTTCATGGTTCACCAAGTACTTGTCAACAGTGCTTGCCAAGAACTTGACAACAGAAGTAGCATTGTGGCTGCAGGCATCCTTCAGAAACCTTGCCTGCAAGAAAACATAACACAGCACAGTAGAACAGAGTGCACTAAAGTTAATAACAAACAACAGGGCAGAGAGCACAAAACAACTAGACTTTTCAGTACTAAAGACGAGAATATCTCGCCATGAAATAATTCGGCATGCCAACTAGCAAAATTGATACAAGAAACTAACTCTCCTCCTCCATGCGCTCTAAAGCCGACCATTGCTACCCTCGGTAGCCATTACTCACACCAATAACTTCAAACGACGAAGGGGTCACGGGTAAAACATTTCCTTCTGACAGCTGTTTCGCCTATCAAAGGCTCGTCAGAGAAGGTGATACTGATATTGTAATTCACATGGCATACTGTGTAAATATTATGGGCGCAAGAAAGAAACTAGGCAAGGTGTAACACTGAGAAGTTCCAAGAATATTCTCAAAGCCCTTGGTTCTAGGAAAATAGCAGGTGAGACACTGTATTCGTCCAATCACAAGCTGCCAACATTTTGCGAGGCACGATAATGCAGCACAGATACAGACTACGAGCGTGCAAATTCGTAACTGATCATGGAAAAGAAAAGAGTTTTGGCAAGCAACAAAACAAGAATATTAATATAATGATTATTATTCCCCGAAGAGGACCTGCTTGGGGAGACGGCAGGAATCCACCCTGGTAATGTGACCAAGCCATGGCAGACGATGGCACCGCAGAAGCTCACCGATGTCTGCTGGGAGTCTGACTCGCTTTGCAATCTCCTCGCTGGTGAGCCTGTCCTGCCACTGTGTCGAGCGGGATACACCAAGGATGGCACGACTGCACTCGTGATGGTCTTCAGTGCCCAGGTCTCGGCACCGTAAAACAGAGTGCTGAGCACACTGGCCGTATACACAAGTCTCTTCGTGCATATAGATAGGGGCTTGTATTGGAAAATGGGCACCTGCAAGGAGCCAAAAACACGTGACGCCCTAGCCAGCCGCACTGCTACCTCGCCATGCAGGGAACCGTTATCAACCAGAGAACCACCGAGGTAGGTAAAACTGGCCACCTGATCAATCACATCACGAGACTCCAGATGTATGCCACACTGAGCAGAGTCATCACCCACGGCCATCACCTTCGTCTTGGAAGTGCTCATGGTCAAGCCCCAACGCACAGTGCAGCTAAGAAACTCCCTCGCCATGATGTCCACCCCACACCGAGACAGTCGCTAAAGCGCTGCATCATTTGCAAACTGCGACTCCGTTATCTCAATCTCCAGCAGTTTGATTTGGCTAACGGATCGCCAACAAGCTTCCGTCTGATGCGGTAGCGCAGACTTACGCTGGGCACAGTCGATCTGGAATGCCACGAGGCAACCATCGTGGCTAAGTAGATATTGAACAGAGTAGCCCCAGCCCCAGGCAGCATATTATCAAGAGTACATAACCAAGAGTGTGCAACTGCCTGCACAACCTCTATGCTGTGCTGCGACGGCAGAACTTCACATCACGTGACATGGTTCAAAAGGTTATGCTGGCAAACAGTGCAAAGTGACCACAAGAGAGTTGTACCCAAAGCTGGGCTGCGTACAACCCAGTATCTATCATGCACTAGAGTGCACGGGTTCATCACGTGATGTGAAGTTCTGCCGTCGCAGACCCCATAGCTGGAGTTGCACACTCTTGTTTATCTACTCTTGATATTATGCATATGTCTCGGGCTTTCCTATGCCGCGTTCAGTGTATTTCTCCGTCCCAGTTCCAGCCACTGGAGGATGTGATAAGCACGAAGCTTATACCAGCAATGACGGGTCGGCCACCGCCTGGCACAGTGTTGAGGGCAGTACTTGCAATGCCCTGTCGTTTGGGTGGCCTGGGCCTGGTCAGCCCGATGTCTTTGTGCTCCCAGTATGAGTCGTCTGTCGCTATCACAGCATCTCTCTCCCGGCGTATCGTGGATCGTGTTTATGACATTGGGAATTCTCTGATTGGCATCCATCGGGAGAAGGCGAAGAGAAAGAAGGAAGTGTGTCACAGCCAGGCGGAGTCGGCACAGCGTATCAGCAATGATGCGTCGGACGCCTTGCGACACACCATTATCCTCGCCAGTGAACCTGGCGCCTCGAGTTGGCTGACTTGCCGTCCATTGAAAAAGTATGGCTTTTCACTGAGCAAAGCTGAGTTCATGGACAGCTTGTGCCTCCGTTATGGTTGGATGCTGCCGAGGTTACCAACTCATTGCTCTTGTGGACGGGACAATGGTATTGACCATGCCTTGTCATGTCCCCTTGGTGGTTTTACCATTATCCGCCATAATGAGATCCGGGATGTGACAGCCTCTCTCCTTCAAGAGACCTGTCACAATGTCTCCATCGAGCCAATGCTGCAGCCACTCACTGGAGAGAGAATAAGATACAGGTCTGCTATTGTGGAGGAGCATGCGCGGCTTGATGTAGCGGTCAGTGGTTTGTGGGGCAGTCGTTTTGAGCGTACTTTACTTGATACACGGGGTTTTAATCCTCATGCATGCTCAAATCGATCTGCAACACACACCACTGTCTATCGGCGCCATGAAAAAGAAAAGCGACGATGCTATGAAGAGAGAGTGGGAGAGGTGGAGCATGCGACGTTCATGCCTGTTGTGCTGTCGGCAAGTGGTGGAATGGGAAGAGAGGCGACATCACTCTATCGCCGAATCGCGTTATTGAGAGCGGAAAGGAGGAAGGAGCAGTACTCCCACGTAATATCTTACATCAGATGCCGTCTCTCATTTGCCCTGTTGCGATCATGCATCATGTGTTTGCGGGGTTCCCGGGGTCTTTTCCGTGAGCGATCGGTTCGGCATCCGGAGTCTGCTGAGCTGGTTGTGGCTGAGGCCTAGGTTGCTCGCATGTGAGAATCTATAAATTGCAGCAGATTATTTTTATTATAAATACTGGACATGGATATTGAATAACTGCACTCAGTGACTCTTTTCATTTTACAGGCTTCGTTTTATTATTATTATTATTATTATTGTAAAGCTTTCCTTTTGATGTTGTCTCTTATTTATTTATTTATTTATTTATTTCTGCACCTCGTGGCATGTCAAGACAGCCAAATAAATTGAGGAGAGGGTGAGACCAACCACGGAAGAAGAGAAAAAAAAGAAAATGAAGAGTGACCTTTCCACAATATTGTGTTGCATTGTTAAAAATAATAATAATAATAAATAAAACAGAGTAGGTGCCAGGGTACAGCTCTGCCGGAGACCAATGGCCACAGAGATGGCATCTGTTAGCCCTCCAGCAACGCACACCCTGGCCTCTATACCGTCGTGGAGACTCTAGATTAAGCCGAGCATATTCTGTGGCACACCAACTCTCTCCAAGACCAGGCCACAACGCATGATGGGGGTCATTTTTGTCGACCTCAGAAAGGCGTACGCCAGCAACAGCGTGACTCCAGCAATCCCTGATACTGTCAGGGCTGGACGTTAAAATACGTTCTTGATTGTAAACCGCTGAAGTGGTAACCGGTTGTCTCCCAGAATGTAATCCATGCAGTTCCTGATGGATTCCCAGTGCGTGCAACCATCATTTTGCGCGTTCTCTGCGTCGGTAGCGACCTCCGCAATCCACCTCTCCTACGCCAGACAAACCTATGCGAGGAGCACGTTCGCAGGCATTCTCCAACCCTTACAAAACGACTCTCGGACGTCACCGCTCTGTAGCCTATGCACGGCATAGGGCTTCCTCCGCTTGTTGGACTGTGTCTTAGGCAAGACGAAATCGAGTACAAGTCTGGTGCAAACCAAGAAATGATCCGTCCAACACAGCACTCCGTACATGACACTTACATCCTGGTAGGGGTGAAGCGATTAGTTCAAATATTTCGAGTATTCGTTCGAAAATTCAAACGAGCAAGTACCGGTATTCGAAATTTTGCACATCGATCGTTTTTTTGTTTTTTGTTTAGTACAGTCGTGTATGGGCATTTTTTTTAAACTTCTGTTGTACCGCTCATCGACTGGTATGCATGCATTATGCATGCCTTTGAGTCCGTATTTTATGACTTGGACGATGCGGTCACCACGGCAAGTAACGTTAGTTTGTTATGAGATATGAAAGTACTGATGAAAATCGTCACTTTACACTCTGTACAAGACGTTAGCGACTTTTGTTCTATGTAACTGTTCACAGAATAATAATTTCTTCCGAAATGGTCGAGAACTCACAAATCTAGCGCTTGTGAATTTTGATAAAAAAATTAACTCGAAATAATCGGATACTCGATCGAATATTATGAATGAGTGATCGATTGGTCAAAATAGATACTTCAATACTTGTTTCACCCCTACATCCTGGCAATAACAACGCTGGCCAGAGCGCATCACGATGACTGCAATCTATTAAATGTTCGTTCCGAGTTGCTAGGTGTACCCAAGTTCCACGTATACGTTTCTTCTTCCTGAACCAAGTATTCATGATGGACAGATCATGGATAGCACAAAACGACAGCAAGTTTTCCCCAGCTTCATTGCAGGATCCAAAGCCATTCCGCCCACTCACATGACTCCAACCATCACCGTCGCCACGCATGTCATCGAAACGAGGCACATCACCAAACATCAGGTCGCATGATGAACCAACACGAACATTGAAATCCGCTAAGAGTAGCAGAATATCGCAAGGATCCACTGTGCTCATGACTGACTTGAGATCACTGAAGAATTGATCCTTGACTGCCGGCGTGGCCTTGCTTGTTGGAGCGTAGGGGCTGACGACTGTCACGAAGAAGTCGGACCGCCCCTTGAGATTGCTACCCTGTCGTATCTTGGAGCCCTTCGCTCCGACTAGAATCCGTGTAGTTACAATGCGCGAACTGATAGCTTTCCACTGCTCGCCGCTGCGCCGCCACAACTCGGTCGTCTTCGCATTCAACAATATTCCCACGCCTTCATTCCGTCAACTAGGCTCACCTTTGCCGGGCAACGCACGTCCAGAGTGGAAAAAGACGCCACCACCGCTGACAAGCCAAACTTAGTTGCCAAACCAGCACGTCTCCTGTACACCAGCCACATCGAAATTGAAATTGCGTAGTTCATTTGAAAGAATATCGAACGTCCTGTCGACAGGCCCATCACCGGCCGATGTACGTCCTCTATAAGTTCTAACGTCCTCACTATCCTCCACTAGAGAGCGAACATTCCACGTCGCAGCAGTCAGAATGTTCCCTTTCCCGACACTCTTTCTCTTCGCCACCATTTCGAAAATTCAAATTCAAAAATATCGCTTCGCTCGCTTTGTGCAGCGTGCCGTTCGAACTCCACCAGGCAACTTGCAAGGCTACCTAGTGGGCCACCACAGCCATGGCCTGGTCTACACCACACTGCTCATGGCTGCTTAGGGTGGCTACAACATCCTGAAGAAGGAGCTCACGAAAGCCAACCTTCCTCTCCACACTCAACAGCACAGCACACTCACGCGCACACACACACACACACACACACACACCTGCCCAGTCCTGTAGAGCCGCTATCACTAGGGTCAAGTGGGCCCCAGACGGGCAGCAAAGGGAGAAGGAGCACACCACCTGCTGGCACTGCAGATGCAAGACCAGTCGGAACTGACGAGAGCACATACATTATATGCCGGAACATATCCCGTCTTCTTGCTGTTGGACGATTGCAGAGCATTAAACACCAATAACGATTGCGTCTCTAGATTGCAAAGGTCACAGTGAACATTGCAGCAACTTTGAGGGGTAGTAGCAATGGTGGCAGCAGCAGATTATGCGATCGGCGCTGGCCATGGGGATAATAGTGGGGTAACAATGCACAGCCAAGAAACCACGGCTCCCGAACCAACGATGACACCGAGGTCACTGACATGCATATTTCTGATCTGAAACTAACTTGCTTCTGCCATTCAACCATGCATTTGTGCTTGGCAAGGTCGCCTGGAAAGGTCGCCCTGATACGCAAAGTGCCGAGAGCATGTGCTGCAAGTCACCGGTGCGGGTATGGGGAGATCTGGGGCGCCCAAGGTGTAAGCCAACCTCCAGTCTGGGCGAGAGTCACATGCCACCCTGTACCTGTCTGCTTCAAGGTCTCATGAGCGGAGGTAATTAAAAGCACAGTCATTCCGCCCGGAGGGGGGGGGGGGGGGGGATATATATCGGTAGGCGTAGGATCTTCAGGGGATGACGTGCGATGAGCTGTGAAAAGCATCAAACCGGCACTGGACACTACCTTTGCTCTGCGCCCGCGCCGCACCGGCTACTGCAGCTGCAGTGCCATAATAATATATATATATATATATACTGTATAGCAGTTGATGGTCGCTGCCGCATTCAGCACTCCTTATGACAGCCACTTCTGTACATAGATGGTGGTCGTCCTGCCGCACAAGTATGAAATCTTTGCAGTGCCACTACAGCGTGCCTGGGTGCTGCCAGGTCTGTTTGAGAATGTTCCGTTTAGGGAACCAGGTGTTGCATACACAATTGATTGAAAGCAGATAATGACAGTAGCTCAGCTCCTGATGTATTCATGTTGTTATACCTGTGAGTGACTCGCTCATCGCCCGGTTGACCTGAACCGACGCGTGCGTTGAAATCGCTCAGTACGATACAACAGTCTGATGGTGGAACGTCGTACAAAACACTTTGGAGATCATCACAGAATTTTTCTCTCACAGTGCGACAGCTGCGTAAGTGGGGGGGGGGGGGGGGGGGCGTAGGCACAGACTAGAGTGGAACTCTTAGGTGACCTATCAACGAGAGCGAACTGTAAGCGGCCCGATACAACACGAGAACTCACCGCCTTCCAGACGCAGCCACCAGCCCTCCAGGCGCCTAAAGCACAACGATCCAAAGCAATTGCGACTACGGCCAGAGCTGAGAATAGAGAAATTATCCACGACGTAGCTTTCCTGTCCAAACCAGTCGTATCCTGCTGCCGCCATATCATACCTCTGTAGTTCTGCCACAAAAAGATCATTTTTTTTCTTTTTTTTCTTTGTTTTCAACTACTCGCCCAGAAACGCTTCCCATCTCAATGGCTCCGTCTCCCTCCACCAGGGATCTGACGTTCCAGCATCCAAAATGCAACAGGTGGCGTCCCCTTCTCTCTCTCTTCTCTCTCTCTCTCTCTCTCTCTCTCTCTCTCTCTCTCTCTCTCCCTCTCTCTCTCTCTCTCTCTCTCTCCTCTCTTCAACAAATTTCATGGCGAGCGATGGAATCCACTCGGGGGGGGGGGGGGGGGGGGGGCTTGTCAAACCTCCGCGAGTGGTGATGAGGGCACAGTCAAAGGTGACAGCATCAAACGACGCCCCCGTCATTTAGCAGTGTCGGTCCCCATGTCGAAAGCACTTTGCTTTGGCCGGGAGAGAGCTTACTGAAAAGTCTTGGACAGACAAAAACTGGAGCTCGAAAAAGGCAAACCGTCCCCCACCAGTACAATGGACACACACACACACATGTGCACATGCATGCACACACACACACACACTCTCTCTCTCACACACACATACACGCGAGCACATAAACGCACGCACACACGCATGCACACACACATGCACACACACACACACACACACGCACACACAAACACACACACACACGCACACACTCACATGCACACAAACTCAGCCTGACACTCATGCGACAGCACTTGCCCATACAGACAGATTGTAGCACAATTCTAAGTTCAGCATACCAACAACGGGTCTCCATATCTAGTCTTTCGGAGTTTGATTTCTTTTTTGAGAACACCACCTTCAAGTATCTCGGCTTTAAAAGCCTCCACTTTATCCTCCCTAGCGTACCGAAGGATCTGAGAATCATTCACCGCTGCCATCACTGGAAGGCAATATCAAAAACAAACATACCCACCAAACACACCACGTCAGAATACCAGATCGTAATGAATAGGCTCTAATAGTGACCCTGAAATAGAAATAAGAATAACCAAGCCTCTAATATTGATTCGGATCAAAGGGGTACTAAGTAAACATAATAGAGAGGTTGCGCACAACGAAAATTCATAAGATCCTGACCGTCCGGGTTCGAGTAACGGAAGATGCCGCGAAGATTCGTCCAAAAGAGACCGAGACAGAGCAGATCTACGGAACTATTTTTCGTCACATGGAGTACTAAAATACTGATATTTTACAACTCCCTGTCTTGACTCTTTCCGCACCTGCTGCGCTAGCATCGACCTACTATGAAACAGTTCACACATTGTGCGCAACCTCACGGTTTTGAATAATTTTTTGTTACAGTGCCACGAATTTTCGTTGTGCGCATCCTCTCTAAAATCTAATAATAACCGAACCTGCAGTAGTGAACCGGATCAAGGGTTAGTAAAAATAATAGGGGTGAAACGGTTCGGGTAAGGAACCGGTTTTGGAACCGCCAGCTGAAAAGAATCGGGTACCCGTTCCGTCAAATTTCGAACCGAAACTCGAAAAATCTCGTTCTCGTACAAATACATGTACACGCCAAGTCTACTCAAGATTTTTAAATGTCTTACCTTATGATCACCGCCCTTCCAGGGGTTCTCCTATCGATCCTGGTCACTACGAGCGTACCTCCTTCGCACATGGATTCTTCGATGTCTCGTTCTTGCTCGTATAAATGGTTTCTAACTTGAAAATAATTGTCACGGACGCATTTGGTCGGTCTGGAGAAAAGAGTGCATGGAACCAATACCTGAACCGTGGGAAACTATGCTGGCATTCGGGTACCCGAACATGAAAAACATGGAACCGTTTCACCCCTAAAATATAATAATATCCAAGGATAGTGAACCGAGGCACGTGAAGAGCTTCTAGATTTAAAGGGGAAGGCTAAAATCAAAATGTCACTACAGTCCATTCATTCGAAACTGGCACCCTAACTTTTTGGTGTCTCTCTCACATAGTTGTAGATATCGTGAAAACAACAGTACATCCTGCATTGTGTGACCCGTGCAATTACTCCTTGCCACAGTTGAGGCCAGATAGGCCTTGACGGATTATGCTAGCATATTTTTTCGCATAATTTCTACCAAAATCGAATAATCGCATAATTCGAGGCAAATTGCATATGAATCGCATAAATTGGAATAATCCGCCTGTTCGCATCAAATTCCATACAGGTGTACATGTTCTACAAGTACAAGTACAAGTAGATGCACCAGGAAGTCGTAGGTTTACGACTCCCTTGATAACATGTCCAGTCCACTACAATCATTGACGGTCGTAGCTACATGTACATGTAGGTCGGACGGTGCGTTGACCCCGTTGAACTTTTGCTACTACAGTACAACGCCCTCTACAAAACAATTCCCCTGGTATTTTGCACAGAAGCATCATATACATCAGCAGCATATGTTAGCTTAATGCGGCATAATATGATAACTTTTAGCATAAAAATAGCATACATGTAATTCTGCAATTTTTTCAGCAATGCGAAAAGCATAATTTCACGAAAATATTAGCATAATCCGTCAAGGCCTAAGGCCAGAAAAGTCCAAGAACAGGGAAATATAAATTTAGCCAGGTTTTACAAAATTAGGACAGGTATGCCATGGCAAAATGTATGGAGAAGCAGATCCAAAACCCAGATTTTTGAGATTTAAAGTGGGTTTTTGATCCTCAATTCGGCCCAAATCCGACTTTCAAAAGCCAGCAGGCCCGTTTCCGATGAATGGACTGTACAGTCCATTCATAAAAAGATGGGCCCTGGGTCTGGCGAGCTCCCGTATTTGGCGATTTTTCGTGATTTCATCGTACACAGTGCTGCGAACTTTGAAATTTGAAAAAGGTTCCAGAAAGGGTCCCTGAACTGGGGTTCGAACCGCACAATGCACTGTTGCAGGCGGGGTCAAACGGCCTGGATTTTGATGGTTTTTCCCAATTCAGTGCTTTTGGGGCAAAACCTGGCCGAAATCCTATTCTTGCTATGGCTTGCTTTTTGGACAATAAAACTTCAGAAACATAATAGGAAGAGGATTCCATAGGGGATCGCAGAAAATAATTCTAAAAAAACTCAAAGTTTAACCCATTTATGGCCAAAAGCTAGAAGTCAATCTTTTTCTGAATGGACTATAGTTGTAGTCTTCGGGGTGCTGAGTCGAATGGTCGTGGTCCGTGGAAGCTGAGACGCTCCCTTCCTACTTTAATCCCAATCAAACTCGCGCACTTCCACCGAAACGGGGTGACTGCTAGGCCTTGACAGATTATGCTAGCATAATTTTTCGCATAATAATAATAATAATGACAGTTCGCATTTCACTCATTGCATGAGGTCAACACAACCAAAATCGACCAAAATCGAATAATCGCATAATTCGAGGCAAACTGCATACGAATCGCATGAAATTGGAATAATCCTCCTGTTCGCATCAAATTCCATACAGTTTTACATGTTCTACAAGTACAAGCAGATGCACCAGGAAGTTGTAGGTTTACGACTCCCGTGATAACATGTCCAGTCCACTACAATCAGTGACCAGGGTGACGGTCGTAGCTAGATCGGACGGTGCGTTGACCCCGTTGAACTTCTGCTACTACAGTACAACGCCCTCTACAAAAAATTCACCTGTTATTTTGCACAGAACCATCATGTACATGTACATTAGCAGCATATGTGAGCATAATGCGGCATAAGATGATAACTTTAAGCATAATTCTGCAATTTTTTCAGCAATGCGAAAAGCATAATTTCACGAACATATTAGCATAATCTGTCAAGGCCTAGTGACTGCACCCTACTAGATGGGGGGTTGTATGCAAAATGTCACTAAAAGCGCCATTTCGTTCTTATAAAAGCACGGATGACCGCGATTAGCCCATACGCTGTAGTCTTTTGGACGCTGAGTCGACTGGTTTTGGTCCGAAAAGGCTGCGATGCAGCGTTCCTCTTTTATTCCCAATCGAACATGGTTGAACAAGCGGTCACGTGCTCCTGCATTCACCAGTCACCTGGTCACCGTGCCTGCAGGGTACAACTTAATAGCCTGTTTGACCTTTTTTTGGGTGCAGTGCTGTCACTCGAGTTGAACTTGAGTTGAACCTTGGTGTGATAGTTTTCGCCTGCTGGCGTGGTGACCAGGTGATTTGGGCACCCAGGTGTGGTGTACCGGCACGTGGTCTTTCTTGTCCCGGACCTTGGAGATATCATCTGAGGAGTTTGGTGGTCTGGAAGCCGTCATCAGGGAGCGCCTCATCCCAGCCCTTACTGGTCGCCTCTCTCCGTCCAGTGTGCTGCAGCTTATGCTCTCGTTCCCTTGTCGGGATGGCGGTTTGGGTCTCTCGATTCCCACCGCCCAATCTTGCCAGACACCCTTAGCAAAAAACGTAATGTTGTAACGGTATTATCGTAGGGGGGAAAATACCGTGATTTGGGTTCGACCTTTAGCAAGATGCACGCTATTTTTAGTACGCTGTTGCCACGAGAATAGCTTTGATTTCGCGCGGTACAACCATTTTTGTCACCATATACGCGATACAAGGTGAAATGCGTACGAACTATGCAATATTTGGCCAAAACACGTACCGTTGGTCACAACGATAAATCAGCCCCATAACGTTTATACGCTGCAGCTTCAACGCTATTTGGGTGATCAAGGTACGAGTACCGTAAAAAATAGCGTCACCGTTGTTTGCTGAGGGTGTCTACCATGCCCACTCCCGAGCTGTTACTAATGAGCTCAGGGAAAGGATTGTTAAGGCAGATTCCTTGCTAGCTGGTGTGGCAGACGCTACCAAGACCGCGAAACGGCAAGTCCGCACTGCAGTTCGGGCATCACAGCAACAGCTGAAGGAGGGATTTGCGAGCGGTGAAGGTGCTGTACATGTGGCTCAGCTTGAGCTTGCTTCCGAGCGTGGTAGCTCTGCTTGGTTGACGTCACGTCCTCTATCCTGCCATGGCTTTCGTCTCTCTAAGTCTGAGTTTCGAGACGCTCTGTGTTTGCGCTATGGCTGGGTGCCGGAGCGTTTACAGTCATCCTGCGTTTGTGGCAACGCGCGCTACGACGTCTCCCACGCGTTATCCTGCCTGACCGCCGACCGGTGGATTTCCGTCTTTAAGACACAATGAAATCCGTGACGTCACCGCCGACCTCATTCGCCAGGTGGCTCACTCGGTATCCGTGGAACCTCCACTGCAACCGCTCTCTGGTGAGCAGTTCAGCCTCCGATCTGCGTCCTTAGAGGACAATGCTCACCTCGACATCGCTGCCAGTGGGCTATGGGGTGGCCGGTTCGAACGCACAATTTTTGATATACGGGTTTTCAACCCCTATTCTGCTTCGAATCGTGCTGCCTCAACCCCCGCTGCGTATGCCCGCCATGAACGCGGGAAGAGGAGGAGATATGAGGAGAGGACTCGGGAAGTCGAGAGGGCCTCCTTTCTGCCTGTCGTCATGTCAGCTAGTGGTGGTGCTGGGAAAGCCGCCACAGTTTTGTACGAGCGCTTGGCTGCTCTTATCTCTGAGAACAGAAACGACCAGTATTCTGCCACCATGGCGTGGATTCGCACTCGGCTTTGCTTTGCGCTGGTGAGGTCGAGCATCGTGTGTTTGCGTGGTGCCAGATCGTCCAAGTCACGCTACCTCCAGCGAGATCCGGTTGAGGTTGTCATTGCGGAGACACGCCTGCGGCCTGAGGCATCTGACTAGCTTAAAAAACACACACACACACAAAAGTTGCTTGGACTGAATTTCACTTGTTTTATTAATGTATTAATATTATAGTTACTGCACAGTACCATACTGTGCATGCTAGCCACATAATCATAATAACTATTTTTGGGTTTGCCCGTACAAGAGGCTCTTCTACACAGAAAAAAAGTGTGGCGTACCCGTGTACATCGTACATATTTGCACTCTAATGTCTATTCATGGTACTGCATCTCCTTGCATGGACGTGCGTACAACCTTACAGCATACTACTCATACTATACATGCATGTGTGTACTCCGTGCCCATAAATATTCGACAGTGCATGTCTCTTGTTGCGGTTCAGTCTTTCCTTGGTAGTTTCCTGACGATTCATCCTCTCTCAGTCCTTCGTTGCATTATTCTATTTCAATATAACTAATCATCACATAGACTTGATGATACCACATGGCGCAGTGAACTTGTTTTAGTACAAGTACTTCAGTAGCAGTTTCCATTCGTCTTTCTCAGGTCTGGGTCTTGCTGTACCTCTGGCGATTCGTCTTTCAAATAAAGTGAAATTATTTGAAATTATTTCCGTTTCGGCATGGCGGAATCAGACACACCAGTGCTCAGCCCTGACATTGCTACCCTCACCCAGCTCATGAGACAGCAGATGAAGACCGCCGCCACCCGCGAGCAACACCTGACACAGCTCGTGGAGCGAACTTTGAGGAGCATCTCTCAACCTCCACCACCGCAACTTCCACCACCAGCCCCACCGGCACGCGTACATGTACCTGCGGCGAAACCAGTTTTGGTCGATCGCCCTCTGTTACTTGCCTCTGGCTCTCTCGCAGAGTTTGCCGCCTGGGAAGGTCTTTGGCAGGACTACGCCCGGTGCCAGCACCTGGATTCCCAGGACAATGCCACCAGAGTGGCAACTGTTCGTCAGTGCCTGGACGAGGACCTCCGGAGATTTCTTCGTAAGGGCACAATTCCTCTGGCTGACAACCACGACGACGACGATCTCATCAAGGCTCTACAGGCATACATTCGCGGAGAGCGGAACCCTCTGCTGGACCGGATCGCCTTCTATGCCCGCCAACAGCAGCATGGAGAGTCCTTCGATCACTACCTGACTTCCCTCAGGGAGATCCACAATTGCTGCGATTTCAGGGACAGCGTACCAGGTACGACGAGACCATGCGTGCTCGCCTGGTTACTGGCATTCTCGACACGGAGACACGCCATAAGCTCCTTGCCACCACCAATCTAACGTTGGGGAAGGTAATTAAATTGTGTCGAGCGGAGGAGGCAGCCTAGCCTCTCGGACGAGCAGCAGTATCCCCGGCACTAGCTCCGTCAATGCCGCTCGGAAAACAGATTATCAGCGGTCTAAACACGGCAGTAACCCGCGACAGCAACAGCCGTCCGCCACGCCATCGAAATGTCCGAATTGTGGTCGCACTCCCCACGCCAGCAAGTCGCAGTGTCCTCCACACGGCAAGAAGTGTAGCGGCTGCAAGACTTTTGGACATTTCCAAGCGGTGTGCAGAAAATTCCGCAAACCGGCGGACAGTCCTCGCAGCGCACGCTGGGACGACTACAGCTCCGCCGCACTCAGTGTGATGCATCTCCTACGGTGCCAGTCGACACGCAATTGTGCACTGAACCTGACGCTACCTCTCTAGAATGGATCCCCGATACGGGAAGTGACATTGACACTATTGGCTCAACGTGACGATATCCCTGAACTCACCCTTGTACAGGCTATAACCATGCTCATGCAATGGCCGAGTATTCAGCCAGCTTGTGAATAAGTTTCTATCGAATACCCAGAGTGGATTCCGCCCTGCACGCTACACTGCCAATGTCATTTGGTTCTATAAGTGGTTCACAGTGAGATGTCAACGGTTACGTTTCTCACTGGACGTATTGCCATAAATATGAGATAAGTGTCCGACTCTATCTCGTGAACAAAGCTGCTCGATGTTCCTCAATCTTCCCTGTTAGGAGATGAAGTGAGAATGACTGTCTATGTTCTCCATGCCACAATGCTAAGTGTTGTCCTGCCAATGGCTACTGGCCCAGATTTTGCAACTATCCATGGCACCTGCAGGCTGACTCATTGTCGCCAGTTCTGTTTATCATCTATCTTGAGGCCACTCTATGAGAGATGCGGAACTACTGCAGCCTAGGTCAACGACTGACATCCAGCTGTGCCTCCCAGCAGACACAGCATACGCAGGTGATGTTGACTTTGCGACTACGGATAGTCAGTGGCTGCAGTCAATGATGCCCAGCATAGCTAACACACACACACTACTCACCGGGGAGTTGATTGTCAATGAGACAAAGACAGAGCTTACACATGTTGAGCTATGCCTGGACTGTGTTGCCGTGGAGTGGAGGGTCACGAGGAAACTGGGTTCCCAGCTGGGTGAACCGCAGGACTTAACATGGCAGATTCCACTAGCCTCAGCTGCATTCTCAACCCTCTGGTCGCTGTGGATTCGCCAAACAATGGTAACTGAATCACTGCGGATTCAACTGTATAACGCTTTCATTCTGCCCATCATTGGCGACAAATGCGATACATGGGCATTGACCTCATAGCAGTTGATACGGGTGGAGGCATTTAACCGAAAACAATAAAGGTCGCTGTTTAGAAACCACTATCCAAATCGAATGAGCAACAAGAGCGTTCACAAATGCACCGGCACACCAGCCCCAATTGACATGGTTATTGCTACCGCAAGGTGGAGGCTGTTTGGGTACTGCCTCCGCCTGCCCAAGGATACATAGGCACAGATTTCCATAGAGGCGTATTTCTCTCACAGCTGAAAGGTCGTCCTGGAGGGGTAGACCGGGGACCACCTTAGGGTGCGCTCAGGCTATAATTATTACGTGTGTGTGTGTGTATGTGTGTGTGTGTGTGTGTGCACAAATGTTGGCAGAAGAGTAGTAATATTACCACTAGAACCCACCCACAGCGTATACCTGGTATACCTACAGTGTGGGTACCCGTAACTTTGAGGTCCGGGTTAGAGAGACATGAGTGTACTAGTACAGACTTAACGTTGTTAGTACGACTTCCGTTACAAGACAAACGTCATTAGGCCATGGTAAAAAATAAAGTTGATTCTCAGGTCATGAGCCTGTGAAAATCGGTGCGAGCGAGCGATTTTTTATTTTATTTCCCACAATTTTTTTCTTTCCAAAGATAGGGTCACACATATGTACATGGTCACATGTTCATAATTCAGGCCAGGGAGTAGAAAAATACCGGTATTTTACTACTCCCTGATTCATGCCTTTCGCATTGACCGTTTTCATGAGCGCATACATGTATGCATGCATAGAAATTTAAAAAAATCGTCG
The DNA here is from genome assembly GCF_964019385.1 of Sycon ciliatum. Lineage (NCBI taxonomy): Eukaryota > Metazoa > Porifera > Calcarea > Leucosolenida > Sycettidae > Sycon > Sycon ciliatum. Next base: position 12,933,003 of record NC_088651.1, on the reverse strand, counting down.
GTGCGCCGCCAAAAATCGGTGCGCGCGTACTTGAGAATCAAAGATAATTTTTACCATGGCCTTAGCGGACAAAGATCTTAAATCCCCTAGCACCATGTGTACATTGTATAATGGCAGTACACACGACACAGAGCACCACGCATCATTCATTGTAACTTATTGTTTCATGCCCATAGGCAACGAATGATGCGTGGTGCTCCGTGTCGTGTGTAATATAGCTCTATTTGAGCACTCTACGGAGCAGGAGGACTCTCATTTGTATAATGGTAGTACATGCAAATCCGGATAAGAGACAATTCGTTTGTAGAAAAATTCATTATAAAAATCACCTTTAGCTGTCCCACAGGTTCGATTCCCAGTCATTACAAGACAAAACAAATGGCCGTGGACTGCAAAATTGTTGGCCCAATGTTCCCTTGCCAACAGCTAGGCGGAAAGTTTGAATGTGATTTGTCTGGATTTGTTTTTTTCCAGCTCCTGTAGCTCGATCGATGTTTCATGTTGTCTTGTATAGGAGGGGTTCGATAAAAATTGTTTTACAATGGGTTGTCTTGTACAGGGGCCAGGGGAAAACTTTGTCTTGCAATGGGGAAACAGCGTTCCTGATCTGGATACAGTATGTAGTATGTACGAGTATAATTATGATGTACTGTCGCGCACATGGAAATCCAGTCAATTGACCGGAGCTAGCGCCCTCAGCGCCTACAGAACAGTGCACAAGTTGATCCGATTCGACCAGCGCGCTGCAGCGCATAGTAATGTCATTCATGTGTGTAGTCTGTACTGCTTACTCATGGCTGCATGGCCAGCGCCCTGGGGCCGCTAGACGTGCGACCGGATTTCCATGTCCACGACAGTAGAACAGCAGGAAAAATATGCATGTCGTGTTCGTAAGCAATACTCGTTAAAATAGTAAAAAATCTTTAAAACGAAAATGCTGAATCCTCACCCCCGAGGTTGTCTGCTAGTCTAAGAGGGTAGACCAGGTAGACCTACAGCCACTTTTCTACCTTGTGCGGTAACAGCGCACGCATTCCCGGATACACTGTACATATGTGGTATGTTCAGGAAACACAAAAATATTGTAAACTTTACCTGCCGATGCTGCGCAATGCAGCTGGCAATTGATAGCGGCTCCTCCAACTCCGCGGTCCGGTGATGGCCGCAAGGAGTCTTCACTTCCACGCAGAACTAGCACGATCTCGTGACAAAACGCTATCCGAAATGACCAGCTCAAACACCACACAACCTTCCTGTTCCATTACTCACTGTAATCAAACCAAAGGAACACTGGTTGTCCTGCGTGGGACGATATATTATAATCGATAACTTTTTTTTCACTGGCACGGATAAGTGCCTGGGAAACAAGAATCACTGATACTGGTGGTATGACTCATTTTTTTCTTCTGGGGGAACTCTGTAGACGTGTAGTCGCGTGCGCAGGGGCCTAGCGCCTGACGAGCTGGTAGTGGTAGTGCTGCAGTGCTGGAGGTGGATGGTACTACTTGGTAGACCGACCGTTGTAGACTTGTCACGATTGACCACAAAAATAGGTCCTGACCCGGTCTGCACGTCTACATAGTACATAGGCATGGTCATGGATATCGATACTGCATTCGGTGCATCGAATCAACAAGACCAGTCCTTCTTTCGCGTTTGACAGCACTCCTTGTTGTCTAGATATCCGAGTCTGACATGATGTCGCCAAGGCCGTGCGTCATGTCAGCGCTGCGTCTCAGCTAGGAATCCCTCATCATCTCACGTCTAGGCTCCACGTCTCTAGGCTGTACTACCACTACTGGCACTAGTAGTACTAGTAGTACTGGCGTACTGCCAGTGCCACTACTCACTAGACTTTCAAGTCTCATCATGTCAGGTCGTGTACCATGGTCTACGTAGATCTACGTACAGTGGACATGTAGTATTGTAGATCTACATGACATGATTGGTATTAAAGTTAATAAACCTTGTTTTAAATCCATACATCCTGTACACACACCTTGTACACACTCTCTCTAACGGTCTCTAGGCTACACTGCAATAATTGATATACATAAGATCAAATTTTCGGGCAAGGCCCATCATCAGGAATAAGTCTACTGTAGACAAAACAGGGGTTTATATTATATAATATATGTGACAAGTACTAGTGGCCAAAGGTGTGATGGTATAGCGTAAAAATGTTGCAATACCACAGGAAGCGAGAATATTCTGTGTGATATGTATGAAGTGAAAATATAGTGCAGGGATAGTGCAAGATTACTAGTGTGAGTGCAAAGCAGAAAAATACACACTTCTAGCAACACTCACGCACATACATACACACGCACACACACACAGTGCACACATTCTTGCACAAATTATGACAGATATATTTACACGTCACCCAACAGTCGCCAACCATTGTCACTGTTCACTGCAGGCTTCCTCTTCCTCATGAATAGTGCCTCCATGATTCTGCGGTCAACGTTTGACCGTTGCCTGCTGGCGAGAACTTGTAGATGGGAAAACGGCGAGAACCGCGGTGACGATGGGAAGGTGTGCTGCTTTTGTCCATTCGTGCCTGCACATTTATCGAGTACTGAAGATTGCATGACGGCGATGCGCAACCTCGAAAACCTCCCAGAGGAATGTATTGTAGCGTCTCTGGACGTTGTGTCATTGTACTCGAATATTCCTATTCAAGAAAGCATCGATGCGGCCATGGAGTTATTAGAAGAGCATGAGGAATCAGTTGATATGTTCGCACTGTCATTATCAGACATACGCGAAATGCTCATATTTGTCCTCGAGTCAAATTTCTTTGAATTTGACGGCGCCATCTATCGACAACAGCAGGGTCTAGCTATGGGCAACCACCTCGCGCCCCCATTGGCTATTATCTTTATGTCGAAATTCGAGTCACGTGCCCTGTCTGAGTATCCCCTTAAACCGCTCTTATATCGTCGGTATATTGATGATTGCATACTCGTTTGGATCTTTGGTATTGCGGCATTTCTGGCATTTGTTGATTATCTCAATTCCCGCCACCCACGCATACAATTCACCGCAGAATATACACACACGACCAACTCTCACACCATCAGTTACTTGGACCTGTCAATCTCGGTGTCAGGTGGCAAGTTGGACTGGGAGTTATTTGTCAAGTCGTCCCATAGTGGTGTACATTTGTCATATTTGTCTGCTTTGCCAATGGAAACAAAAATCGCTGTCGCCAACAACCAGATCCGCAGGGCAGTCAACAACGCAACAACGGAGGCAGGACGACAACGGGGGATTAAAAAGATCACCACACTCCTCCTTGAGAACCACTACCCACGACGCATTATACAATCAGCCATTCAACACTCCGACACCGCACGGACAACCGCACGCATCCGAGAGCAGCCCCACCAGCAGACACCACACCGGAAGGCGAAACGACAGTACACGTCACTTGTCAAAGTACCGTACGTAAATGACCAGCTTGCAAGGAGGGTTCGTCAAGTGATCAGGTCGTTTGATAGAGATGTGCGTGTGGTCTTTAAGTGACGTCTGGTCGCTCACTAAAGGATATGTTGGTCTCGTCGTCATTCAGCAAGCCACAATGCCCCAGGACGGTACAGCAGCAGAGGGAGAAGAGGGGGCGGGGTCAGCCGGCTGAATGTCGTGCATGCGATGGTGGTCTGAAGCGTGATGTTTGTATGTCCCAAGATGTGGTGTACTCTATGAAATGTACCATCTGTCAAGAATAATACGTCGGGGAAACAGAAAGGACAACACGCAAGAGGACTGAGGAGCACTACAGACAAGCCAAGAACGCGACACTGGGAAAGCCATGGGGAGACCATTATCGACAAAAGCAGCACACCTTCCCATCGTCACCGCGGTTCTCGCCGTTTTCCCATCTACAAGTTCTCGCCAGCAGGCAACGGTCATACGTTGACCGCAGAATCATGGAGGCACTATTCATGAGGAAGAGGAAGCCTGCAGTGAACAGTGACAATGGTTGGCGACTGTTGGGTGACGTGTAAATATATCTGTCATAATTTGTGCAAGAATGTGTGCACTGTGTGTGTGTGCGTGTGTATGTATGTGCGTGAGTGTTGCTAGAAGTGTGTATTTTTCTGCTTTGCACTCACACTAGTAATCTTGCACTATCCCTGCACTATATTTTCACTTCATACATATCACACAGAATATTCTCGCTTCCTGTGGTATTGCAACATTTTTACGCTATACCATCACACCTTTGGCCACTAGTACTTGTCACATATATTATATAATATAAACCCCTGTTTTGTCTACAGTAGACTTATTCCTGATGATGGGCCTTGCCCGAAAATTTGATCTTATGTATATCAATTATTGCAGTGTAGCCTAGAGACCGTTAGAGAGAGTGTGTACAAGGTGTGTGTACAGGATGTATGGATTCAAGTATTGGCTACAGTGGAGTCTCCAAACCTTGAGAAACCTTGTTTTAGTTCACACATGTTGTTGGCTGACAGCATGAAACAAGGTGGAGGACACTGTGTTCGGAAACAGTGACCTTTTTCTACAACCATCCACGGTTGGTAGAGCCCCCGTGTTTCAGACCATCTGAACAGTATGGGTCTTAGACCCGGTTCTGACCCTCTTTATTCTTTTCTAGGGGAGTTTTTTTTTAGACTTCTCCTAAGGTCAGAACTAAATATTGCGACAGAGCTTTCGGCCATATTTTCAATTCATTGCATTCCCAACTCATCACAACCACGCGCTCTTCAGCCGAACCATACAGACACCAGCAAGGACACTTCCGTTGAGAGATAATATTGCTCCACGCCTCTAGACAGCTGTTTCGCTCCCTGTCGGACCTCATCAGTAGAGGATGATAATGATGATAATGGAGGAATGATCATTCTTATACACCAGAAATGGCGCAAGTGCGCGCTTTCCACATATCAATGGCATATGCAAGCTGCTAAAATGGTAAAGTGTGAGAACAGCGATAAATAATCATAGTACGCGCTCATTGGTGGAGAGACACACCACACAAGCGACGAAAATCTTACTCGGAATACTGATGCCAATGGAAAGTACATGTATGTTGTTTATTATTATGATGTTGCAATGTCCATGTATGCAGGCGAGGCGAGACTCACCGCCGAGATCCCCCAACGCGACAGGCTCGGTTGCCGTTCAGGATTCACACCGACCTGTCCGCCCGTCAACAGGATCGACAGCGGGAGGCCCCACTGATGCCGATGTCGATGCACACCAGGAAACTTGTAGTCGTGAGTGTGATACTAACAGGTCTAGTAGCAACCACTGACAAACGAGAGGTCAGCTGGGGCATTCACTCCAGTCAGGGATGCTTGGTCGACGCTTCGTATCAGCAGCTCAGCTCAGTTTGATCAAAGATGTTGCAGATGTGTCTTGCTTTTCTCCTTCCTTCTTCACCGACTCGTCTTGTCATCTCTCCTTCTTTCTTCACCGACTCTTCGTGTCCACTCTGCTCTGCCACTAACGGCGCATTAAAACTTCAGAACTAAATATTGCGACAGAGCTTTCGGCCACACGTCAGTCGTGTATTCTGTGATTGCTCCTGGATGTCTTCTTGATAGTCATAAAACATAGTAGCTATTTTAGCCTGAATTGTTTTCCTTTTCAAACTCTTTTTTCTTCTGCCCATGGCGTCCCTCTCTCAGCTCGCCACACAGTCACCACACACTCCTGCCACTATGCTGGCCCTCTGGACATGATTTAAAAGTTCTTGCGCCTCACTGACAGGCTTTCCAGGCCGGAAAAACTCAAAATTCCGGCATAGTGCCACGGTGTGCGAGCCACCCAGGAGCCAAACAAATACATTTACAAGTTTTTCACATTTCATTTTTTAGCCAATTCTGTCCGGGCGCAGGATCCAAACCTAAAAACGTCCAGAAGCAGCCATGTGTGGTGGGATAGGGCCCTTCAACGTGGCCCTGGAATCTGTCACGACGGCAGGAGTGGCGTTCTGTCACAGACCCAATTGGGTACGACCTCGTAGCACGCCCTGAACCTAAAAAATTCAAAAATTGACTTGGCCAAGTCAATTTTTGAATTTTTTAGGTTCATGGCGTGCTACGAGGTCGTACCTTTGATACAACATCCAGTGCTGGGACTTCCACAGCAAGCCATTTCCACAGCGCTGCAAACAAAATCCAGGATACCCTCAAAATCGGCAAAGACTACCACTCACGTTCCACTACTGCCTAGTACTGAATCCTACCTGACTTTTTGACACGACTCAAACTAACTTGCCAAACTTTAATCAGTCAAGCTCTTCATGTGTGACCGCGGCCTCAACATCAACTACAATAATCAAGCCACATACTAGTACAGTCGTCCCTCTCTAATCCGGCACTTTATAATCCAGCACCCTCGATAAACCAGCACGATTTTCAGTAGCCAAAATGTCCTCTTCATGCACATTGCAGCAGTAAATCAGATTTGTTAATCCAGCACCCTCCCTAATCCAGCAGATTTTCGTGGCACAAATGGTGCCGGATTATAGAGGGACCACTGTACATGTATCTGCAACGTCACGAGGGTGCGAAGCCCGCCGCCGTGCAGCCCAATACGTGGCTAAAAAATATAATTTTTTGGACTTTTTTGGACTTGGACCAAAATTCTGCACACTTTCGCGTGTTTCCATGATACGACAAGTAACGCACGGTCTGCTCACATGCACATTCAAATACAGTCCTGCCAACAAATGACAGCGTGCAACAAAAAATCTTTCCTTGCAAGGGCACATTTTCGGCCATAACTCTGTAACGGCTGGTCAGATCGAGACGACATTTTCAGAGATTTTGCAGCTATTCATGCTCTTTCAACTGATGTAGCATTCGATTAGAATTTACGAACTCGATTTTTCAGGGATTTTACGACCAGGCTGCCCCCAGAGTCATTGAACATCAGCTAGTTATCACACTGCGTTCAAAAGTCGCGTTTGCGTCTGCGTTTTCTTCTGTTTTTGACGGTCGCCTAGGAAATGTCATCACGTGACGTTATCGTGAGCGCGTTGGTTTCCAGACGCACAGCCGCAGCCGCAGACGCAAACCAGGGGGGGAGGGGGGGGGGGGGGGTGGTCAAAACCGAATCGCGTAAACGCAGATCGGACTTTCTTTATCGCAGCACTTCCTGCATTGTTTTTGAGTGTTTTCAAATGATTCTCAAGTGTGCTTTTCAAATCTTCATTTCCATCTAGTTGCTGAGGCCGGCGAGGGTACTTCTACCACACTTTACATCTTTCAAAGCATTCGTCTAGGGGTTGAGTTGAATCTTTTACACAACCTTGTTACATCTGCCTTGAGTTTCTTTGGATTACACTTTTTTCAAATTTTCATTTTGATTTCATCGTCGAGTTTCATCCCTTGTATCTTTGGTATTCTTCCTTCTTTCCATGTCGCATTGTTTGAATAAACCCGTTTTGACAGAATATACAGTCATGATAACCTAACACTGGTTAAAAAACAGTGTTAGATAAACCTTGTTATAGTTCACGCAATTGTTAGATTGACAACATGAAACAAGGAGGAGGACACTGTGTTCGGAAACAGTGACCTTACTACAACCTTCCGCGGGACCGGGGCTTTGCCAACCGCGGAAGGTTGTAATAAGGTCACTGTTTCCGAACACAGTGTCCTCCACCTTGTTTCATGCTGTCAATCTTACAATTGAATATACAGTCATGTACGGGTTTTAACGCTCCGTGTTACTGGGGTGGGGTGTTGCCTTATGATTGTGTAACTGCATGAAACTCAGATTACATGTACAGTGAAACCTGTCTAAGACGACCGCTCAAGGGACCTTCAAAATGTGGTCTCTGATACCAGGTGGTAGCCTTATCCAGGGTCATTTGACTGGAAATAGCATCCCTTGGTCCTGGTTCCATGATCCAGTGGTCTTCTAGGACAGGTGGTCACCTTATCCGAGTGGTCGCCTTGACAGGTTTTACTGTAGTGACAAACTAGCATTGGACTTGTTGTTCTGTGTGACGCTCCATTGTTATTAGGGGACATCCGTAAATATACATGTACATGTAGATATTTATTTAGAAACGAAAACTAGTCGTTTAGGGGGGGGGGGGGGGGTTGAGCGCCTGTTCGTTTCTCAATAAATATCGATGCACAGTTTGTACGTGTGGGCAAGTCCAGAAAAAAAGAAAAAATATATCGATACAATGTACCGGTTGTACATGTATGTGTTCGTTTCTCGGGGAGGGGGAGGGGGTTGAAGAGAAATGACTGGTTTTCGTTTCTAAATAAATATCGGTACATGTATTTACGGATGACCCCTTACTAACTGTTCCATTGGTTGTGTAGAGTCCCATATAATACATGTGTATGACTGTGTCTACATTCTGTTTTGTCTCCATCAGTCCATGTCCTGCATAGGCGAAACGTGTGGATAGTAAAAATTAAAAAAAATCAAAAAAAATCAAGCATGAATGAATGCTTGGTTGACGCGGCATGCCACGGGAATGAGTATAAAAAATTAATAATAATGACGCCGCTATGACACAGCGCTGAGCACTAGAAGGCCACTGTGTTCGCTATTGTACAGTCATGTACATGTACATGCACAACAATACAGTCTACGCTAACGCTACTGCCAGTTGATCTTTGCTAACACTACTGCCGCCGTGCCGGGTGATCTTGGAACACAGGGCGTAAGGACCATACCACAATAAGTATGTAATCAAGCACGCTCAGGAGGTCATGATGGCTGAATCTTGCCCGAGCCTGCAGCCCAAGGCCGTAGGCCCGAGGGCTGCAGGCAAGGGCAAGATTCAGCCATCATGACAGACAGAGCGTGCTTGATTTGATTTCTTACAGCGCGAAGGAACATATTAGGGAAGGTCAAAGGTGGAAAGGTCGAAAGGTCGAAAAATTATTCCCGAAATGACGTCAAACGGTCCGAACATTCCCGAAATGACGTCAAACGGTCCTGATGGCCTGATTATGCCCGCGGCGGGAAGATCGCCTATTGGCCATGGCCCCGGCAACGATCACGTGTCATGTAAGAAGCATTGGTTACAGTATTTTGAGCATCAGCATAGCACAGCTCCATCCTAGACTAGAGGCTACGTTAGTAGATCATAGCTCTGCACTGCATTACAATTTCAATGTCATGAACATACAATGTACACTCGTAACTGACTGCAGTGTTGACTGTACTGCCTGAGTACCGGTAGGCGTTCACGCAAAACACTGATCGACCGCCTACACATAAGGCTGAAACGTACATGAAACCTACATGACTGTACAATCATGTACATGTACATTGTATGACTGTGTAAACCTGTGTGTATGACTGTACTGACTACTGTTGTGGCCGTGGACATGGAAATGCGGTCGCACGTCTAGCGGCCCCAGGGCTAGGGCGCTGGGCTGGCCATGCAGCCGTGGGTAAGCGGTACACACATGCATTTATGCGCTGCAGCGCACTGCCACTGCCCCATCGCCATCGGATCAACATGAAACTGCACGCGCAGCGTTCTGTATTTTTTATTTATTATAATTATTTCTGCACCTCGTGGCATGTCAAGACAGCCAATTGAATTGAGGAGAGGGTGAGACCAACCACGGAAGAAGAGAAAAAAGAAGAAAAGAAATGAAGAGCACGTACACAAAGTGGGAAGGGATTAGCAACTTACAAAGCAATGGGATGCTCAGCGAGCTATGCAGCGGAAGTGGTGCCTGTGGTTTTGTTTACTGGGAGATATGTACGCGCTGAGGGCGCCGGCCCCGGTCAATCGACTGGATTTTCATGTCCGCTACAGTATAATTATTAGTGCTGAGTCGGGTAGCATTTTCTTCGGGTATCGGGCTCGGATAATTTTCCACGGGTAGCATGGGTACCCGATCGGGTAATGTTTTCATGGTAGCAACACAATGCACCCCTTCCTTTACACACTGGGCAGACATGCGGAGTATTACATCAATTAACGTGCACTGTACTTGATGTCTTCTGCGACTTCGGGTTTTCGGGCACTTTTCCGTACCCGTCTACCCGAAGTCCTCACGGGTAGCACGGGTACCGGACTACCCGTGCACACCACTAATAATTATTATTATTATGTATCAACTATTTTACTTGGATGTACATGATTGTACCAACTGCAAACTACAACACTGCATGCAAGCTCAATGATCAACTATCTAGCCCAGAGCCTTTTGAACTACAACTACAACTTATCAACTAACTAAAAAATTACTTACAAGTCATGTACTGACTTGGTTCATATGGAGAGCAAACAGATTACGTCAGTGTCCAAAGCGGGGGTGTTCAGTGTGCACAATATCCTATGCTATGTACGGTCGGTGGATTTAGATGTCAACCTCTGCGCTAGAACCGGGATCGGGTATACCGTCTGGAGTAAACTCTCACCGTCGTTACTTGACAGAACAAGCGATGATATCGCAAGCGGTGACATGATGTGTTCACTAAAAATTGATGACATCGACATCGACGGGCATTGTTTCCCCTCAGCTCCTACTCCTATGTTCCTCTTTGTGTTTTGAAGTGTACAAAAGTTACTTGTTACTTGAGGGACAGTCCTCCTCATTGAAATCCGACTCAGGGTGTCAAGTAGGCGCACGGCGCTGTTCAGCCCTAGGCCTGCGAACATTAGGATGTGCACAGTTGCACTGCGCGAAGCTGCCTCATGGGGCCGGATTTCATCGAGCAGCCCTGCAGTTACGCTTCTTGTCAGTTAGTTAGTTCTCTCTCTCTCTCCCTCTCTCACACAAACAAGCTATAACCGTTATGCTTATACCACGCTATTTCACTGACCTGCCAACCCACTATCCCACAACAAAGTCCCAATTCAGTCGGTTAGCCTGGACGTCTCAGCACTGTGAAGGCCATTACGGCAAACAACGCTTCCATGGGCCTTACTCACTGTATTAGGGATGGACAAATACGTTAGATTCAAACAATCGGCTCAGTAGAGGAAGGAACCTATCCTTGTATCAGGATGGCTTAGCCAACACGACAATGGCCGTATGATTCTTTGGCGTTATCAAATGTGCTTTGAGAAGCCCTGGCCGGGAAAGTCACGTATGATAATTGGTTGTTCCGGTGTTGATTATTAGGTGCGGCAAACACTGTTGTTGTTTGTTTGTTACGTTGACGCCGCATTCTGTAAGAATGGCTGAGCGACCACGGGGCAGCGGCCTCGCACCAAACGCCGCCACTCTCCTCGTATTGCTTGTGCTGGAGGTGGCAGTGACGGGTGGCGCAGCTAGTGATGTTGCGTACTCGGCGGCTGATCGTGGTCGTATGGTGCGAGATGTGGTCAACATGATCAGACCGGACTCGCCCGAAGCCACCCAGCAGCGGTTGGCGGAGGATGAAGAGGAGTACTCGTACTTCTTGCAGGGCCGCCAGCAGGAACTGAACATGGCCATGCTGGAGGAAAGCCATGCCTCTCCAGGGCGGGACACCGAGGAAGAGCAGATTCTGTCCAGGAAAAGGCGCAGCACTTCTGGTAAGCTTAAAGATTCACGTTATATATATGTCCTGACGCGCAATTTCACGTCAATCTTGGCCTAAATCTTCAAATTTCGACGTGAGCTGCAGGTCACTCGCGTTGTTTTCCAACGCGCGAGCCAAATAAGGAGACCTGAACTCTCGCGTCACGTCAAAAATAACGTGCAACTTAACCTCTCTATTAATGATGATGGTATTTTAATGTGTAAAGTCAGTTCTTGGCTGCAAAGAGATCGCTCTACCTGTGAATGCAGCACACTGATGCATGTATTGTAGTTGTGTCCATCACCCAACAATGGTGCTTATTCCGACTTTGAGCCAACTTTGCAAAATCCCTGCCGTCGAACCACACAAACACAGTGGTCCGATCAGCTGACGTTCTGAAGTCGAAAGAAGAACGAAATGTACCTGCTATCAGATCTTCATAACTGGATATAGTGTGATTCGTTCGTTGGAAATGGTCCATGCGAAAACCGATTGTCCTAGTCATTAATAGAATAGACAGGGTACATTAGGGCCCTAGGCAGGTACAATGTAGTGACAGGACTGCAGTAGGGACCGGCGAATTCTGCTCGAAAAGGTGGCAGATTCTGCTCGAAAAGCAGTAAAATCGGCAGAACTATACAAACCTTATGGCGGGCAATTCCTCGAATTCTGCTCCATTTCTTTATCCACATACCAAACATGCATGAAACTCACCAGACAAAGTACCTAATTCTGCCAATTTTTTCTGCCGGCAGAATGCGCTGGACCCTATCCCAGAGTCAGAGACGAATCACGCGTACACAGCTACAGGAAAACCTCTTTATTAAGACCACCAACACCAAGGGATCGATGGCATTGTGTTCGCACAAACGGGAGTTCTTCTTTTCCAGAATACATTGTAATACCCAGTGAATACCCAGTGAATACCCAGTGAGTACCCAGTGAATGCCCAGTGAATACCCAGTGAATACCCAGTGAATACCCAGTTAATACCCAGTGAATACCCAGTGAATACCCAGGGATTTATCCAATAGAGCTATGAATGCTAGTTCTTCTAAAGCAAAAGGCTATCGTATCAGTGCCACAGTGTTCTTCTTGACGAGGTTTCACTGTCTACCATGAACCATGACCATGTGCCCTGAACAGTGCAGGAGAAGCACCCAAAACTGAAAATGCACTGGACTGTTCCAAACTCCATAGATAACTGTCATCGCCCCCTTTTGTCCAAAAGTTATGATCAGATTGATCGGGTGTGTCAGGTAAGTTCGTTTAGGACCTTCTAGGGCTAGGCATTGGCGGATTCTGCTCGAAAAGCAGAGAAATTGGCACAACCATACAAACCTTATGGCGGGCAATTCCTCGAATTCTGCTCCATTTCTTTATCCACATACCAAACATGCAAGAACCTTACCAGAAAAAGTACCGAATTCTGCCAGTTTTTCTGCCGGCATTATCCGCAAAGGCCTATCTAGGGCTACTAGTATGCGGCGACACAGGAGATAGCCCTTGTACCATGTGTACTGGTGTACTGTTGGAGTTCTGTGCCCAGTTTATTTGGGCATATATCGAGCATGGCGAACGGACTAGAAGAGTGTTCTCTGCCGATGGTTCGCATACTGCACACTGCACACTGCACGAGCTATGCTTGCACACTGACTGTCGACTGAGTGGCTGAAAGTGCTATACCGTATTTCCACAAATAGTAGGCCGGTCTACTATTTTTTCAACCTCGTCCTAACCCGGCCTTATAATCGAGGACGGTCTTGTATTCGAGGACGGTCTTTTATTCTTTCAACCCAGTTTGACCCCGGTCTTCTATTTCTCGCCACACAGTTTTACCCCCGTTCTTCCATTTTCTTCTACACAGTTTGAGCTAGCACGGTCTTCTATTTTTCCCACAGTTTGAGCACGGTCTTCTATTTTTAACACAAGAACAAAGACTCGTTTAGTAGGCCCGGTCTTCTAATCGGAGACGGTCTTTTATTATTTCAATCGGACCCTGCCCCGGCCTTATATACGAGGAAGGCGTTGTAAACGAGGACGGCCTTTTATTTGCGGAAATACGGTATATACATGTAGTTCTAGTTCTACACGCATCCATGGTATCCGTGGACTGATATCGGTGCTACGGCATTGTCTCTATAGATCTAGTACATAATGTAGATCTAGTAGTAGATCTACTCTTGACTTCATGGTTTCACGCGATTGGTGTTGTGAATAAAACCGTTCTCAAGTAGATCTACTCTACGCTTGTTGTGCACGGGCGCCGGTGAAAATACAGACGACACGTAGCTAGCTTAGTACTAAAAATAGTAGCTAGAGCCTAGAGGCTAGACGGACTCGACGTCGGTGCACCGTCACCGTGCCGCGCGGTGGTCGAGACTACTAATGCACACGTCGTTTCCTGTTTTAGCGCTGCAACCAGTTACCTGATATCGATGACGTCATGGACCGAGGCTGGGGTAGCCAGGCCCTGGCCCAGGGCCCAGGCCGCGGGGCAGGGGAATACGTCTATACGGGCACTGTAGACAGTGTAGTGTGGAGTTGAGTTTCGGGCGCTGAGTCCTTGATTCAAAAGTCTCTTACGACAAAGCGTTCTTGAGATATTTCAATATTAGCCACGCCCCTAATACCAATGTACGTGTGACGTCATTGTGGCACGGTGCGAAAATACTTTTGATTTTGAATCTCACTTTCTTGAGGAAGAAAGTCACTTCAGAAAGTAGTTTGCCAAGTCACCGTGGTCATCTGAACCGCCGAGATGCCAAAAGTTGTTGTTGTTGTTGCTGGTTGGTTGTGCCAGTATCACATAATCCTCCTGGGGTTAGTTTTCTCAGATTCCCAAAGCATGGAGACCTGGCAAAGCGCTGAGAAGTTGCAATACGTCTTGAAATTTTCAGGCCTATTTTCGCAGCACGAGCTATGCTTGCTCGCTGGATTTTGCTAAGACTTTACGATCCAGAGGTACTAGTACTTGAGAGCTGAGTTTTGACGAGTAGCGCCGTCGACGTCCGGGAAAGACGTCCTAGACCCTGTACCAGATGGATAATACTAATAGGGGATTCACACGACGGGCAAACTCACGTGTGTGGTACTCTTTTTGCTCGTGTGACCCTAGAGCGTGCAAAATCTTGATAAACTTGATCAGGGGTCAGGGCTAGGCCCACGTTTGTGCTTTGCGCGCGTGTAAAAACAGCGAGAGTACTTGAGTATGGTGCTCAAGTTTATGAGTACACAGACGCATGCGAGATTTGCACGGGTCTGTTTTCAGTGTGAATCCGATGGGCAGCTTGTCCACTTTTATACAAACGTGTTTTCGTTCATTTTCACGTCGTGTGAATACCCTATAAATATAATGTAGACGTAAAAGATGGAACAGCACGGGGCGCCGCCCTAGTAGTAGATCTACTACTACTACATGTACTAGTACTAGTAGTAGTACTTTATGTATAGGATATTGCACGGTTCCGAGGTGATTATTTTTCAAATCCCCAAGGCGCGCAGCGCCGCGGGGATTATGGAAAATAATCCTCGCGGACACTGTGCAATATCCTGTATAGACCACACTTTTCGGGTGATCAGCAGCGCTGCAGCATGGACCAATGCACTGACTGTAAACGGAACACCGAGCGCGAAGTACCGGTAGTTCTGATAGTGATAATAGTCGTTTGTTCGTCGCCTCTCCAGGTTTTGATCCACTCATTGGTGATTATTTTTCATATTATCGCACCCCACGTGAGTGTCTCCATGGTTTGAGCCAATCAGCGGCCTTACTGAGCGTGCAATATTCCCCATGTACACCGCCAGCCAATGTGGATGCACTGCAGTGCGATATTGCACCCCGGCGAGTGAGCGTGCAAATAACCTATATTTGCACGCTCACTTCGAAGTGAGGGTGCAAATATAGGTTATTTGCACGCTCACTTCGAAGTGAGCGTGCAGATATAGATACCGTATTAGAGAGGTTAAGATGCACGTTATTTCTGACGTGACGCGAAAGTTCAGCTCGCGTTATTTGCTGACAGTCGACAGGTCGAAAAATCAACGCGAGTGACCTGCTGCTCACGTCGAAATTTGGAGTTTTACGCCAAATTTGACGTGAAATTGCGCGTCACGTCGGAAATAACGTGCATCTTAACCTCTCTATTATCTCTAATATAAGCACAGTCTCCAATAATAGCACGTCTCCAATAATAGAACACCTTGGGGCGGCATTCAAAAAATAAAGTGACCAGTCTCCATTAAAAGCACACTGTGTTAATTCATTATCTGTACCGGCGAAAAAAACCCTGAAATGTGTGTGTCTGACATGAATTTGGCATGGCAACATGCCTCTGAAATGAGGTTGAAATAATAATGGAACAGTCTCCAATAAAGGAACGTCTCCATTAATAGCACGGGGCGGAGGTACATTGAAAAAATAAAGGACCGTGCTTATATTAGAGATAATACGGTATGTTATTTGCACGCTCACTCGCCGCGGGGTGCAATATCGCACTGCAGTGCATCCACATACTCATCTGGTCATTGGCTGGCGGTGTACTGGGGAATATTGCGAGTCGCTCCGCCAAGCAGTCGCTGCTGACTTGCTGCAGCACACCAAATAATAATTGGTCGAGGACGCTGTCGCGGAAGCGAATGTGGACCCGGCTTGCGTCCGCCAAGCCAACTTCACAAGCTCCGTGAGAGTCGAGACAGCAGACGCCCAAGTATTGGAGAAGACTGTCGACAGCCGATTTGAGAAACTGTCCGACGCCGCCATCGACAGCCTCGTTTCTGAGCAGAAAAACAAAAACACAGAGCAGGCAACTGACAAATGGCTCCGCTTATTCGACGAGTATTGTAAAGACACAGGACGTCGCTGTGACCTGAGTACGGTTACGGCAAGCGACCTAGCTTTAATACATTCTGCGACATGCATACGTCGAATTCCGTCCGAAGAAAGCTGGAGTGAAGTTCTACTCTGCATCAAGCTTGCTCGGTTTCCGTTCCGCAATACATCGCAAGCTAGTCGAGTTGAAGCGGCCCATGAACGTCCACAGTGACCCAGCGTTCAAGGACGCAAACATTGCATTGAAGGCTTTCCTCATGAAGCCAAAGAAAGCGGGAGAAGTCAAAGCGGTGGAGCACAAACACCCCATCAACGACGACGACATGAGCAAGCTGTCCCGCTACTTCCAGGATCTCCCGTGTATACAGCAGCTGCTCGAAAGAAGTGTTCCTCTAAAAATGAACGCGACTGGCCTGGTTGTGCTGTGTTGTATGACTGTGAAATGATAGCAGGGTTGCATGCAGCATGCTAGGGTTGCACCAGACTGTGTCAAGTGGGTGGTGACAGACTGTGTGGTGGCAGGGGTGCGATAAATGTATTACTGCACTCGGACGCGTGCGGCGTCGATATCTGCACTTACGGCTTCGCCGTTCGTGCAGATATCGGCCGGTATTGCACTGGTCCTTGTGCAGTAATACATACATCCCCGCGGCGCTGCGCGCCTTGGCCTGGGGATTTGAAAAAATAATCCCCTCGGAACCGTGCAATATCCTATAGTATACAGAGCTCGGGTATACACCGGGTAGTAGGATATCAGACTCACTGCATGCATGCACTTCTTTCACGGGCTTTTTTCTTTTCTTTTTTTTACGAAATAGTTGTTTACCTTCCAGCTCGCCATGCATAATGGCTCTTGTGAAAGTCGGTGGACTTGAACGTTGATGTATTTTTCAAGTCGATGTCTTGGTACATGGTAGACGTTTGCTTCGCCCGTTTTCGAAAGCTACTAGCACTAGCCGAGCATTGGTAGCGGAGGAAATAACTGTACACTTTCGCTCAGAGATGAGGACACGAGCATCGCAATACCGCAATGATTTGACACACGGAATGCCGTTGTATTTGCCACTAACGAGTCAGCAGGAGCGGTGTTTGCTCCACAGCAGGTGCGTAAATATGTTCAGCCTTTCTTTCTCGCCGGTACATTTACAATGCAGTTACGGACTGTGTTCGCTGGGACCGGGCTACCGTGCCCTCTACTTGTACACGTTGTTTTCGAACTAATTCGACTTATTCCAGGGTGACTCAACATTTTAATTCGACTTACTTATCGCGTATGGTTTTGAATACCTTTATGTAGCGTGGCCATAGATGCATGCTTGTCGACAAGGAATGCATTCTGTTTCATCCACGCGGGTACCAAGACCATGCTAGTACTCATGTCGATGAGTGCTTAGATGCTGGACTGGTTCGCATACCTGCCAAGTACTGAGAGTGCTTTTTCTAGATCGCCATCGCAAAATCCCGGGATTTGCCTTGGTTTTTCGGGATATGTCATATTTTAAACCAAAAAAATCCTTTTTCAACTTTTGATGGCACCAACATTTCGAAAATAGATGATTGATGGTGATCATCGGATCACACTAACACATGTTCAAGACTCAAAAACGGAGGTTTTTCATACGCTGCTCATGGACGGAGCACTAGTAGATCCACTGGTACTGCAGGCTATTGCGGTCCGGAATCAATAAGGACGACTACTGGCCTGTGACAAGTCATTTGAAGTGCTCCAAGTACAATATGAAGCTTGTTTCTTGTACAGTGAATTTCGGGATAATCGACAGGAATTTCAGGATCGCGGGAGTTCATCCAAAATTGCGGGATAATCCCGAAAAAATCTGGTTACTTGGCAGGTATGGGTTTGGGTTGTTTTGCGTCGTTTACAGTCACTTAGTTTGACTTTCTTCCCTGGTATAACTCTCCAGCTTGTTTCTCCTTCCTCATGCAGACAACAACAAGAGTTCCGGCACAAGCCGAGAAGAAAACACATGCTGCACTCTGATTGGCTGAGGGCGGTTGACCAATCACTAGCCAATCATTTCAGATGTGAATGGTGTCATTTAGAGTCCATGAGCAAACAGGCAAATAAACACAGGCATATTTGCCTGACTACACCATAGCGATTAAAGAGGTAGAAAAATAAAGCCAGTAAGAAAATGATGATAAAGTGGCTTATGGGACTCGGGAAAAATGTCTGATGATTGCTCTATTCTCCATGTACTTAGGGACCGGCGGATTCTGCTCGAAAAGTGGCAGATTCTGCTCGAAAAGCAGTGAAATTGGCAGAACCATACAACCTTATGGCAGGCAATTCCTCGAATTCTGCTCCATTTCTTTATCCACATACCAAACATGCATGAAACTTACCAGAAAAAGTACCGAATTCTGCCAATTTTTCTGCCGGCAGAATCCGCTGGACCCGACATGTACTTCGAAGTAACAAGGAGTCTCCCAGGGACTTGACCTTGCTTCACGTTTGACTGCGTGTTTTGCTTTGCGCAGGATGTACGCCGAAGATGGACTTGCTGTTCATTCTGGACGCGTCCTCGTCCGTGTCCACCCCGAACTTCAAGACGATGAAGTCGTTCGTGTTCGACCTGACCAACGAACTGGACGTGTCGGAGACGGGAACTCGTGTGGCCACCATCATGTATGGAACAAACGCGGAGGTTAGTGGACAGGTAGAGAGGTAGAAAGGTGTTGCGAGTCATCTTGTGTTAGCCCTTTTGGAATTCCACAGATCAATTGGGTCCAAGAAATAGATGCAATTGCAACCGTGATCGTTCCACCATCATGTATGAAACAAACGCGGAGGTTAGTGGAAAGGTGTTGTTAGTCATCTGGTGTTAACCCTTTGGATCTCCACTGATCAATTGGGGCCAAGAAATAGGTGCCTACGGTAAAGTCTAATACGGTCTAGCAGCAACAACAACAACAGCAACGACAACAACAACCACAACAACGAGGAGCGAAAGGGCCAAGGTCTGGAGAAAAATTGAACTGCCACCGACAGATGCCTTCACTGTAGCGGTTATGCAAACAATGTCATGATCCTGAGTTGGTGGATCTGATTATGGGAACCAAGTATAAAGAGCGAGTCGACTGTTTCGCCTGAGCTGGCGCATCCCTGAGCTAGCGCATCCCTGAGCTAGCGCATCCCTGAGCTAGCGCATCCCTGAGCTACGGCTTTTGCTAAATATCTCGACTGATGATGTAATCGCATACTATAGGTCTACCGATTTTCTGCACATTTAAATTCCGGCCTCCCACGGCTAATACAAGCATTTCAGCCGCATTGAAATGTCGGCCTGTATTGCTGCTGCCTGCATGCACTGTCACACTGAACCTTGCAACACAAAATGTCAGCCGGAATTAGCCAAAAATGAATGTGCGCCAAATACTTGTTGACTTACGCAGTGGCATAGCTCGGACAGTATTTGTATGGATACCGTATATCTTTGGCCAGCCAAGTATACACTCACGCATATGTACTAAGATGAATTTCAGGTTACAGATTCGGGTACTGCTGCAAAATCAGGGCAGCACTACCGTTCATGCGTCCTGCCATGTTGGCGGCGCCATCATGGCTTTGGCCATGCACACGAGACAAATCGAGCTTGCAGTTTCGATGGTACATGTAGCTCAATACAGAGTCGGCCAATACCCTGCCAGTTTCACCTTCCGTACATTCCACAACGCCGAGGAACTCTTCCCGTATCTTATAGCTGGCATCCACAAACCGGATCACAATGAGCATGTGTTCCTTGTGTTGAGTACGAAAAGGACGGCGGCATATTCTCCAGAGACTAACACTTGTCGCTGCAATCAACCGCTTTGTCTGCCAGCACACTGGAGGTAGGAGCTTGACGGATCTCCTGCAGCAGAGACTCACGAGTAACATCACCACATCACCACAGCATGCTATCAGATCATTCTGGATCTGTGGAGAAGTCAAGGGTGACAATACTCCACCACCCGCGCTCGGCCGATGGCATGGACGTGTGATTGTGGTATCTGCTGAATCGTGGCGGAATTGCATCAAGGCCAAGAAGTTTCCGGACTTTCCATCGCGACTTCCTCACTCCATGGCTGCCATTTTTCTTGTCTGTGTCCTCTAACCGCAATATTCTGCCTTCCACAGAAGATGGTTCACTGCAAGATTGCAGTTCGCTAGGCAATGTTTTCTTCTGCTTGAAGACTCTCTCGGTCCTTCACCTGCTCCACTGGATCGGGGGGGGGGGGGCTCCTGCAGACTGCGCTGCTTTGACGGCGGCAAACGTAGCCATGGAGTCAAGGTGGGCTTCTCAACTTAAAAGCTGTTCAGTTTCAGCAAAGCAGATGCTCTTCCAAAACCCACCCTTGGACTTGAATACAGCAGCCCTAGTTGATGCGGACCAAACTTGTTGTTCTCGCCTCCAAACAGCGTACATGCCAGGCAAAACCCAGCGTTCACACTGCTGGAAAAGGCTAGCCAGGGGTAACGTTAATTATCCAGCCAGTCGCGGCGGAACTTGAGGTTCTTGCCACTTTCCTCGCCAGGAAGCCCTACATCCTACATGGTGTATACTGGTGCTGCAGTAGCTCGAATTTCTTCTTTGAAGCTAGGGTAACTGGCAGCTTCACAGCCATGAACCCTGCGAGCCGGCCACCGTCCCTGCAGTTCTCCCCGTTTCTGGATACTAGTGCATTTCGACATGCGCCGGCCAACCGGGTGTGGATCCCTGACTGCAAAGCACCCACTCTGGCTACTCGCCTGCTTACCGTAACTTTATAGTCCAGCGAATCTCTACCCTTAGTGTGCAATGTTGTAGTCATCTCAGCCAAGACAACATGTTCACCAGACTTCGGGACTGACTCTTTCTGTAGCACAGCATAGGAAATCTTTTGACGTCATTTTAGCAAAAAGAAAAGAAGAAAAATCACGGTTTGCGTGAGACTCGGCCAAAGGCCCAGTTTTCCGCATCCGCAGGAACGCCATCACCCTCTTGGATCAAGGCAAGATCATTTTAGCAAAAGTGAATAATATTTGTATTGTATCCAGTAACACTCCCCAAAATGTCTTTGCACAATCAAAGTGACCACAACTTTTGGTGTGTGTACATGTGTGTACGTATGTGTGTTTGTTTGTGTGTGTATGTGTGTGTGTGTATGTGTGTGTGTGTATGTGTGTGTGTGTGTATGTGTGTGTGTTTGTGTGTGTATGTGTGTGTGTGTATGTGTGTGTGTGTGTGTGTGTGTGTGTGTATGTGTGCATGTTTCCGTATGTGTGTACATGTATGCGTGTGTGTGTGTGCACATGTTGATGCGTGCACATCACCTCGCGTTGCAGGTCGTCTTCTACTTCAACACCCACTACGCCAAAGAGGAGGTCAAAGCCAGCATACAGGCTCTTCCGGAAGTGGCCAAGGGCCTCACCAACACCGGGGAAGCCCTCACGCTGGCCAAGACACGTGTTCTACTGGCAGAGAAAGGCAGTCGTATCTTTGACGTGACACCGCACACGCCACAGGTGATCATCCTGCTCAGTGACGGCCAGTCGAACATCGGACCGGTGCCTGAAGGACGTGCTGATGATCTGAAGTCGCTCGGAGCCAGGATCATCTCCATTGGTAAGTGCAATTTCTTACGTGGGCGCTGGCCGGTGGAATGCACTGCCACCTGCTTACCGCCTTTCTAATTCACCTGCTGAATTTCAATCATCCATCAAGACTTTCTTAGGGTTCCCTCTAAAAAGGCGATGACTCCTGTTGGGAATTCCCTAGTAAAATAAGAATAAAAATAAAAATAAGAAACGTATTACGGGGAAATGTTCCCCAGCTTTTAGCAAGGCATTCTGGCACTGTTGGGACCTTGTTAGAGAATACAAGTGGACTAAATGTATTGGACCAGGAGGGAAGATTGTTGCAGGATTGCTTAGCGATAGTGCGTAGGCCGAGTAAAGCACGACCTGCCTTGGAACGGGCAATTTAGTCGTTTTTGCCATTAAACCACTGCTGTTTACAGCTGTGTTCTGATACGCAGCATGCAGAGTCTGGGTTGCCAGGAAATGCTCTCACTGAAACCCTGTCTATGGCGCTGAAGGATCGTGTGTGTGTGTGTGTGTGTGTGTGTGTACATGCATGCGTGCGTGCGTGCGTGCGTGAGCAGCAAGCGGGAAAACAGTGGATCACATGAAAGTCGTCCTTGACAGTTGACAGCCCGGAGCCGAAAAGAAATTTGCTGTCCATGCCGCAGCCTCCAGTTTCTTGAATGCCGATGACCTGGAATGAGCATGACACAAGGAGGAACGGATGTGATCTTTTTTCGCCACATCTGTTGTGTAGACAACGTGTCTGAGGTCCTTGCTACTGGTGTGTGTGTGTGTGTGTGTGTGTGTGCGCGTGCGTGCGTGCGTGCGTGCGTGCGTGTGTGTCTGAGGTCCTTGCTTCTGCGTGTGTATGACTTGTTCAACCCTCCAATGTTTGTTTGCATGCAGGTATCAATGTTGGTGGCGGTGCTGTGAGCGAGCTGAACGCCATTGCCTCAGACCCGGACTCTGAACATGTGTTCTTCATCAGCAACTTTGCCGAGCTGAGGGACATCCTCGGTAACATCACCGCACTGGCTTGCAATGGTGAGTTTTGGCCAGCATCATTCCAGGCCGGGAGTGAAGTATTCCGGTTCAGGAATAGAACTCATTGGTGTCTACTGCGATGCGAATACCATTCCGTTTCTGGTTATGGCAGTCAATTGGCGTTTCTTTTAACTCCCTCAATGATTTAAAAAAAAGAAAGAGAAGAAAGCACATGAGAACGAATTATGCAGCAAATATCCAAGACTGTAACAAGATGATAAACAGTCAGAAAGTGCGATAATAGTCGTTAATTTTCATACATTTATTACTGGCGCTGTATCCGAGTTAACCCTTTGCGTGCTGAGTACGAGTTAACTCGCACTTTATGCATGGCCTGATCCACTACGTACGAGTTAACTCGCAAAAGATTCGCGCGATATATCGCAGTGCATAGACCAGTGTACAAACTTTCGTAACTTCGTCTAACATAAACGCATCGCGACAATCAATATACCGTTTGAAAGGTCTGACCTCATCTTTCCAGGGATATAAAGTTCTTCACGATAGGATAAGAATTCATTGAGCGGCGACAAGATGAACACGAAAATCACGGCCCAGAGTGAACGCGATTTTGTTTGTTCATGACTTTTTTTGTTGAGGAGGGTGCCAGGGGATTTCCCTTTGGCACGGCGCATGCGTGATGGACATCAAATGAAGCGCTTGGATCTGAGCTTTGCAGCGCAGTTTGAATTGTGAAAATCTATTGAATTTGGGCAAGATGCCGAACAAGATTATGAAGTTGAGTTGTTGTGCCGTTCCAAGGCACGGTGGAGTAGTTTGGAGAGGACGTGCAAGTGGCCCTGATGTGTCTATGGAGCTGAGAGCTGCCAGGATGGATTCGCTTGGTCCTGATCTTTCCAAGGAGCCCAGGTCGATGAAAATCCATCAAGGTGAAGTGAAATGAGAATAATATTCGTTCGGAGCTGTGAGTGCATACTCCACCAAGAGAGTCAGTGCGCTGGAAAGCCAGTGGATTGGAGAAAAGGGGCTCAGCATGCAAAGGGTTAATTTCCCTCAATGATATAACAAGTATGTGCTCTGTGTACCTACCTGTCTTGCCTGCAGCCAATGCAACTCTGACCCGCCCTCCCACCTGGGGTGCGTGGACAAGCTGGGCGGAGTGCAGCGTGAGCTGCGGCGGTGGAACACGCTCCCGCTCCCGTACCTGCATCTCGCCCACGCCGGGCGTGAACGTCACCAACGCCAACTGCACGGGCGACGCATCCGAGTCCGAGGCCTGCTCTACGGATGTGTGTCCGTCCAAAGGTGAGCACTGTCTCGGTCTACGTGTAGGTGGCCATGATGTCGATACCCTAGGTCGGTGGAGCTCCCACAGCCTCACCATCACTGCCATGATTCAGGTTGTGCGTGCTTCCCCTAGCTGCATCTCATGTTTGGCCTTTAAGTGGTCTTCTCAAAAACGAAATAGTGGTTGAGGTCAACTTATGAGGGGTGAATTCCCCGAAACACTATGTATTCAGCAGGGAGTGGTGCTTTCTTGCAGGTTTGCTGAGTCGAAGGTTCGATGGACTTCTCGTGTGCTCTGTATGGCAGTCGTGAGTCACTCAATTGTCATTTAAAGTCAGCGGAATAGCACGAGCTCCAGTATGGGGAGCAAACTCTTTCTTTGTAAAAAAGAAAATAAAAAGAAATAAAAACATGTGTTCGTGTACAATAGTGTTGCTCAATGAAATCCGGTCGAGTCATTCAAGTTTGCGTCCCGAGCCAGTCCACCATTCCAGCGTTGGCATGTCTAGGGCCACACAGTGCCCGGCACGGAAGTCACTCCCTTGATCGGATTTAAGCATTCTTGTCCTACAGCACTGTTCGGTGTTGCTGTTCCACATGCATGGCTATTAGTAACTGCCTTATATGCACTATTTACCCTTGTAACACCGAGTGTAACACCGAGTGTAACACCGAGTGTATCTTTTGGAAACTATCCTGCTATCACATAGCTCAACATCATCTAATCAGTATCCCCTTGCTTGAATCTATCCGGCACGAGCGAACCTGTGGGTGGACCTAATGGATCCACCGACTTGAACGCGGCAGTGCTTAATAATAAAAATAATAGTCATCTTGTCCGACAGTGCTGCTCTGTGAAGTTCAGTCGAGTCGCTCCGGTACGCGCCGGACGTTGCACAGCCCTAAACCGTGAAACACGGGTGGTTGCAGTCGCAGCTGTGGTGGTGACACTGATCCTGCTTTACTTTCCCTCTCCCTAGCTGTTGCATGAACAGAATGCCAGAACAAAGTGGACATTGTGCTTTTGGCAGATCGCCGATTGGCGTCATGCAAGCCTCATTCTATCCACCTCCCCCCCCCCCCCCCCCTCTCTCTCTCTTTCTTTCACAACCTTGTCTCTCTCTCTCTCTCTTCCACAACCTTGTCTCTCTCTCTCTCTCTCTCTCTCTCTCTCTCTCTAAAACTGTTCTCCTTTAGTTTCCTTTCCCACTGTGCCACATAAACAGAATGCCAGGACAAAGTGGACATTGTGGTTCTCCCTCTTTTTCTTCTTTTGCTTTCCTCTTTCCCACATGAACAGAATGCCAGAACAAGGTGGACATTGTGTTTCTGCTGGAAGCGTCGCGCTACGTGACCCAGGCCGAGTTTCAGGCGCAGATCAACTTCACGGCGACGGTCGTCTCCTTCTTCGGCGTGCTGCCGTCGCAGGCCAAGGTTTCCGTTGTCAAATACGGATCCTCGCCCACGGTGGAGTTTGACTTTGAGCAGCACACCACGGACAACCGTGCACGCAACGCCATCCTGGCACTGTCGCCCTACACGGGCTACCAGCGTAACATGGCGGCGGCGTTCAGGCAGACCCGTCGGCAACTGATCCGCCTCGAGGCCGGCGCCAGGTTGAACACTACGGGAGTAGCGCAGGTCAGTCGTACACTGTACACTTTGTAAGTGGTGATTGTCGCAGCATTGTCTCTCTCTGAACTGTCTCTCTCCGAACTGTCTCTCTCCGAACTGTCTCTTTCTATCCTTCATTTTGTGGTACTGTGCATGATTGCAGGCTTAACACAACAGTACGATTTCCTTGGCTTGCTATAATCATTCTCAGCCTGTACGGATGGTTTGGTCTGTGTAATTACACCTTTATCCTAAAAGAGGATGTAGACTTCCACAGCCCGTGAAGCAAAATCACAAGTCGCCCGGCACTGCACATATGTACATGTACATGCAGGCGATTTTCGTCGTCCAGCGTAGCTAGTTGTGTTAGTTTCAGAGAGTGGGGGGGGGGGGGGTGAGTACGAAAAAAACAATGTTCGTTTCAGGGACGACGAAAAACTCTTGTGATGACCCCTAAGCTACATGACTTTGTGTGGATATCAATTTTTACAGGGTGCAGTGAACATAGCAGTAAAACTATGGCGATATGTTCCGTTCTGGTCATGCTTCTGGTGAAGAAGTTACATTGAAACATGTAACTACCGACCACCCCTTGGGGCCAGAGCAAGCGGTCTTTAGTGGCAGGTGGTCCTTAGTTGGAGGTTTGCACCGCACAACCATAATATGAATGTGAGACCGTCCGTGCCTGGCGGAGTGGTCTGTAGTACCAGGATCGTCGCTAGTCACGGTGGTCTTCAGTTACAGGTTTTACTGTAGTACCAGGCTGGTCGCTAGTCACGGTGGTCTTTAGTTACAGGTTTTACTGTAGTACCAGGCTGGTCGCTAGTCACGGTGGTCTTCAGTTACAGGTTTTACTGTAGTACCAGGCTGGTCGCTAGTCACGGTGGTCTTTAGTTACAGGTTTTACTGTAGTACCAGGCTGGTCGCTAGTCACGGTGGTCTTTAGCTACAGGTTTTACTGTAGTACCAGACTGGTCGCTAGTCACGGTGGTCTTTAGCTACAGGTTTTACTGTAGTACCAGACTGGTCGCTAGTCACGGTGCTCTATAGTTACAGGTTTTACTGTAGTACCAGACTGGTCGCTAGTCACGGTGCTCTATAGTTACAGGTTTTACTGTAGTACCAGGCTGGTCGCTAGTCACGGTGGTCTTTAGCTACAGGTTTTACTGTAGTACCAGACTGGTCGCTAGTCACGGTGGTCTTTAGCTACAGGTTTTACTGTAGTACCAGACTGGTCGCTAGTCACGGTGGTCTTTAGTTACAGGTTTTACTGTAGTACCAGGCTGGTCGCTAGTCACAGTGGTCTTTAGTTACAGGTTTTACTGTAGTACCAGGCTGGTCGCTAGTCACGGTGGTCTTTAGTTACAGGTTTTACTGTAGTACCAGGCTGGTCGCTAGTCACGGTGGTCTTTAGTTACAGGTTTTACTGTAGTACCAGGATGGTCGCTAGTCACGGTGGTCTTTAGTTACAGGTTTTACTGTAGTA
>NC_088651.1:12885733-12900733 GCF_964019385.1 Sycon ciliatum | reverse complement strand
TTAGTTTACATGTCGTGGTCAGGTCCAGTAAAGTACGAAATAGAGAGGTTTTAGATGCACGTTAATACTCACGTGACGCGAAACTTCAGCTTGCGTTATTTACCTCGCGCGTCGAAAAACAAGAAGCAACACAACTTGTGACCTGCAGCTCACGTCGAAATTTGGAGTGTTACGCCAAATTTGACGTGAAGTTAAGCGTCACGTCGGAAATAACGTGCATCTTAATCTCCCTATTACTGCGGCTCAAAGCCAGGTAGGAATTCTCCCGTCCCGTGAAGGCTATGACTTTTGGGATGTCCTGAAATAATACTAGTAATACGAAAAGCAGTTTGCGTATAGCCCATGAGTGAGATCACTCATACTCATAGTGTTAACGCATCTGTCGGTAAAAGAGAAATAAAAACGAGAAATACATGTACGCATTTTCTCCATCCCGTTGTTGAAGGGAAAACCGACCTCGATTCCATCACAAGCTTACTTTAAGTCAATACATTTTCGGCGTATTCAAATGTCGGCCTCCCGGGGCTAAAACACATTTCGGCCGCATCAAATGTTCGGCCTGTACTGCTACCCGCTGTACATGTGTACACTGACTGTCACACTGAACCTTGAAAAACAAAATTTCGGCCGCAACAAATTTTCGGCGAAATATGACCAGGCCGAAAATAGCTGGAAAATGTTTTTATATGCGCCGAATATTTGTTGACTTACAGAAGGCATGATGACTACGGTAAAGGCGCGGATAAAAGCCGGGTTTGCATACAAGCACATCGCGGATGTATGTATGTATATATAACTCATAATCACAAGGTGATCGTAGAGGCATTAATCAGCGAGAGAATTGTGAATGATGTCTCTGAATCCAGCTCTATCGTGTGCTGCATGAGAGAGAGCATGCAAGGGAAGACCCGTCCAACTTTTAATGTTAGAAATCCATGATGTCGCGGACATCGCGGATAGAAGCCTGAAAATCAAACAGGTCAAATGCATGTAAGCCTGTCGCGCGTAGAAGCCTGGCTTCTATGCAAGCGCGGATCGGGTAGGTCAAGAGTGCATGCGCTATGTACGGTGCATAGTAAAACTGCCACCATACCGGTAGTCGGTGGTAGATCTACGCGTGTCGGGCGTAGAAGCCTGGCATACAAGCCTGGTAAAAATATCAGGGGTGCATATAAGCATGGTTTTTCATACAAGCCTGGTTTGCATTAAAGCCTGATGCAGAAAGCGGCTTATATGCTTATAAGCCCGGCTTCTATCCACGACTTTACGGTATATACCGGAATTTTGTACCGAAAAAGATATTTCAGTAAGCGCAGATATGTTAAGCATGAAAAGTTAGTACATTGATAACAATGCTGATCCAAACTTCCCTGTCTTGGGATATAGGTTCCGCTTCGACAATGGAAACGTTTATTCTCTTTAACCCTTTATGGACGGATTACTAGCACAGTATGCACCAGAATTACAAAATGTCAGTACAATTTTCAACTTTTCCATGTCATAACTTTGGTGTCCTTCACTTGATTTTCACAATCAAGGGCTCATTGGAAAGCTCTTGGCGAGAGCTACGTCAGGGTACCAATCTCCATTATCCGGCCGCCACAAATCAGGCGCGGTAACACAGCAAAGTCGTCTCCAAGCCTGATATGCAAGCAAATTCGTCCCATCAACGCCATTCCACTCTCCTTCATCGCAGAACGCTCAAATCTGTTTGAGACGATTCAAACTTCAGCCGGCTACGTCATTATCATGTGCTCAGTCGCTCAAAGAGCACACGAAAAGGGATTTTCCCCCAAAATGGCGAAATGATCGATCAAAAATTTGAATTTGCCGAGGTAAGAATACGGCGTGCGATATCTCTGGCGTCCGACATTGTAACTCTTCGGCGATTGTTGCATTGGACAGCTTGGAGTTCCCGCTACCACGTAGACCCTTCGATGTGGAATTTGCTCAAGAAACGATGGAGTTACGAAGTTACGAAGTTTCGATCTTATTAGATCGAAACTCGTACAGTCCGTACACAAAGGGTTAAGTCATTCTTCACGTAGAGGGACGAACAATCTTAATGTCTCTGCTGCCACCTTTGCACCATCGCCGGTAGCTCATCTTTCTTAAAGCTCTTAGCTGCTCTGATGAGCATAGATGGCCGAAACAGCTTGCTGTCTGCAGCATTGAGCAAGTGCAGTGTACATAATTGTAGATACATTGATCAGCATGAGCAGCTTGTGATACCCCAATGCGTCACATTGATCTCCGTGTACGATGTTGGACGTTGGCCGGTGATAGCGGGCCTCACATCATTTCACTCATCTTTAGATAAAAGCCAGGTTAATCCAGCTGCCTTTGCCACTGATGGAAGCGGTGCAGTGATTCAAGGGACCTTGGCTACCGGTATGTCGCCACCATCTAGAGAAGATACATTATTAGCAAGGAAAGGTGTTCCTTGATCTCCTTGATGGGGTCGCATGAGGTAGTACAGCGGCTTGTCCGTACAAGCAAGCCATGCTTGAAGCACGCAAGTCTGGGAATTTCAAAGGCTGATAAGACCCCGTACTGAACACGGAATCATTCATCATTATGAATTGCTTGAGCACAGGGTCACTGAACGAAGTCTCATCCCATAAGGCGGGGTAGCTTCTCCGCGTCATCACTTCCACAATATGTAGACCAGAGCTCCTCAGGAGCATGCTGACAGACTGGCCATTTCCCAATCCTGGAGTATCATCCATATTGCATCAAACTATTATATCGCCTGCGCATTTAGCAGAAAGAGAGGATTCCCCACATTCACTGTGAGACGCCCTTCGTCACGTCCACGACAGCAAGGGTTAGCATAGCAGTATACTGCTGGTAGCACCAGTAGCTATCCCAGTGCATATGTGGCTTCTGCATCTTCATTAATGTGCCATAGATGGCTCCGCCACATTTTGAGAGCCCACAAAGATCCTCAAACTCCTCCGTGATGCTGTCCAAAGGACTTCGTTGTTGAGGAAGATAATCCTCGACAACACCAACAAATCCTTGAGCATTCCTATTGTCTCGTGGACTGTGCCCCCTGGTGTGGATTTTCTGGACTCGCACATGAGAGTTCTGGAAAGGACAGGCTGTGAGCCAAACACTGGAGCTGGTTACGGGGCGTCCTCTGGGCTTCTTGCTGTCGGATGTGGAACCAATGCCTTCTCCGATCACATGGCCAATCCATAATAAGCGCCTTTCCCTGCATGCTGTGGTGATTTGTACTCGGACAGTTTGTACGGGTTTTTGTTCCATATTCTTTGGAGATGCACTATGCCAAGAATGGATCGCAGTCTGTGTCAAGCTTGTTGCCGAGTGCTGTTGTCAAGGTCCACAGACCACAGTTGTATACATGTAATAGAACCGGACGTATAAGTGTGGTAAACATAAGCATTCTAGAAAACAAAGAGTAGGGGATGAGGAGGGCTGCACCCCCTGCCGTCCTTTGGCTAGAACCTTGATGGTGAAACCACTCTACTCACAGATGCCCGTACCTGTTCCTGAACCTGCCTGTTCTCAACGTATCCTCCAGTGTTGCATTTTCCTCAAAGTCAAACCGGATCGTAGCCCAATAGTATGATAGCGAAGGGTGGGAGTGGGGGAGTGGGGGGGGGGGGAGTGTAATATGTTGGTTGTATCGTGACAGACCTCCTCCAGCAACACACACACACACACACACACACACACACACACACACACACACACACACACACAAAGGGTTCTTCAGGGTTGTGTTGCTGGAGGTCGTGGCCGAGGCAGGCCCAGAATGTCTTGGCTTGATAATATTATTTCATGGACTGCACTTGACGTGCAGTCCCTGCTCGCTGCTGCACGCGATCGATTTTTATGGCGCTCGCTTGTTCATACTTGCTGTATGACGCCCCGACGGCCTTAGAGCTAAGGGCTTGTGATGATGATGATGATGATGATGATCGTGACAGATATTGTTTCCTTTTGCTGTGTGTGCAGCTCTGGGTACATGCTCCGTTTTCTCTCTGATGGCGAATGAAACATACTCGTGTAGGCTGCGTGCCTGCCGGGGTGACGGTGGCAACTGCGCATACAGTAACCTGGCTTACTTCTCTACTGGCCACTACTATACGTCCATTGTCGGTAAGGCTGATGTCGCTCAGTTATTCATGTCGTTCAACATCCCACGTAGGGGTGTGGGAACAAAACTTAGGATAGTACGGTCAGCCACGTGAAATACAATTTACTTATGGGAATGGACGGCTCCTCTGATAAATCTTCAACATGTAGAGCCCTAATCAGTGCGTTTTATTAATTCACTGGGTACCATGGGGCAAAGAGTGGTATGGTCAATGCTGCAGTGACCATGAGTGTGGGTCTCTCTCTCTCTCTCTCTCTCTCTCTCTCTCTCTCTCTCTCTCTCTCTCTCTCTCTCTCTCTCTCTCTCTCGTCTCTCTCTCTCTCCCTCTCTCTCTACATTTTTATCTATCCAGCGTGCATGCATTCTGTCTCTGGCTCTATATATTTCTATCCCACACCATGTACACACACGTGCACACGTGCACACACACACACACACACACACACACACACACACACACACACACACACACACCTCAGACCTCAGACATGCCCATCGTGGAAGCGATGATAGCGAACAGCTGTGTTAGACATAGCAACTTGTGCTGGGACACACACACACACACACTCACACACAATCAACAAATTTTGCTTTGCAACGACAAGTGGGAGAATAGCGAGAATAGCGTTTCTGTGATCAAACTTGCTTATCTACAGTTCCAGATCACTGATGTAGTCTATTTGAATGCTACACTCGGAGTAAAAAAACTGTTTTCGTCCTCTTATTATTGTTTGAATGATACACACCAATTACGGTCTACTTGTAACTTGTTATTTTGTTGTGTGTTCTCTTGGCCGAAAAGGTCGTACATTCACTAGCTTCTTCAGCATATCGTATGTGGTAGCGTCGTCAGTATTTATCCGGTCCGAGGCCAGTGGTCCGTACGGCTGCATTCTTGCCCTGGAGGGTAGCGATGAAGCAATCCGCTACTCCCAGGAGCTTTCTATCACATACGTCTGTTATGTAACCCTTGACAACGGGACAGCTATTGCCACGGCATCACTGGACATTGCCAACGCCACTAGTGTAAGTTTTAGTGCGATGCCGAGGGAACTGTGGTTCTGTGTGCGTGTGTGTGTGTGTGTGTGTGTGTGTGTGTGTGTGTGTGTGTGTGTGTGTGTGTGTGTGTGTGTGTGACCCCCCCCCCCCCCCCACCCACCCACCAAAAATAGGGATTCACTGGCCAGAAAATGTCACTCCAAATAGCTGTATGGTGTAGACCAGGCTGAATAGTGACGGTCAATTCTTCAGCCTTGCAAGCTGTTGAATGGTGTAATCCCAGCACAAGTTGCTATGGCTTCTGCCGTAGCATTGCTATCATCGCCTCCGGCGATGGGCGTCAAAGGTCAAAGGTCAAAGGTGTGTGTGTGTGTGTGTGTGTGTGTGTGTGTGCATGTGTCCTTGTACGTGTGTGTGCATGCGTGCATGTGCGTGTCTGTGTGCGTGCATGTCTGTGTCTGTGTCTGCGTGCGTGCATGCGTGCGTGTGTGGTGTGTGCGCATCAGGTGGCATATTGGGTGCCCCAATCAGTGCAGCGTGCGCAGACGTGCACGAGCAGTGCATGAGCAGTGCCTGAGCAGTGCCTGAGCAGTGCCTGAGCAGTGCATGAGCAGTGCATGAGCAGTGCATGAGCAGTGCCTGAGCAGTGCATGAGCAGTGCACGAGCAGTGCCTGAGCAGTGCACGAGCAGTGCCTGAGCAGTGCATGAGCAGTGCCTGAGCAGTGCATGAGCAGTGCATGAGCAGTGCATGAGCGATGTACATGTATGTAGATTCCTAAAGACAAAAGGACACGTCTAAGTATAAGGAACATGAGGGGAAGAAGCAGTGAGAGTCTGTGCATGCGATAAGCGCTAACAAGGGTTGACAGCATTAACCCCACAATGTGCCGATCGGAGTTATTGGCGTACAGTATTGCAAGATACCAAAATATTCTTCTCCAACTAGCCCTCCGCTTTTTCTTTTTCTTTGCCTTTATTTCCAAGCATTGAACGAGACTTCAAACACCAAGTGATTTCGACTCCTGACATTCAACTATTTTAGTACAACATGCAGCGTGAAAGCCTCTACGGGGCAGTCCGGCATTATTGATAATTGTCACGAAACAAAAAAGTTTAGGTCCTCCCCCCGCCCTCCCACCCACCCCCGAACGAAAAATAGATTAACTTGACAGCTAGAATGCATTAGTGTCTCGCAATCATATCAGTATTTTTTCAAAACGAAACCCTCCTTGTCCCACCCACTCATAAACGAGACTTTTTTGTTTCGTGTAAAAGATCGATAACTTCGGCCGGGCCCCTAAGGCTGTTCGTTCACCTTTGTTCTGGTGTCCCGGCTTGTCTTTTCCACATATCAATGTTTTTTTTAACAAATCTCTCCTTGACCCACCCACTCGTAAACGAAACTTTTTTCGTTTCGTGTAAAAGATAGATACAGTCAGACCTCGTTTATCCGGTCCTCGTTTATCCGGATCCCTCGCCATCCGGAAGAAAATCGCTGGTTACCGATGTGCAGCATATGTTATGCATACAACATAACCGGACCTCGCGATCCGCATACCGGTGCATGATTTTGTGTACAAACTGGTCGAAATGTGTACACAAAGCATCATCGTATCCGGTTGCACGTGGCTTGCAGAAGCTAGAATCAGGGAGTTGTACAAACAAATGAGGTCCTTGACCTGCTGGCCCATGCATGCGATTAGCATTCAGTTGCATGCACTTGTCATTTTTTTCATTGTGCACGCTAGTTGTACTGCATAGGACCCGTCTACATGTATGTCCGATGCCACTCCTTTTGATATGCCACATGCATATACAGTGTGTGTGTTCGGTTATCCGGTTCCCTCGCCTATCCGGATATTTTTGTGGAAAACGGATGTGTGCGGTTAAGCGAGGTCTGACTGTACCGGTAATTACGGTCAGCCCCTAAGGCTGTTCACGTTTGCTCTGGTGCCCCGACTTGTGTGTTCCTATTTTGCTACAGATCAACAACTTGTCGCCAAGCACATCATACAATTTCCAGTTGTTCGCTCGAATCGGCGGCAGCTTCTACGAGATTCCACTGAACACCGGCAACTCCACGGTGAATGGCTCGCAGGGCATCGTGACGGGACCGTACGAGTCGCCCATCGTGCTCGGTCCCGTCATCCTGAGCCAGGACGGCAACGACGTGCACGTGACCTGGAACTATGAGCGCCGCAGCAGCCTGCTGGCCGAGAGCGACGGTGTGACGTAAGGGGAAAGTCCCTATTGCTATTGAGTGAATAGACCAAGACACAAATTCATCATTGCACAGATTGTTTTTGACTGACCGGTTTCACTGTTATTTGAACAGATCATCAGAGCCCTCTGGCCGTGGTAGACGAAAATTTCCTTTGATCCATTACCTGTTCTTCACAAAGTGGAATACAATCAATTCTACCATGGCAGAGGGCCGCAACAGTCCCGTATGCATCTGAGCGCTCACCCCCGCACCCAGTGACGACTTTTCCGTGTTTAAATAAACAGTTTTCTGTTTCACCCTGATGGTGTGCCCAGCCCGAATATTTCGTGAACATGTTCAGTGGCATACGTACCGGCATGCAGTGTTCAGTGGCATACGTACCGGTATGCAGCAAAGAGACCGTGTGTTTGAGCTGAGGGACCCTGATGTAAAAATGGCGGCAGTGGACTCTTCAAGAACCTTTCTTAAAGTTTAAAAGAAGTCCTCCCTCCAACACCTTCACAACCATGGTCGTTCACTTCAATTTCAATAAATTTGTTATTACTCGTTACAGTAAAACCTGGTGTAAGCGACCTCTGGTCTTAACGACCGTTTTTTCCATGCACGGACAGTTCTACGCATACACTGTGGCACCTGGTTCTAAAGACCACCTGGCTTTAGCGACAGCGTTTGCTTGCACCGTGGGGTGGTCGCTTAAACCAGGTCTTACTGTACCAATTTATTGACACTGCAGTGAAAAACTGTTCTTGTGAAGGTATTGGAGAGGTGATTGATTGGGTGCAATGGAGCTTCCGAGTATTGAAGAAAGTAGAATAAGCGAAACACAAAAAAACCCTGTGTTGCTCTGTTGCAGGTATCGTATCTACCGCAATGGTGAGGTGGTCTACACACTGCTCTCCTTCGGCAATCTCACCTACACTATGGTGAACGCCTCGACGGCCATTGACAGCTATCGGGCAACATGCTGCAGCACGCGTGCCTGCACCGAGGGCTTCATCTCCATCATCAACAAACGTGAGCGATGCGTCTCAACGTGTCACCCAATGCTTGGGCTGTTTGTGCATGTACTGTGAAAATCAACACACTACCATAGCCTAGCTTTGGTTGGCTGGAAATGCATTTCTAAGTTCATGAACCGGCACTGTTCCACACAAACTCTTGCATTAGAAGCTGGGTATGAGGGCAGAAGACAAACGTTTTAGGTACTGTAAGTGTACAAATTTTCGCCCCATTCAAATCTCGGCCTCCCAGGGCTAAAACCCATTTTGGCCCCATCAAATTTTCGGCCTGTACGAGGTGAATTGCTATTTCTGGACATTGTACATTTCTGGACATTTCGAGTAAAATAATTTTTCGTCGCGTGTAGAGTCAAGTCAGTCAGGTTGATGAAGTTTTTTCTTGTTGCAGTTGACAGCTGGGCTGTTGTAGTTTCTCCTCGTGTCGGTGCCTTGTTGATAGCCTTTTCTTGGGAGGCATTTCAACGAGTTTTGTGGTACTATGTGGCATGAGAATTTTGAATTTTGAGTAAAATAAGAAGTAATGGACGAATCGTTGGCTTCCCCATGTGCACTCCACTTCAGACGCTGTATAGTCTTGGACCTGTTGGCTGGAAGTGTGAAGAGGCCAACTGCAGTCCACCAATAGAAAAATAACAAAAATGGTGCAGTATAGGATGCCTATTGACACTATTTTACTTTCATGTCCAGAATTCCATACACTGAAATTTGGGCCAAAAAATTGACCTGTCGAAAACATCCTGCTATAAAGTCTCTGGGATCACAGCATGAGCAATTGTCACACATTTGGAAAGATGAAGGATTAGGCCATACAATAGATACAAAAAGATATGAAAAATGTAAAACACAAAGCCAGTGGGCCTCTATTTTATTTTCATGTCCAGAAATTGCTATTCACCTCGTACTGCTGCCGCTTATATAACGTTACACTGTCACACTGAACCTTGCAAAACAAAATTTCGGCCACAACAAATTTTCGGCGAAACATGACCAGGCCGAAAATAGCCGAAAATAAATATGCGCCGAATATTAAATTTTGTTGACTTCAGCGGGATTCACAGAAGCTTTTTTTGCGATGCGACTCGCGATGCGACGCGATCTGCGATGGACACGTGCGATGCGAACTCGCGAAATACCATTCACAGAAGAAGTCAGTGATGCGACAACATCTTGCTGATTTGGCTACGTCACCATGATATCCGCGCGGTTTGATAGAACTTGTACAAATTTATAGGCAACTCTTGAACCTTTGTACAACTTTGCTGTAGAAAAGGTCAAAATCGTACGCCAAATCGCTTGTCGCATCGCATCGCGAAAGTTGAGCCAAGCTCAACCTCTGCGATGGCCTGCGATGGCCCAGTTGCGGCAGTTGCGTGGAGTGCGACATGGCTGCGATTTGGGGTTTTCCCGGTTTCGCGCCTGTCGCATCGCCTGTCGCATCGCCTGTCGCATCGCAAAAAAGCTTCTGTGAATCCCGCTTTACAGTACAGACTCTACTACAGAGACTCAATTCATTATAGATGGTTTGTGCCGGTATTAAATTTTGCGCTACTGTTAAAATTATCGATATGAAAGAAATGGGCCAAACGTACCAAAATTCTGTTGATTGTGAAATTACAGTTTGACTATACCGTAAAAGCCCGTGTATAGGCTCCGGGCGTGTAGAACAGCAGCCTCAATTTCCTGGGTGTATACAAGGGCATGGGCGTTATTTTGGAACCGGGCGTATATTCGGAATAGGGATAGCAGTAAGTATTGGGTATCAGTACCTGTACATGTACTGGTGTTGCCAGCATACCTGGGCGTATACATGGGCATGGGCGCTATTTTGAAACAAAAGTGTTGACTTCCACCGACTGGGCGTGTACACGGAGGGTGGGCGTAATTTCGAGTGGGCGTATACAGGGGCTTTTATGGTATCTCAGAATTCTTACGTTGTAAACTAAGACCCGACTTTGTGTCATTCTGTTATCCGTCGCTTCACTCAGCACCGGAAATACCCAAGTTCTGGGTGGTGATACGCGGCACAGTGCTGCGCTGGGAGCGCACTCACTACCACTCCTTCACTCTGTTCTTCAACGGCTCCAGTAGTGTGCCCGGCTGTAGTAACATCACGGAGAGGTCGTGTGTGGCCAGCAGCCTGAGATCCTACGCCATGTACAATGTGGAGCTGAAGGTATGTTTCATGGACGCAACAGGGTGAATATATAACAACTCCCTATCCTGCTGCAGCCAAGGTTACATAGCAACTGCAGAGTATTTATATAACAACTCGTATCCTGCTGCAGCCAACAGAGTTTGTTTTAGAAGTCTCGAAACTGAGTTTAAGCGTAATTTGGAGGCACATCAACATTCATCCCAAGCTACAGTCAAATTTCAGTATACCACACCTCCAGCAGCAATACACCTCGGTATTTCAGTACCGAAATGTCTTGCTCTTGTTTTGAGACTTCTGAAACGAATTGCATATCTTTTTGGCGAGTAGTTTGACTCCTCTGTTTCCAGAAATTGTTTCCTCACGACGTATCAGGTTGTTGTAGCCGACTCTGATGCCTCAGGAAATTACGACTGTGCTTTGTGCCTCTTTTTGTGTGTGTGTGTGTGTGTGTGTGTGTGTGTGTGTGTGTGTGTGTGTGTGTGTGTGTGTGTGTGTGTGGGTGTGTGTGTGTGCGTGTGTGTGTGCGTGTTTGCGTATGTTTGTTCCCAGGCATGCTACTACTCTATCTGCAGTAGAAGCCAGGTGACTGTGTTACGCACTGGTCCGCCAGCCATAACAGCAGCCAACATATCTGCATGTAAGGTTATCTAAGGTCTTTTTAAGGTCACGCAAGGTCATGTAAGGTCACGCAAGGTCATGTAAGGTCACGCAAGGTCATGTAAGGTCATGTACCACTGTCACACCAATGGCCAAGAACGGCTAAAGCCATTTTGAACTACAACAGCAACCCACTCGTGCTGTACCCTCTTGGTTTCATGTTTCTACTGTCTATATGTACAGGATAGTTAAGTGAGGTAAGAATCAGCAGCAATGCTTGCCACCGGAGGCTGTGTAGATCGGTCTGCTATGAGATTTGTACGCGTTTGCACGTGCACTCCCCCCCCCTGAGTCTCATTTTCTGTATGTGGTGTCTGCGTGTATGCCGAGAGTACATAAAATCCAGCGACCCATACGTGAGCTACACCCTCTGAGTGCTGGGTTATTTTGTGCATACTCACATGAGTACACCATGATACAAGTGCACTGTATTTGCCTTTGTGTATCTGTGTCTGTACCGATGCTAGCCGGCAATGGAGGTGTTCCCATCCCGGGCCTGAACGTCTTCAACCTGCCCTATCGTCCCATACTGGAGGCCGGCGCTCTGGGACCGGACACAATTGCCGTATTCCTCATGAAGGGTGCCACACTGGAGAACTCCAAAGGCGGTCCACAGGAGAGCGGCTTCACCAACGCGAAATTCCACTTGTTCGTCGTTCACACAAACGGTGCGTAGTGTCCGCGGTAAACTTTCGCTGCAGTACTTGAATATGATGCACACACGACCAGAACCAT
This sequence comes from Sycon ciliatum, assembly GCF_964019385.1. Taxonomy (NCBI): domain Eukaryota; kingdom Metazoa; phylum Porifera; class Calcarea; order Leucosolenida; family Sycettidae; genus Sycon; species Sycon ciliatum. The sequence continues at coordinate 12,888,817 of NC_088651.1, read as the reverse complement.
CTGGGAATACGTGTGTCAATATGTACAGACTTCACTGTAGCCATCCATTCTATCCATAGTGTTACATCCTCACAATGCTCCGAACGGTTTCTGAGCTACACCGATTTTTTATATTTCCGATTTCTCGACCAAGGCCCATGTGCACTATACAGGACCAAGTGCTGCTGCTTTACCAAGGCCCATTTACCTGTTAACCCTTTTTGAGTCTGTGCGTTCAAATATCTACCACTGGTGGTCGATGGCCATGCATGTACAAAAATGTTCGTATCTCACTCAAATCTTGACGGAATTCCGCAATCAAAGTTCAGTAAAACCTGGTTAAAGCGACCACCCCACGGTGCAAGCAAAAACGGTCGTTAAACCGAGGTGGTCTTTAGAACCAGGTCTCACAGTGTCTGTGTAGAACTGTCGGTGCATGGAAAAAAAGGTCGTTAAGAGCATGTGGTCGCTAAACCCAGAGGTCGCTTACACCAGGTTTTTACTGTACCTAAGAAGAAGCCAAAGAGCTCAGCGTTCCATTGCAACAATCGCTGAAGCGCTCCGACGTGGCATGCCTGAGATATCGCGCTCGACATATCAGTTACAGCAGAAAAGTGATCTTTTAGTTAGTTGGTGTAGTCAAGTGGCCGTTACGATGATGGTGAGGATGTATGGATAGAATCGCCCATAGGCCTACAGCTGCAGATTCCTGCTTTGTATGCACATATCAAACTTGAAATTGAAGAGAAATTATCAGCGAGAAAATCGGCCATTGTGCAAGTGGAATGGGTCGGCCGAGAATGAACTGTGGACTGGTGGTTTGATATCAGCTCGAAGTAAGCAGCAATAAGCCATGCGCCTCTTGAAGCCGCTTTACCGTCAAATCCCGGTGTAAGCCCTTGCATATTGCTTTGAATACTCCGCTCGGTCAAATGACAAACGTCGCCTTTGCATCCTGCTTTGACTACTCGGCCCGGACAAGTCGAATTTGAACTCACAGCAAAACAGAATTCGATCTCTTGTTTTGGGGTACAAATCATTGTCGAGTTTCGGTACCAGCTGCAGGAACTCCATGAACGTCTTACTGTAAATCAGCAAATATTCGGCTATTTTTGGTCAGAACCTTCGAGGCCTAAATTTGTTGCAGCTTAAAATAATACTTGTTTGCAAGGTAAATTGTGACAGAATATACAGGCAGTGGCAGTACAGGCTGAAATTTCGTTGCGGCCGAAACTGTTTTACGAGCCCTTGGAGGCTGCAATTTAAATACACTGAAAATGTGTAGACTTACAGCAGTGAGTTTCGGTGTGGTTGTGCTATCCCCCATAGTTTAGGACCCGCGTGTGACCCCTGATCATGGGAGTGGTGGTGTCCCACGGAAGCGGAAAGGTGGTTCTTGACCAACCCTGTACACGAGACCCATGTCACTCGTTTATAGTAATAGGTTTTTCATTTGACCCGACGAGACCACACGACGCTTGCAGACCACAGCACGAACAGTTGACCAGCCACACTCCACGGAAGCAAGTACAAGTAGTATTACACTTGTTTATGCTCACGTGCAGGTACTGTTGCCAAGAGTTTGGAGGTGGAGCCGACTCTGCTGACCAAGATTACGCAACTCGACTCCTCGACCACGTACAACATGGAGCTCTACACGATCATCAACAATGTGTGGTACCTCGTACCCGGACCATCGCCGACCGACTCGCGCCACGTGGGGACAACCATCATCCCTGTGGCGCATGGCAGTGGACCACTTGGAGGTATGACAATATCTTGTGCAGTACATAATCGCCTCTTTTTTATTACACACAAGTTCCCATGGACTCCGCCAATCTGATTAGAATTGAAGAGCAAAAGGGTGGTCTGGTGACGTGGGGACTTGCTTCTTGTATTCGTTCGTCCTTGTTGTCTGAAGAGTTTTGGTGGTCTACCCTACCCGCGGATAACTCCGTATTAAAATTGTCTTTGGCCAACACTGTAAGCTTAGGTGCGCCAGTACATGAGAGCACTGATAAGATGTGCCGTCCCTACATCCCCTGTATCTTGTTTTGTGGTTGTCTCCACATGGCTCTTTGTAGGGCTGTGTTCCCCGTAAAAATAAAAAAATTAAATTAAATAAATAATAAAAAAATGTACCCGCATGGGCAGCAGGAACGTGTTCTTAGTATGTGAGGTACTTCTTATTATTTTCGCAATTGAGTCAATTTACAGTCTACAAAAATACTTCGTTGTGCGCCAAATATGCACCAAGGAGTGAAAGCGATAGTTGCAGTCGATAGTCAAGGTCTTTCTGAAAACGTAGAGCCCTTGTTTGTAATAATCCGACAATATTTGAGCGTGTGACGAAATATTTAGTGATCGCCTATTGCATCGATCCACGTGGATCGATATTTGAATGGCTGGTAGTGAGAGGGTTAACATACCTCTGTACGGATCAATACACCCGTGCTCTGGACAATGTTCATACTAAGTGAGAATGTGTTTTATCAGAATAGGCACTTAGTGAGCTCCACTGCAATTTAACACGAGCTGCAGCTGCATATCAGTGGAAAGTCTGGATGGTAGGCACCCAACATGTGTGCCTTGCCGGCGGGTGTGTACGTGTGTGTGCGTGTGTGCGTGTGTGTATGTGTGCGTGCGTGCGTGTGTGTGTGTGTGTGTGTGTGTGCGCACGTGTCCGTGTGTGCATGCATGTGCACACGCATGGGCATTCTTGTACTGACAGTACCCAGCAGTACCAATCTTGGTCCGTACCTGCCTGGATTTGGTGGTGGATTGGCACCAGGAGGGACAAGCAATGTCTACACGGTACCAACGACTGCAAGTGACTGTGTTCCCACAACCCAGGTTATCACACTCTCAACCTCCTTCCCCACCATCAACAGTCGACCAACCGTGCATAGAATCACGGGAACAACTAAGGTAGGAGTGTGGTCTGCAGGACATTATAGCCCGTTATAGAACAGCACACATGTGCGTACGCATGCGCGCGTACACATACACACACACATTCATCCACGAACTTACAGTCAGGGAATGAATTGGGTCGGGCAGCTACACCACCCCTTGCACACTTGTCTTGAAATCACATGACATGCC
>NC_088651.1:12870733-12883233 GCF_964019385.1 Sycon ciliatum | reverse complement strand
CAGTTATGCCATGGGCGTCACAGGGCATTGGGAGGTGGTACGGCCGGGGCTGGGGAAATATATTGTATTTTTCAGCCGACAGGACACGTTTTAGCGCTCGTTTACTGTTTTGTTTTTTCCGGATGAATTGGGCGGACCATCCTGGATGCAAAATAATACAACTATGGAGGTACTGTTCGTACTTTTTTTCTCTTTTTTTTATACGAAAGTCCACTATATTCCCGAATACGTGCAAGAATTTGTGGCGGGGCCAGGCTGCTCTGCCGACCTCAAAGGTCTCGGCGTCTACGCAGACAAAGCGCGCCATAATGCAGTAAAACCATGAGGAGGGGAGAAAGAGGGGAAATGAACTGTGAGTGACGCACCTGTATGCTCGCTAAGTGTGTGCCCGGGTTTGAACGAAGGCATCACCAGTGCCTGTATATTGAACAGGGCTGTGCTGCAAGTGCACTGTGCTTGCCTTCTCATTTTTTTAAAAACAGGCGCGTAGCTCGTGTATACCGCATTTCCCCAATTTTAAGTTTTTTAACACTAATATTCAGGGTAAAGGGGGGGGGGGGTGCAGCTTACAATCAAGCATGACTTACTACTGAAGTGAATATATCGAAAAAGGTATGGCTCAAACCTGAAAATGGGGGTGCGACTTATATTCGAGTGCAACTGCTAATCGGGGAAATACGGTAGACGGTAGAGTCCGGTCGCCACACCAGCAAATGGCCATCATACGTACTACAGAGTAAAAACAAGCAAAATGGCAACTATGAGGTTGCCGATGGTTACATGGTCACCCCACCACAGATGTGGCCCTGGTTACATGATCACCCCACCACAGATGTGGCTCTGGTTACATGGTCGCCACACCACAGATGTGGCTCTGGTTACTAGGTCACCACGCCACAGATGTGCGTGCTGCCGCTCCTGAAACGCATTCCTTGTTGCGCTTTTTGTCCTGCAGCGTCGTCCACGAACGTGGCGAACCCGTCGCAGGAGACCGTTCTACTCGGCGGCTCTATCCTGCAGATTGGTGGTACCGTGCTGGACACTACGAAGTCCATGGTGCAGATCAACAGCACACTGCTACAGACCAGCAGCACGGTGGTCAGGGACATGCTGCAGTTTGGCATGCCCGTGCTGCAGATCTCAGCCAGCAGCTCCACGTCACTGCAGGCCGAGCTCACCACATCCATTGTTGCCGGTAAGTGTCAAATCAGACTGGGTACTTAGCAATAAAGATAAAAATAGCAACAGCAGCTGCAGCGACGACGGCTACAACAACGACAACAACAGCAACAGCAACAACAGAAATAGCAGAAACAGCAGAAACAGCAACAGCAACAACAACAACAACAACAACAACAACAACAACAACAACAACAACAACAACAACAACAACAACAACAACAACAACAACAACAACAGCAACAGCAACAGCAACAGCAGCAACAACAACAGCAACAACAACAGCAACAACAACAACAACAACAACAACAACAACAACAACAACAACAACAACCCCTGCGAGTGCACACTAGCTTGGATTGGCATTTTTGACAAATGCATTAACTCTGCATCTGCATCTGGGTGACAGGTCAAACGAAGATGTGCATTATTGATCTTCATTTGTCACAAAATCGACCTAAAAATCTTTCTCGTGCGAAGAGTCTCCGCAATATTCTCCATGCGCAAATCCTAGCCTGACAACTTGCTTATATTAAGTTATAAAACAATACACCTGCTTTGAGGCGTAAGAACACCTGTTGTGGAGGTTTATGTCCTGATGTGTTATACTTACCTGTCTCTCTCTATGAATGTTACATACTGCCACTCTCTCTCTCTCTATCTCTTTCTCTCTCTCTCTCTCTCTCTCTCTCTCTCTTACTCTCTCTCGCTCTCTCTCTCTCTCTCTCTCTCTCTCTCTCTCTCTCTCTTTCTCTCTCTCTCTCTCTCTCTCTCTCTATCTCTCTCTCTTACTCTCTCTCGCTCTCTCTCTCTCTCTTTCTCTCTCTCTCTCTCTCTCTCTCTCTCTCTCTCTCTCTCTCTCTCTCTCTCTCTCTCTCTCTCTTTTATTCTCTTTCTCTCCCTGCCTGTCACCCTGCAGGTAAATGTGCTTGCCTAATGCAGCAACCCGGCACCACCCTGCCCGAGGGCATCACACAGCCAAAGTACTATGTCTTTGTCAAGCACACGACCAATCAGAGCGTGGTGGCCTACACATCCATTGAGCCGGGAAACAAGACCACCGTGACAGGCCTACGTGCAGAGGCCAACTACGAAGTGGACTTCTTTGTCTACTACGCTGGAATCTGGTTTGAAGTGAAGACCAATGGTGAGGGGTTTGTGTGCAAGTGCGCCAGATGCGTGTCTGAACATAACTACGCATTGGTATTGCACATGTGTTAAGGCAGGTATGGTTATGGATACGTGGGGTTGGACATTACCTGCAGTGAGTTGTCTGTGTGCAAGTGTGCCAATATATAGGCCCGATAGGCAGAATGCAGATAGTGAGAATGTGTGCATTGGTCTCATTCTTTCTCCCCATACATACACACATGTGCTGACTTTTCTATCTGGCAACCTACCTACTCTCTCACCTCCCTCCCCCCCCCCCCCCCCCCCTCTTTATCTCTCTCTCTCTCCCTCCCCCCTCTCCCTCTTGTTCAGGTGTGGACAAGGATGGAGTACCTGTCCTGTCTCCGTCATCACCCACAGTGGCACCCGGCACAACACCACCCCCGGGAGAAGAGGCACCGCCCCAGGTCATTAGTACCCCGAAACCCGGGGCACCGTCCGGGATCAAACCCCCAGTGGTGACACCCGACCCAGATGACCCCAGGTACTACCTGGTCCGGGTGGAGGTTCCAAACGTCGATCTAACCGGGGTACCCGAAACCCCGACCACTGTTGACGAGGAAGCACCCACCCTGACCCCGGGGGTCACCCTGGCCCCTCCCAATGTCGTTCCCGGCGAGCCGACTGTTCCGTTCATTGCCACGACGACACCAGCTGGCATAGCGTCGACCACTGCAGCGCCTACGGGGGTACCCGGAGCACCAGGTGAGGTCTGTGCGTGTTTGTATGACAGGGACTGCAGTATTTATTTATTCCCGTAGCTATGCAGAAGACATTACTTCAGTAACGTCTGGCGCTAGCCAGGGTCCACACAGCTTTAATTTGGTGTTTGTTTGTTTGTTTGTTTGTTTGTTTGTGTCACGCCTGGCGCTATCCCGTATCTGTCCCGTACCGTATCGCACAGCTGGCCATTTGCTGGCTGTCGTATCTGTCCCGTACCGTACCGTACCATCAAACACAGCTGGCTACAAACAGCTGGCCACAATATTATGTACATGTATACGACTCCCTGTGTGTTGCAACTGTGCTTGAAGGGGACGGTTGCACTTTTTGTAGCTCCGTTTTATCTGAGTTTTCAGTCGTTCCTCTTACTAGTCTTGCCAAGGGGGTGGCTCTGGGTCCACCAGAGTTGCCCCTGGCGTATTTCTGAATTTGCTGGGGCGAGGGTTCCGCGACACGGTCGCCAAGGCAGTGTCTTTTCAGTCACGGCCGTTGTCGTCCTCGTCCCTCCATTCGCGGTGGTGTAGCTGACCCCCGAATGGTTTCAAACTGCGAAGCTCGGAGGAGTACAGTGGTGGCAGAGGCATGAGATGTGAGTGGAGACGGTCGCTGGAGATGGATGGTGATGCAGGGAGAAGAGTTACGCTGCCTGACGCCGCGTGTGAAATTGTTTGAACCTGCAACTTCAGTTCGAGCGCGGTGGACTTCTAGACGATGTGTCCTCATGGCTGTTTTTCAACGCTTGGCCTATCGCTGATATCCCTGCGTGGGATGTTCTTCCAGTGGAGTCCAGGTGGGACTTCGGGTGCCCACACTCCATCACCTGGTTGATTGTTTCGGAACTGCAAAAATATTTATTGTTTCCTATTTTGTGCGCATCTCTTGTCATCTCTCTTTTCTATACGTCGCACACCAGATGTACTACTATCGCCGTCTTTCTCTTGCTTTCTCTCCCTGCTTGCTGTTTTTTTGTTTCTGTTGCCACTGTCCCTCATCATACCCATGCTTGGGTGGTGGGCGGCTTGACCCGTTAGGGTAGCTGCCAATACAGTACGACTCCCTGATGTATAGAGAGACTTTCCGGAAAGAAATAGGGAGACGAGGAGGAAATGAAATTAGAATGGATGTTAGTTGCCGAATAGGTGATAGGATGCGTCAGCAAAAAACATACTTTGGAAGAGAGATCCCGTTGTCTCCAAAATAGGCGTGAACGGGCGAGTCAGCGCCGGTCACAGGAAACGTCGGCAGAGTGATCCCGTCGACTCCAGAACGCGCGTGCTCGGCAGAGTCAGCGCCTTCCCAGGAAACATTTCCATCAGTTCCCACAACATGCACGATGAGCTAAGTAACAAAGCGTAGCGTAGGGCCCTGAGCTTCCAAGCTCTCTCGTTTATTTATTTGTTTGTTTCTGCACCTCGTAGCATGTCAAGACAGTCAATTGAATTGAAGAGAGGGTGAGACCAACCACGTATTGTTCGGTAACCTTTATTGCCAGGAGCACTGTCTCGGCAAGACAGCGGTGCTGGGTTTGAATCCCGGCTGCGGACCCTTCTTTAGCTACATACGGATAGAGTTGCTCTCATAGAATGGCACAACAGTCAGTTTCACGAATAAAAACTTCGGATATGACAGTAACTTGTGAATAACGACGCTATAAGTTGCGCTATAATGTCCAGTAACACCAGCAGTTAGTAAACAGTTACTTGGTCCTTTTTTCCATAAAGTTGTCCTTGGATTTCATCCAAGTCCATTCCATGTAGATCCAGTAATCTTGATTCCAAATTCCCAAGCTCTGGAATAAGGACAGCTGGCGAATAACAACGCGTTCTCATGCCTGGCCTAGGGTGTTGATTGGCTGTGCTGTGTTTGCGCTGCTGGGTGTGCACAGGTACAAATATCAAGCCGATCAACTACGTCGTCTACAAGAATGGCATCCCAGTGCAGGAAGGTATGTACATCAATCCAACTGCAGTTACCCCTGATGCCATCAATCCTTTTTCCTGCACCTTGTCCTCACTCACTTTATACTGAGGTGTGGTGAGCTCGTAAGTGGGATCATTTCCAACTACACCCATAGTTTGGGGACTTCAGGGTGTGTTGGCCGTTGGGCGGTACAAAAGCCAATTGAGTCATCTTTCCAAAATTTCTTTCGAGTCTCTCTCCCTCTCCCGGGGAGACCCACGTGACCAGTGTTGGAAGTGAGCAAGTACAAGTACAGGTATAACCATTAGACGCATAAAAGAAATCATTCAAAAAGCAATGGCTGCTGTAGTTTCATTCATTCTTGTACAACCTCATTCGTTCTTACGTAAATGTACTTGTGTTTTGTAAGGAGACATGGATAGCAAGCTTGGCTTTTACAATGGATACACCTAGCGAAACTGTGTAGAATCCTTCCACGACTTTGCCCAAGAAGTGGAAACTGTCACGACACTGCTTGGAATGACCTACTAGTTGTGCATTATGATACTGACTTGCATCCAGAAACATGCCGACTTATAATTAACAGTCATGTGACTCATATATTCCATGAAAATGAAGCTAACACTGTGCATGTGCAGGCTCTTGGATAAAAAGAAAGGACAAAATGTTACCAGTGATGGCTAACAAAATGGCTAACAACGTTGTTAGTTTTGTGCCATTTTGTCGCACTCGCTGACTGCATACGATCTGGCTACGTTGGTGAACAGTTGAAGGGCTTCATTGCAAAACGAGATAAATCCATTTTGACCAATTTTCAGGAGGAGCGATTTTCTGTGATCAACAACTGGGTGGGTTTGGGTCAAATCTAACTTAGCAGATGAGAAGAGTAGGGTGATGTATGCAAATACAGTAGATATTGGTTATAACGTGCCCTTCTGATTTTTCACATTTTATCACTATAACCGGTATATCACTACAGGCGATTTTCAACTGCGCGCGTCATACATACACATTATACACGTGTGGGTACTCGATCGTGCTAATGTAGCGTACTGATACGTGATGGGTACTACTGCACCTTCTCCAGTCTAGAGTGAAGAACTTCTTGGCCTAAAGGCATCATCCAGGAAGCATCAGACCAGAATACGCTATGACAACACACATGTGGCTCCAAGTCGAGACATCAATGCCTCACACTCGTGTGTTGCTATCACTATAGACGATAATTTGTCTGCACAAAGAGGTGTTTTGAATGGTGATTCTGTATCCTTATAGCCGATTTATCGCTATATACGATATATTGGTTATAATGATAATTTGACTGGCTTTTTCTGGTTTTGCTTTTGATATTTTCATTTTGTATCAATATAGCCGGTTTAACACTATGTCCGATGACTTTATAACCGATATCCACTGTACAGGATTTCTCAAAAATCAGGAGCCATCCATTTTCCCAAGCAAGGTGATTCTTCAATATTTTCGGGCAAAACCAGACCAGTTCGCCGGACTAATCAGTATTATGAGATTAGAAAATACAAGTGCAACGACTTCACTGAGTTTGGAACTCTGAAGGAGCTCAGCAGCAACAGCACTGCCAGCAGCAGCGTCGTCTCTCCCTGACGCCTCTAGCATACTGCCCTTTTCAGTTTCGAAAGCGAAAAAACAACAGCTACGAAGAAGATGATACAAAAAGAACGAAATGACAACGTAGATGTAGCTGCTACAAAGCAACAACACGAAAACACTGTACTTTGAACTCTGACATCGACATTTTGCACAGACTCAGTTTGTAGCGCGATGTTTGCCACATGCTGCGCCAGCACTCGCTGGCTTGTCACAGCCTCATGAGCTCACAGGTCACGCTGGCCCGCGCGACAGGATATGTCGCACTTTGCTCGAAAACATCGGTGGTGTTTATCGCGTTTTGCAGTAGAACGTCAACTTCAACGTTGATTTTCAGTGGGATATGTCTCGTTTTGGAGAATTCTTTTTGGCCACCAGATGCAGTGATCCCTACTGATTCGATTGACACCGAAAACGCCATATGCATGAGATTGGCGTTTAGCGCGTTTTGCAATGAAGCCATTCAGTTAGTCATAGCTCGTAACATTATGTCCTTTCTTTTATCCATGATTACTTTAGCGCAATATCCAAGTGTAAAGGCTCTTACAAATGATTACTACCACACACGTGTAAGCAGTGAAAGAGAGCATTCAAGATGCGTTCGACTTTGGACATTGCGCCTGGGTGTTTAGGTACCAGCTATGGTGGGAACATCACACTGAAAGTGCCGGCATCGCCCGACAAGACGCTTCCCGTGGGCGACATCTACCAACTGAAGCTGTGCAACGAGCAGGACTGCAGCACCAGCGTGTTGACGGTGGCACCACCGGTGGTGGTCGAGTCCAAGAAGCCCAAGCCGCTGGACCCGACGGCCATCACGCCCGTCACCGGTGCACCCACCGTGGCACCGCCGCCTACAGGTAAGCCAAGATGGGTTGTTGCGAGATACCGTCTGACCTTGCTTATCCGGTCCTCTTTTATCCGGATCCCTCGCCATCCGGAAGAAAATAGCTGGTTACAGATTTGCAGCATACGTGTTGCATCCAACATACCCGGTGTTTGGTTATCCGGTTCCCTCGCATATCCGGATAGGTTTGTGGAAAACGGATGTGCGCGGTTAAGCAAGGTCTGACTGTACTGGTACTTTTCGTAATTAGAGCACCCTGGCGCTAGAACAACGAGTTATCTTTTACTGTCCGTAGTGCCACCTTTGCACCATGGCTGGTCAGAGCTCGGCTAGCTTAAAGCTCGTTGCTGTACGGATGCGGCTCATACGGCCGAAAAAGCTTGCTGTCGACAGCATTTTGTTGTTGTAAGATATGACGGCCATGTGACAACACTGTGATGTCATTGCACATGCTTAGCTTTGAGTTGTACACCAGTGGTTGTGATGATGTAATCATGGTGTAATCCAATGATGTAATCATGATGTAATCCCACACATTCATGCCTGAAAGCAAGAGTAGATAAGCCCAGAGAGTGTTCAATAAGTTAGGGGTTCTCTTGTATCTCTAAGTGTCACAACAGCGAGAATTCCCAGACTGCCTAGAGTGCTCAATACCACCACAAGGATGGAGCAGTGCCGCTGTAGTCTGAGGACTGCCTTAGCCCTGTATGAAACGCAGCGTTACGACCATGATGTAGCCGGTTGTCTCTGTTCTCTTCAGCCTTTCTGCTAAATCTAAGGTGTGGATGTGGGCACACGTGTACCTGTGTGAATGTGTGCGTGCGTGCGTTGGTGGGTGGGTGTGTGCGTGTGTGCGTGTGTGCGTGTGTGTGTGCATGTGTGGATGTGTGTGGATGTGTGTGGATGTGTGTGTGTGTGGATGTGTGGATGTGTGTGTGGGGGGGGGGGGGGTGCGTGCGTGCGTGTGTGTCTACGTGCACATGGTGTTTTTGCATATTCCAGCTCCACCAGCACCCACCATCGGTTACAGTCCACACGGCATAGTACTGACCTGGCCTGTGACACCCGATAACACGTACACCGTGCTGGTTGATCATGAGGTTGTGCCCACCTGCTCAAACATGCCCTCATCGGAATGTCTACTGCCTGACCCCACGCCCAGCAAGACCTACGTTGTAAGTGCAACGCCATGTAGGGGATTGTTTACACGGGAAATCCCCTGTGCTATGTTTGTATGTCAAGTGATGTCATGATGATGTCATTATGATGTCATAGTGATATCATAGTGATGTCAAAATGATATCAAGTCGGAATGTCTATAGTCTGATCCAGTGATGCCACACCCAGCAAGGCGTACATGTACGGGGCAAGCTCAACGACATGTAAAAACTGTTCACTGGGGAAATCCCCATCGTTATGTTGGCATAATCAAATGATGCTGTCAGAATATGTCCGGATTACCTTTCTTCCGTTCCTCCCTCTTGATATGTTGTACTTTGTATTGTTGAGGCCACAAACTGAAGTACGAAATAGAGGTTGCGACTGAGGGGTGAATTCCCCCGAAACACTGTGTATTGAGCAGGGAGTGGTGCTTTCTTGCAGGTTTACCGAGTCGAAGGTTCGATGGGCTTCTCGTGTTCTCTGGATGGCAGTCGCGAGTCAGTCAAGTGTCAAGTTGTCGGCGGAATAGCGCAAGCTCTAGTGTGGGACAAACCCATTCCTAAACAAACTGAAGTGCTGTAGCTAAACCCACTAAACCAACCAATGATGATGCAAAACTTACTCTACAGTTCGTGTGTGCTATCGTTTAGTGTGCCAGCCTGTGTGTGCATTCACATGTGTGTGCATTCACGTGTGTGTGCATTCACCTGTGTGTGTGTGTGTGTGTGTGTGTGTGTGTGTGTGTGTGTGAGTGTGGGTATGTGTGTGTGCGCACGCGTGTGTGCACGCGTATGTGTGTTTGCGCACGCACGCGTGTGCGTACACTTTTACATGTGTATGTGTGTGCATGTGTATGTGTGTGCGTGCGTGTATGTGCATGAATGTGTGTCTTGTGTACAACAGTTCTCCATCTGGGCGTGCACCAAGAAGAGCTGCGCCAGCTCCCCCAATCAGCCGCACACGGTACCCTCTAACCCGCTGCTACGCACGCCCATCATCGTCTTCATATTCGTGCCGCCGAGCGGTCCCGAAGCCATCCCCGCACCGCCACCGCCGTCGCAAGCATCGGCCGGTACCGGCGCCCCAGCCACCACACAGGCCGGGGCGGTCACTACACCTGCGGCTGGTGCTGGCGGTCCCGGGGGCTCTGGACCGGACAGGACGAAAACGTCGCCGACCAAGCTACCGGGCAACGTGGTACGCATGGGCGGACCGTGCTTGTCGGCTACCGAAACAGACGAGTACACCGTGCCGGCCGACTCCAGCGTCTCGGGTCGTATCGCCGGGGTTACCGATCCCGTACAAACCGCCAGCAACCCGCTGTTGGAGGACCTACTGAAGAACAACATACCCGAAATCATTCTCTCGCCGTCCAGTTCGACGAGCGTCAAGGTCACGCTCACCAAGCCCGTCAATACCAGCGAGCCGACGGCCCTCATCGAGTACTACGTCGTGTTCGAGCGCAACATCACCAAGCCGCCGCCAGGCAGCGGCCAGACCACCGGCGGGACCAGCCAGGGCACAACGACGTCATCGCCGGGCAGCGGTGACGTAGTCGAGGTCAAGACCTTCCAGCTGTACCCACCGCAGCCGACGGAGTGCGAGAACCTCGCGCCCAGCGCCAACTACGAGGTGAAGTTCTACTGCGTCAAGAAGATCAGCCCGCGGCCCATCTGGATACGCATCAAGCTACCCGATCATCAGCTGCCTGGAGGGTTCTACCCGACGACACAGCCACCAACAAGCACAACAGCACCGGGTGAAGGTGGCGGTGCTGGTGGTGGTGGTGGAGCTGGTGGTGGTGGAGGTGGCATTGCGACAACGCCAGGCATTGTCCCCACCACCGCACCGTCCCAACACTGCTCCGGTAGCGGCAGCAGCAGTAGCAGCAGCTCCGGCAGTAGTAGCAGCGACAGTACCTGCGGATTGCTGCCGGTCGGACCCATCATCCTCGTGACGCCCTCGCAAGGTGCGCCCATCGACGTCCCCCCGCCTACCGTAACTCGTCCCAATCTCAACGATCCCAAGCTCGTCATCACCGTCGTGATTCCGCTCAAGCCCACGAGCCCGGAGAGAGTCGGCCCGTTGCCCGGCACGATCCCCATAGAGACGGGTGTCGTGCCAACCAGCAGGCCAGCAACTACCCCCACAGTACGTCCGGGCAGTGGCACTGGCGAGACGCCCACTTACACAGTGTTTCGTGACGGCACCCCGGTGACCGAGGGCGAGGGCGCTGGAACGGTTAAGGTGGTCGACTGCTGCGACCTGTGGGCCATCTCTCCCTTCTATACCATACTGGTATGCTATGGCGGTGCGTGTACGTCCAGCGACGGTGTGAGAGCTCCAGCCAAGACTGCTAATCCGCAGAGTAAGGGACAATTTTTCTTTTCTTCTTTCTTTTCTGAATACCACAGAAGCATCAGATGCTGCACAGCGGGGGCGGTGGCATATTGGATGGAAGTGGGGGCGGGGCAAAAGTAACTCCTCCGACCAAAGGTCTCAGATTCATCGTTGCTCATGTGCGTCGATGTGTAGGAGAAAAGAACATGTGCATCCAAGAGGGAAGCACCTTATGTTATCTATTCTTGCCTCATTTGTGTGTTCTAGCTGTCACCTTTTGAAAGACAGTACCACACGATCACTCCGCGGCATTTCTTTAGCTTCTCTTTACACAGTCCTTTTGGCTATCGGGTTTACCGGGTGTTAGCGGCCGCCGTGAGTTCCCTTTGGGAATGGACACGATAATTTACTTTTTGCTTTACTCTTGGCTATCATCGTAATCTGGATTTGTCAAGAAGGCCTAAGTCTTTTAAAAGCAGGTTATAGTTTATCTACTGGACACTGTGCCCCAGCACTGAGGGGGAATGATCATACATATATCACAGAGACTTATCATGACATTGTATTAGAGGGAAGGCTATGTCCGCTTGTTGAGAGACGTATCCCTTCTCCCCTGACTCGCTTGTGAGATCTGCATTCGACACTGAGGATATGTGGGCCCGCCGGTGCGAATGTACATGCTTGATGTGTTCCTAAGCACGTCAGGTGATGTGGCCGCGAATCCGGCTAACTTTTTTTTGTGTGACAGCTATACTCTCCCTTTGCACGGCATAATTGACCCATTGCGCATTGCCAACTATGGAATGTATGCGTAATGCTTGTGAGTACGCTGGGATCAGGAATGCACTGTTCAACACCCCAGACGACCATGCCCAGGTGGCTGTGAAGGGTGTTTATGGTACAAATTACGTCATTGCACAATGGGTCCATCATTCTTGTCCTATACAGTTCTGGAGGGGAAATGCTGGTGATATGGTAGCCTCTAGCAAGCACAGCAATCTAATCCCCCACTACCTGCTTGCTTGCTGTGCTCTTTGTGTGTGTGTGTGTGTGTGTGTGTGTGTGTGTGTGTGTGTGTGTGTGTGAGTGTGTGCGCGCGCGTGTGTGTGCGCGCGTGTGTGCGCGCGTGTGTGCGCGTGTGTGTGTGTGCGTGTGTGTTGTTTGTGTGTGTGTGCGTGCGTGTGTGGGGGGGGGGGGCATGTGTGTGTGTGTGTATGTGTGTGTGTGTGTGTGTGTGTGTGTGTGTGTGTGTGTGTGTGTGTGTGTGTGTGTGTGTGTGTGTGTGTGTGTGTGTGTGTGTGTGTGTGTGTGTGTGTGTGTGTGTGTGTGTGTGTGTGTGTGTGTGTGTGTGTGTGTGCATGTTTGCGTGCACATGTGCGTGTAACTTGTTATGTGTGCATCTGTTTACGTGCCCGTGCCCGCGTGTCCACTCTCTCTCTACCTCTCTCTTCCTCTCTCTCCCTCTCTCCCTCTCTCTCTCTCTCTCTCTCTCTCTCTCTCTCTCTCTCTCTCTCTCTCTCTCTCTCTCTCTCTCTCT
>NC_088651.1:12830733-12865733 GCF_964019385.1 Sycon ciliatum | reverse complement strand
AAAAATTCTTATAGGGACACATGTAAACCGAGTGCAATCATACTGTCATATGCCCGCTTGCCAGTCATGACTTGATGCTTGTATAGTGTGAGTGCACTTCTGTTATAACAAACTTTGGCTATAAAGAACTAATTTTCCTGCACAATGGTGTTCGTTATATCAGGAGTTGACTGCATGAACTTTTGCACCCTACATGATTGCAGAGCTGTCCCATTCCATGTACTAAAAACACAGTTGCCGTACTGCACCGGACGGTATGCAGTGCGGCAACTATGCCTTCCACCAGTAGAAGCGGACGGGTGAGGGCCTTGGCCGGACAAAGGTGCATGGCAACATCCTAACTACTCTGTCCTCTGTGTGTGCGTGTGTGCGTGTGCGTGCGTGCGTGCGTGGGCGAGCGCGCACGCATGTGTGTGTGTGTGTGTGTGTGTGTGTGTGTGTGTGTGTATGTGTGTGTGTGCATGCGCATGCGTGCATCTTTTGCCTGCATGTGTGCATGCGCATGCTGACCTGCAACAATTACGTTTCCAGCGATGAAGAAGAGGTGAACAAAGTTCCGCTCGACAAGGAGAAACCCAAGGAGGGACCTTCAAAGTGGGAAGACATGAAGGCCAGGCGTGCCAGCAAGGCCAACGAGCAGCTGCTGGGTGGCGGCAACATAGCCATGAATCCCATGGCCAAGCAGAGCGTGGACAGATCACTGTTCCAGTCGCCGTCAACCGGTACATCTGTCACCGAGTAAGAAGAATGTGGTGAATAAGTGTTACTTTTCTATACTGTATATCATGTCATTTTAGGTGTACTAAAATTTCGGTGTCGGGGACCTGCCAGGTTTCAGGTGTAATTTAGAATTAAGTGACCAGCATTCCCTTCACATACAATGCATACTCTGGTGCCTGATATGTGTAATGTAAATTTAGGTGCCTGGTCTCTCTACCGAAATTACCGACATTAAAAGTTACGCCGAAGTTAACGTGTTATACAGGCTATAGTTCCCTGTTTCGTTCTTTCTAGCTGCTGCTCTTGCCTTCTGATGAGTGCTCCGCTTTGTCCGGATACGAAACTCTTGAGTCACGGCAAGGAAGAACTTGGTTGCACTGTTGATGCTTGAGAGCTGTACAGTCAGACCTGGTTTATCCGGTCTCTGTTACCCGGATCCCTCGCCATCCGGAAGAAAATAGCTGGTTACGGATTTACAGCATACGTGGTGCATCTAACATAACCGGTGTTCGGTTACTGTCCAGGCAGAGAACATTTCGTCGGTCAATAATTTCGTCCAACCCCAAAGAAAGGGAGTTCGTCCGGTTGTAAATTTCGTCCATGGATCATAAGAGTGCATTGAAAAGCTGGACAAATCGACATTAGTCCGTCATTTAATTTAGTCCAAAAGCACCTTGGACGAAAAAGACGAAATTCAATTCCAGACGAATATTTCTGCTTTTACAGTATCCGGTTCCCTCGCCTATTCAGATACATGTAGTTTGTGGAAAACGGATATGTGCAGTTAAGCGAGGTTTGACTATACGTCTTACCTAGTCTATGTAGAGTGAGTAGTTGTGCCATGGCTGGGTATCTGCCTCATCTCTGCCGGGTATGCTCCCCGTGATAGCGTTGTTTGCACAAAGGCAGTGCACGCCTTAACCTTCTACAATGGTCAATGCCTGCAATGAGTAGAGTGTGCAGAACACACCAGCTACGCACAGGAAAGCCAGGGATTGTCTGTTGCCTACAGGGCCGGCGCCACTGGTACAGCTGGTGCGGTCATGGCCGTACCAGTTTTCACCAATTCCAGCGTTCATATGATCATGGGCTGCTCAGTGTGCACTTGATTACCTGGAAGTACCAGTAGTAATCTATATCCCTAATACACTCCTTCCTAAAGCCTCTGCCTCCACAACTGTTCTTCTTGTCCAGTGAAGTTTACTCCGCTAGCTGTCATATTCTGTTGCTAGAGGAATGTGCAGCTGAAACAAACAGACAATGCATAAAGGTAGAGATGTATCCTCCTACAGTCCATTCATAAAAAGATGGGTCCTGGCTCTGGCGAGCTCCCGTATTTGGCGATTTTTCGTGATTTCATCGTACACAGTGCAGTGCTGCGAACTTTGAAATTTGAAAAAGGGTCCAAAAAGGGTGCCTGAACTGGGGTTCGAACCGCAGAATGCACTGTTGCAGGCGGGGTCAAACGGCCTGGATTTTGATGGTTTTTCCCAATTCAGTGCTTTTGGGGCAAAACCTGGCCGAAATTCTTGCTATGGCTTGCTTTTTGGACAAAAAAACTTCAGAAACATAATTGGAAGAGGATTCCATATGGGATTGCAGAAAACAATTCTAAAAAAACTCAACGTTTGACCCATTTATGGCCAAAAGCTAGAAGTTCATTTTTTCTGAATGGACTGTAGGATTTTGAAATTGGGCATGCGGAAATAGTCGGTTCTGTAGCCGACCTGGGGCCGTCTCATCCAAGCTACACCATGACGTGTTGTGTGTGTTTGTGTGTGCATGCGCATGTGTGTGTGTGTGCATGCGCACGTGTGTGTGCGTGTGTTTGTGTGTGTGTGTGTGTGTGTGTGTGTGTGTGTGTGCGTGCGTGTGCGTGCGTGTGCGTGTGTGTGTTTGTGCAACCTACAGTATTGAATGAAGACCTCATGCAACACGGAACACTGTACAGACAAGCGGCTGGTGCTAGTGGCTGTGCAACATTGAAAACTGACTCTTTGTCTGACTCTTTGTCATGAAAGTTCTCTGAGAGAACGTAGTTTAGTGCCTAGGAATCCGGCTTCACTTTGCGGTGGTCACCATTGTGACTTCCGCGCGATGCAGTGAATATACCTGGTGCCAATGCTGGTGCCCTGTAGTGTGTGTGTGTGTGTGTGTGTGTGTGTGTGTGTGTGTGTGTGCATGCGTGCACGTGTGTGTCCCTACCCTATTTCACATCTAAGCGTATAATTTATAATTATTATCACAGTACCAGTACTGTGCTGGTGCAACCCACTGTAACCATGACTACTGTTACCAAGGTGACTGTTCTGTGGAAGTTTACATCATGCTTTGTGCTTTGTGCACAGCGCTCCGAATATTTATTTATTTTTGACTTGTGCACGTGCCTCTCTAATCTTTACATGATGTCTCGCGGCATGTTGCATACAATTGGCGTCTTGCTGGAGCATGAATGATGAATTATTAGTGAGGGTGAGGTGGTACCGCATTTTCCGGAGTGTAAGCCGCACCAAGAGTAGATAAACGAGAGTGTGTAACTCCGCATCTCTTCTGCACTATCTGCAGATACCCCGGCCCACGGCGGAATTTTTGTTGATGTAACCTTTTTCAGGAAACTGTGCATTTCGTCGCAGAGCAGGTGAGAGCACGTGCTGGGCACCGACCTTGTGATGTAAAGCCCGGCCAAGTGCACGAGGCAAAACTTCCCAAAAAAAGACTCGCAGTGCGTGCGTCGTAGAAAAGATTACGTCAACAAAAAGCCTCCCTAGCTGCATGCGTGTTACCCTCAGTCCAAGTAGTGAGTACCCCCCCCCCCCCCCCGATCGTGGGTGTCGGCGCAGTCCATTGCATGTACAGTTGCGCTCAGTGAAATCCGGCTCAACGTGCAAAACTGACGCCCTGGACCAGTTCCGATAACATCATTCTACTTGTACATGCCACTTCCAAGGCGTCAAGGGCCATGCAAGCTGAGGGTGCCACATATGCACTCTGGGTCGGATTTCACCGAGCATAACTGCACTTGCCGACACTGAGCGCATGGCTCACACAGCTGCAACACAATCACAGCCACCAAAGAATGCTTTGACACACAAGATCAAGAAAATGTCTACACAACGACAACAACAACAGCAATGCCATGTGCATTGCCATTAGGCAAAAGATACACAATGGATGAAAAATGCTATACAAATGCAAACCCAGATAACCAGAAAAGGAAACATTAATATGTAATCCCATAACAAAAACAATGTGGCATGTGCATTGGCGCTATTCATGATTATTATGGTCCGCCAGAGGCCACAGCTAAACTGCAAGCTATTACGTGTCAGGAAACATATCCTGCATTAGTTCAGACGAGAAGAAAATTATTCCAAATACTGGCGAATAGAGGTAAAATAGAGGTAGTGGCTTTGGCAAAAAGGGAGAGCTCCTGCGTAGGAAGCAACACGCATTCCTCTGTATAGAGGCGGTACAAACTAAAAACAACCCATCATGGCTAATGAGGGGTAATGACTATATCATAGAGAGTGATAGCTTGAGCACAGCACAGCACACACCACACACATGCACACACACGATCACCCAATCGCAAAAGTTTAGTACGTGCGGCAGGTCCGGGAACCGACCATACGTGTATCCACACTACAGTACAGCTGTCCACTGTCCTGCAGACACGAACATACTACAGCCAACTTCGCTTATAACGACACTCGGCGAGGCATCAGAAAAGTGTCCTTATTCGCGAAGTGGCGTTATACCCGAAGTCTCATTATATGTGTCACAGTTGGATGGGACTTTGCTCTGGGCATGAAAATTACGTCGTTATTCGCGAATTGTCGTTATATCCGCAGTCGTTATTAGCAAAGTTGACTGTATTCCCTACAGCTGTCCATTGGCTTGGATGCACAAACATACCATTCCCAATAGCTGTCCCCAGGTTCGACTGAAAACTAGCCGCACTATAACTGTCCACACTGGAGACGTCAGCAGACTATTCACAACACAGCTGTCCACTGGCTTGCAGACACAAACATACTATTCCAAGTCTAACTATAGTTGTTCACTCGCCTGGAGACACAAATGTACTTTGTACTATACAAACGATAGCGGTCCGCTGGCTTGCAGACACAAACATACCGACTTGGAGACAAAACATACTATTCGCACTATAGCTGTCCACACTGGAGACGTCAACATACCACACACACGCTACAGCTGTCCGCTGGCTTGGAGACACGAACGCACAACCAGACGCAGGGCCTGCGCCAGCTCATTGCAACTGAACGGCTTGGACAGTGGGGGAACGTGGACAAACAGAGACGGCGCCTTGTCCAGCGACAGCGAACAGTAATAGGAAAAATTACAGAGGTACCTGGAAATGAGGGAAAAGGAGACAAAAAAGAAAGAAAGCAAAGAACGGATCAGCAGTAGGAACTAAAATTGGCCTTTTTCCTCAATGTTCAAGCTCGCGCTTTTCCTGCTGACCTGCCTTGATTCTTGACTGACTCACGGTGGCAATCCAGAGTACACGAGAATCCAATCGCACCTTCGACTACATCAGTACATCCTGCGTTGTGTGACCCGTGAAATAATACCTTGCCATGTTTGAGGCCAGAAAGGTCCAATGACAGGAAATTGTAAATTCAGCCAGGTTTTACAAAATCAGGACAGGTATAGAATGACAAAATGTATGGAGAAGCAGATCCAAAACCCAACATTTTCAAGTCTTAAAGTGGGTTTTCAGCCTCAATTTGGCCTAGTCAGGCTTTCTCTGATCTAGCAGGACTATTTTGGATGAATGGACCAGGGGCGTCGGACACAGTACGGTCACTACGGTATTGACCGTACCACTTTTGCCCCAGGTACCACTTTTTGCCCCAGGTACCCCGTGAATTAATAAAATACAGGAATCTGGGCTCAAAAATTCCAAAATTTTCGGCTCAGCAACCCCTCCCCTACGAGTAAATTGTACTTCAGATGGCTGACCGTACCACGCTAAAATACCTTCCGACGTCCCTGTGGATTGTAGGCAAATCTGCAAGAAAGCACCCCACCCTGTCCAATACTGGTGCACAGTGTTTCCGGGGATTCACTCCTCGTCAGCTGAGCTTGAGCAGGGAATGTAGAACATAGTGAGTGGAGTGTTACTTAGCACCGCAGCATCGCTAGGCAAATACTGGCTATTCGAACGTGCTTGACGTGGTCATTGCCAGTTGCAGCCGCAATGCACCCGTACTGCACTCAAAGCACTTGTGATTGTACCCCGTCATGCACCCGCAATGCAGTAGCAATGTTAGAGATGCGCTTACCGAAACCTGACCTAACGTGCAAAGCTGGTGGCGCCCTGGACCAGTTTCGACTACATCCATGTACTTGCTGTTGGGTTGACAGCATGAAACAAGGTGGAGGACACCGTGTTCAGAAACAGTGACCTTTCTACAACCATCCACGGTTGGTAGAGCCCCGGTCGGTTGCGACCATCTGAACCATATGTGTTTGAACAAACAAGGTTCATCTAATGCCATTCTTGTACTTGTACCATGTGTACGATTAGTGACTATAGTCACATCCGCGCCACTTCCAGGGCGTCAACGGCCATCCATGCACGTGGAGGACGCCAAATATGCACGTCGAGTCGTACTTCACGGAGCACAACTGTACTTGTCTTGCAAATTACCCGTTGTGTGCCCGCAACGGGGCCGCAATGGACTCCTAATGTCCTCGTAGTGCACCCGCCATGCACTTGCAATGCACTCGCACTGTGCTCCTAATGTACCGGCTTCCCGACTGGCTAAACTTCTTCAGTCAAGCATGTCAATGATAGTGTAAAGTGCTCACAAGGTGAAAAGAGTCATTCGGGTGCTTACCGCCCGGCATCGTGTGACGTTCGGAACACGACTTTCAAACCGTCGGATGATGCTTGGTCTGCGCAGCGCTTGCATACATCGTCTAGATCCATCTTGCAGTGCAAATCCGCACAACCACCTGCATGGACACCGAAAGATACACACACACACACACACAGGCACAGGCACACATGTCCACATACATGCACACACACAGATGGAGAGAGTAGGCGAGAGAGTGAGCGAAAGAGAAAGTGTGTGTGTGTGCGTGTGTGTGTGTGCGCACGTGTGTGTGTGTGTGTGTGTGTGTGTGTGTGCGCGCACGCACGTGTGTGCACACATGCGTGTATGCGTGTGATAAGTGAGTGAGAGAAAGTGAACAAGCCACACACACACACACATGCACACACAGGCAGCAGAAGCGGCAGTGGGCCTCACCTTCGACACAGCAGCCGTAGGGTGGCAGTTTCCTCTCGACATCCAGAGTATCATGACCAATGTTGACAGCACACTCCTCCAGTGTGACAGCTTTTCCACCACCATCCACTCCCACATGGATGACAAGCTGGATACAATACACAGAAACAGAGCCAGTGTCCGGGGCCTGTTTACACGAGAAAAACATGGCCCACCCTGGGCTTACATACAAGAACACAGCCAGGGGCAGTTTACATGAGAAACATACGCCCTGGCCTATTCGACCCTGGGCTTACACACAAGAACAGAGGGTACCACTATCCAATGAATGGACTGTAGTTAAATCGCAAAGCAAACGTGTCCCAAGCAGCCAATCTTACCACAGGATCATGTTCTTTCCACAGGCTTGGTACCATTTCAGACACCTCCTTGTACAGCACAGGTATGTCCTTGATGACCAGATCAAAGCCGTCAATGTGCAGACCGATAGACTCCAGTTCCTGCGGCATGGAACAACATGTGTGCACACATGGATACAAGCATGCACACACGCACAAACACACACACACACACATGCACACACACACACACACACACACACACACACACACACACACCATTGGACCATTGGACGCCCATCGCCGGAGGCGATGATAGCAATGCTACAGCAGAAGCCATAGCAGCTTGTGCTGGGATTGCACCATTCAACAGCTTGCAAGGCTGAAGAATTGACCGCCACTATTCAGCCTGGTCTACACCACACAGCTATGAAGTGGCTTTTTCTGGCCAGTGAATCCCTACTTTTTGGTCTTTCTTCTTTTTCTTTTTTTTCCGCACACACACACACCACACCACACACTCCGGCATGCACTGGCTGTTGGTAACCACCCAGGAGAATGAAAGAAAAGTCAGGAAGAGTCTGAGAAAGAGAAGAAAGACGTGTGTGACCATAATCGTCGGGAATCGAACTCGCAACCTATCGATTGGAAATCGCTGCACATACCACTGCACCATATGGGACACACACACACACACACACACACACACACACACACACACACACACACACCACACACACACACACACACACACACACAACAAAGAGATCAATCATTGGTCGGGCCGAGTACACACACTCCGGCAAGGTGCACGTTAAAGCGGTCAGTTCTGGCTGAAACTCGAACTCTGAAACAGTTTATTTTATTGCTACATATACTAAGTTCGTTTCCAAAGCTGGTACATAGCGTCATTTAGTCCGAACTCCTACCACACGCCCTATCCGACTGACCGCATTCACAACACCAGCAACATGATTCCAAGTCATTATATTACACCAAGAGTAGATAAACAAGAGTGTGCAACTCGCGGATGGGTTGGCCCACGGCGGAATTTTTTGTTGACGTAATCTTTTCGACGACGCACGCGCTGCGAGCCTTTTGGAGAGTTTTCCCTCGTGCACTTGGCTGGGCTTTACACTACAAGGTCGGTGCCCAGCACGTGCTCACACACTGCAGGGATCGATTTATCCGGGTTCGCATCGCAGTTTGCGAATCAAAATTCACTGGCTGCGATTCGCTTTTCGTTTTTTATCGCCCAAAACTGCGATGCACTACAAAGACCAGTTGTGTGCAGTCTACATGCGACTGTTGTACACACTGCTGACTAGGGAGTAGTATTTTACTACTCCAACCAACTGGCCTGTCCTGCTCAGTCCGCGCGCGGGTCGCGGACTCGCGGATCGTGCTCTTTCGATTTTGGACACTGCACTAGCACTGGTCGTACATGACTGCAGTCTTCTGAAGTTTTGTACACGGCGGTGACTTTTCCTGATGTTCTCCTTTCTTCTTTCACTGTCAAGCTCAGTTTGTTTCTGTTCGACAAGGCACAGTTGAATTCGATGGTTCTTAGTCTCATGTAGCCAACATGTCAGTGAATCTGATCAGTGATTCACTGTCCAGAAGAGGGACAAAGAACTGGACGCGCCAGGAATGTCGATTCGTTTCGATGAAGAAAAGGAGAAAAGCGAAATTCGATACGCTTTGCACGAAATGTCACGATCGTTTGAGCGCTTTCCTGAGGTTTCTTTGTCGAAGGAATCAGTGGAACTGCCCTGTTGAAAGATATTGTGTTGTGAAGAACTCGAAGACGGATGGACGCTGAACATGTAACGTGCCCAAGCGAAAACTCTAACGTAAATATTCAGGTCGAACATTCGCTTGGAAAAGAAAATAGCAACTGCAGCTATTGTCCTCTTCTGTACGAAATCCTAATATTGTACAAGTATACATGTAAACTTTTGATGAAGGAAAACTGCTAATCAATACTGGGAGTTGCTAGTCAATTGTAAAACTGTGTAGCAGTGACTGCTATGCAAAAAAATCAAAGTAATCGATCCCTGCACTGCTCTGCGGCAGAATCCGCGTTTCTCTGAAAAAAGGTGACGTAAACAAAAAATTCCGCCGTGGGCGCGGGGTATCCGCAGAGGTGCAGGAGAGATCCGGAGTTGCACACTCTTGTTTATCTACTCTTGATTACACTCATACCTCGTTTATCCGAGCGGTCCGGGACAGGGCACTGCCCGTAACTTTGAAATGTCCGTATGTAGGTAACTCTTGAACTCTTTGTTCTTTCCAATCTCATTGCCCATGGCTTACACAATCTCACGACTTACCTTCACTGCCTCCCAGCTTGCATTCAAGGGATGTCCCTTGAACGGACGAACCCTGCCATAAGACAGCATATACAAGAGTGCACACACACCCACACACACACACACACCACACCCACACACCATTGGACGCCATCGCCGGAGGCGATGATAGCGATGCTACAGCAGAAGCCATAGCAACTTGTGCTGGGATTGCACCACACACACACACACACACACACACACACACACACACACACACACACACACACACACACACACACCATTGGACCATTGGACGCCCATCGCCGGAGGCGATGATAGCGATGCTACAGCAGAAGCCATAGCAGCTGGTGCTGGGATTGCACCATTCAACAGCTTGCAAGCTGAAGAATTGACCGCCACTATTCAGCCTGGTCTCACCACACAGCTATGAAGTGGCTTTTCTGGCCAGTGAATCCCTACTTTTTGGTCTTTTTCATTTCTTTCACGCACACACATCACACCATATACTCCGGCATGCACTGGCTGCTGGTAACCACCCAGGAGAATGAAAGAAAAGTCAGGAGGAGTCTGAGAAAGAGAAGAAAGACGTGTGTGACCATAATCGTCGGGAATCGAACCCGCAACCTATCGATTGGAAATCGCTGCACATACCACTGCCCCATATGGGACACACAACCTTGACCTTGACGCCCATCGCTGGAGGCGATGATAGCAATGCTACGGCAGAAGCCATAGCAACTTGTGCTGGGATTACACCATTCAACAGCTTGCTCGGCTGAAGAATTGACGGTCACTATTCAGCCTGGTCCACACCATACAGCTATTTGGAGTGACATTTTCTGGCCAGTGAATCCCTATTTTTTGGTTGTTTTTTGTTTTGTTTTTCCCTGCACACACATCACACCACATACTCCGGCATGCACTGGCTGTTGGTAACCACCCAGGAGAATGAAAGAAAAGTCAGGAAGAGTCTGAGAAAGAGAAGAAAGACGCGTGTGACCATAATCGTCGGGAATCGAACCCGCAATCTATCGATTGGAAATCGCTGCACATACACTGCGCCATATGCACACACAGACCACACACACACACACACACACACACACACACACACACACACACACACACACACACACACACACACACACACACACACAGCAATGAGCAAGTGTGAAGAGCAGCATGGCATGTGGGCATGATCCGGGTGTGAAAGTGTGCATGCATAATTATGCCAGACCATTGCGATCACTCTTGCCGACATTGTCCAAATCCACCCAAACATGCCCAGACTTCTAATTCTACAGGTAAAACAATGAACAGATATGCTGATCACTACATTCATACAGTAATACCAGTGATGGTAAGAATGCAATGCACCACAACAAGATACTTGATACAGGGACGTGAGTAGCATGCTATCAGCATTTCTGGGGCGTAGAAGAACTAGACAGACAGCATGGAACCCAGCTACAGTCAATCTACGTATATGATCAGATTTCCGGCTGTAGGATGGTAATCAGGGAGTGGTACAATACCGGTATTGTACTACTCCCTGATGGTAATAGTCTACTTGGTAGATCTACTAGTGCTAGATGAACGCTGGTGTAGAGAACCCAACCTGTGACGAGTATTGTTTTGCCCATTCTTGATCCAGGCTAGCTGGTAGACTCTCTCCTGGTTTCTCGTGTGGCTGTTCTAGTCTCTGCTAAACTGCTAAATTGCAGCGCCTGTGCTCTTCGACTAGTCGATGTTCAAGCAGCGTCCAGTCCTTGCGACGACTATGATCCTTGTAATAGTTGAGGCAGATATCTTTTCGTTCAAATTAAATTTATAATAATTCGTAGAGCTATTCGAACTGTACTGTTGCCACGATTCGAACGTAGTCGCTTCAAGCAACAATAGAATTATGTTGCATACCGGTGCGTGTAAAAGGCAATAATGACACTGGTACTGACGATACTGATTTGCAGTCTAGTAACTCAAACTAAAAAACTTTTTGTCTTTGACTGAGTACCATCACTACCATGTAATTGTTACTGTACCTTCAATCAAATGCATGATGACTAATTTTTCAAAGGTCATGACTCATGAGGTACGTGGATCTATACGTATGTCGTATCAAGAGGTAGATAAATTACCCATATAAAAACCGCTCTGTGAGGGGGTTCTGAAAACCTCTACTGGTGCAGCCCGTCGTAAAAGTAAGAAATTAGAACTGGCGCATTGTCCTCCCAAATGTGAACTGATCCACCTAAAATCGCGATTGACGGGACCCGAACGCACCAGTAGCACGAGGTTCCTACCTGTGGATGCAGCTGCCTGGGGACGCTGGTCCATAGCCAAAGCCAAAGCGGCAAAGGTGGGCTTCGGTGTAGATCTAAGTGTTGTATGGTAACTTGATCAGCGCCGACGCCGGCTGTGATCCTGTGCCCTCCCGACCTCGTGCTACTGGTGCGTTCGGGTCCCGTCAATCGCGATTTAGGTGGATCAGTTCACATTTGGAGACAATGCGCCAGTTCTAATTTCTTACTTTTACGACGGGGCTGCACCAGTAGAGGTTTTCAGAACCGCTCACAGAGCGGTTTTTATATGGGTAATTTCAGTTCTTTTTCTGTTCCCTCCCCCACCCTAGCCCAGCTCCGAAGATAAACATGGTGAGCACGCGCGCGATGCACTGTATGTAGCCATGCAACTACAGTAGCACACTGATACATTCCCAGCCCTCCCCACCTCGCTACCCCGCACACAGACACCTTGTGACAAAACACGCACATGCACATGGCACACACACACACATGGGCACGCACACACATACATACACACACACGACCCAAACAGGAATTCTTGATGAACATTGTATAATGCCATGCAAAGCAGTGGCCACCATACTTCAGGAAGTCAGTTGTGAAACAAAAATAATTCAACTACATGTACAATGTGTAGGTAAGCTAGCGGCCAAAGCACAATATTGCAAAACCGTGATGATATTTGCCTAAGGATTGCAGTTTGCAGACCACACCATGGAAGCAGTGAATACAGAATTATTGTAATGTCATACAAAGACAAGCAAAGAAGTGGCCACCATACACCAGAACTTGCAGAAAGTCACATATCCAACAGATAGAGAAGTGAACAGCGTCTGGTACAGCCCACACAAAACCAAGCTGACCTGATACTCGTCCGAAGATCGTAAGTGGCAGATCCTTTTCAACGATAGCAGGCAGGTGTACGTTACACGCATGGACAAAAATCTGACCGTGTCACCGGCATACATTGTCATCACATGCATACCCCACAGGTTACACACATGCACAGTAGAAGCACAATAAAAGCAATGGAAAAATATGAAGGGGTTGCTGAAGCATCTTCACACTTCAATTTCAGACTTCGATGTGGTCGTCACGGGGTGATATACCTGCAAGATACAAGTGATACAGAAAGAAAGCATAAGGTCGTGAGGTAGGCTATGAGACACCACAAATGGGTCACCTACATGTATGTTCAGGCTGGTGTACACACACACGCAGAATTATCATAATCGAGAATTTCCCAAACTACAGAAGAGCAATGAAATCCATTTGCATGCACAGGAGCAATTTTGCAGTATGATGAGCAGCTCGGGAATACACTGTTGGCAATGGATTACATTCCCATTTGGAATTCCCATTCACGTGGGATTCACAGAAGCAATTTGGCAGTGTGCTGCGCAATGCGACACGACCTGCGATTCTGCGTGCGATGCAAACTCGCACAAAATACCATTCACAGAATCAGGACAAGACGTCAGCGATGCAACAGCGCCTTGCTGACGTGCCTCAAGTCAAAGCTCAATGAGAATGCGTTTGTCGGTTACAACTGGTACAAATGTACAAGCAATTTCTGAAAATGCTCCTGTGAATCCTGCTTTAGGAAGTGCAGGAATGTCCTCTCCTCCGCTCCCCCCCCCCCCCCCCCCCCTCCACACCTTCAGGGAACTTGACAAGGAAGGGTGGTCTTCGCGGTTCCCAACATCTATTTGCAGTTTCTGGTCTCCCACTGTTTCTTTTCAATGGGGATTTGTACGTACCATAAAAGCAAGCCTAAAAAATGAACAGCACATTTGCCGTTCCCCCACTGGGGAGGATGCGTTCCACAGCTATCCTGACAAGATATTCCGAGAAGCGGTGCTGAGTGCAATGCATTGTGAAACTGAAAAAGCTGACCAAGCCGCGGCATATAACGTCTAAACTTCAATTGTAGTTCGCCAGCTGACTACTTTCAAACTCATAAAGGTTGGAGTACAGCTGGCTTAGAAGTTGACAACCAACGGCGCACGCACATAAGCAATGGCCACCTTACCTGTACTGTAGCAGTACTTTCCCGAGTTCCGTATGGGAGTTCCCTCACTGTGTGTGCAATAGCAGCCTCATCGGACCAGTTCAATGCGACGCGGACAGTCCGACACTGAGGAGGACATTGAAGAAGTCAGAGACAGGAAGAATGGTTGATTTACAATTCAACTAGCAAGGCTGCACACCCACGAAGTTCCACTCACCATTGTGCCGTCCTTCTTGGAATGCAGAAATAACGCTTCCTCTCGAGAACGCAGCCTGTGACAGAGAAAAAGGAAGGAGCACTCGCCATCGGCATTGGTCCTCTGCTATCACCGATTGCCGAGTTGCACAGTTCACTCTAACAAGACTGAGGATGTTCAAGAACTCCCCATCCATACCATTAATGGAGTAAGAGGAAAGGTCAGATTGCCTAGTTCCTAGGGGCCTGGCATTCCTGGATGCCAGGATGTGCTGCCCTCCCCCCCCCCTCCCTTCTACTGTCTGGAAAGGGCAACATATGTGACAGCGTTCACCAGTACAGTCGGAGGAGAACATGGGAGAAGGCAAAAAGGGCAACACACATGAATCCCTTATAAACAAGCAGTGGCAACTCTAGCACCAGCAATGTTGGACTTACATCCAGCCATTGCCGCCGGATTCAGCGGCTTCTCTCTTCGTCTCCCATCTTGGAAGCACTCCTTCCCGTAAGTTCAGTCCTGGGATCGGGAGTACAGTCGGAGGAGGACGTCGGAAAAGGCAAAAAGGCAACACACATGATTCCCTTATAAGCAAGCAGTGGCAACTCTGGCACCAGCAATGTTGGACTTACATCCCAGCCATTGCCGCCGGATTCCCACGCTTCCTCTTCGTCGTCTTCCTGTTCCCAGGTTCCATCTTGCAAATACTCCCTTCCCGTAAGTAAGTGCAGTCCTGGCCTGGGTGGATGCGCAGTACATTGACGATGGCGGAGATGGAGCAGGTCAGGAGCCCTATAGGGGTCCCGAGAGCAGATTGTGGCCAATTCGGGACGATGCCGGACGCCAGTCAGTATGAAGTAGCGAATTGCGGACCGCCACGTAGATTTGGGGTCGCGGGGTCATAATCCATGGGCACTACTCGTACGTTGCTCCAAAAAAGGGCACTGCACTGTTCCACAGTTGCTGTTAGCGGTCACCAAAGGCACTTGGTAGGCCGGTAATTGGGTCACGTGTCAACAAAGTGTCAGCAACGTGTCAACAACGTGTCGACCACGTGTCTTTAGCGGTACACTAATTTGGTGTCCCCAAACTGAAAACATCGAGCACCAGTATGGAAAGGCTTTAGACAGAAAGCCTTTCCAACAAGAGTGTGCAACTTCCGGATCTCTCCTGCACAATCTGCAGATACCCCGCGCCCACGGCGGAATTTTTTGTTTACGTCACCTTTTTTCAGAGAAACGCGGCTTTGCCGCAGAGCAGTGTGAGAGCACGTGCTGGGCACCGACCTTGTAGTGTAAAGCCCAGCCAAGTGCACGAGGGAAAACTCTCCAAAAGGCTCGCAGCGCGTGCGTCGTCGAAAAGATTACGTCAACAAAAAATTCCGCCGTGGGCCAATCCATCCGGAGTTGCACACTCTTGTTTATCTACTCTTGGTCGTATGCATGATGACAAGAGTACATAAAGAGTACAAAATGTACCCTTGATGATGATGACAGCACAATAACAAGCATGCAAGACGCAGGCCAGCTGCCAGCTCCAGCCAGACACTCTTCCTAGTACAATGGTAAATAATTACTTGCTCAATGGCCTATTCACAAGACAGGCACTTGCACGTTTTACTCGACAACAGGCACGTTTGCATTTTTGAATGCTTCACCGACCAGTACTACTACTAGCATGGCAGTGAGAAACTTTCGCTATTTTCGCGGCCATCACACATTCGCGAATATAAATCGCCGTAAACCTCTCCGTACACTGATTGTAGACCGTACAAGATCCGATTGAAAATATAGAATCGCAAACGTTTCTCAGTGTGTGTGTGTGTGTGTGTGTGTGTGTGTGTGTGTGTGTGTTTCTGCGTCAATGTTAGGTTTTGTGTTTCTCATTTTATTATGCAAAGTGTGCGTGCGGGTGGTTCACTGTTGGTCATCCACCCATGTATTGTGTATTCTTCTCTCTCATTATTCTTACTTTTGTAATTCTGTATCAGATACCGTACATGTGCAGAACTTGAACATTCAAAGCAGAACCTTTACTGTAGAATTGTAATCAAGAGCACTGTAATTTCACAAATTTTCGGTGTACTTTTATTTTCGGTACTTTCGGTGCGTCTGTTTCATACCTAAAATTTCAATACACCGAACAAACACTAACACATATAATCCAATAGGGAACTGCTTCTCTGTACCGAAAATTTCTGTTCACCTAGCCTGGCCTGTTGCCCTCATACCGAAAATATTGAGCACCGAAAATTTCTGAAATTAGAGTACTCTCTACTTGAGAATGTGTTTATTCACAAAGCCAATTGTGAACCATACTAGTAATCGGCATGACGTAAGAACTTGTATTTTCATGACGATTGTATCGGTTTATTAATTTTGCCCGTACAAGAGGCTTCGTAATGTTAAAAAAAAAACACATGGAGTAAGAACCAAAGCAAAGAGACGATTTCGTCACAAACCAAATTCGGTAATAAAATAGAACGCTCAGTTGAAGTGCAAGATTGAACACAACAGCTTGACAAGAAACCGTTACGTACCTATGACCTAGTACTAGTATAGGGAACAACAGGTATTGTTGCTGTAATCATAATGACAGCATACCGTAATAGCAAGAGTATATAACACACTCTTGGGGCGGTTATATACCGTATTTTCTCTAATAAAAGCCCGGTCTCCAATAATGACCCGGGGCGAGGGTTGTTTGAAATAATAAGAGCACTGTCTCCAATAGTAGCGCGGGTCACGACTGGAGTACGCAACACGTGTATTGACTGCATATAAAACAGTAGCACAGCATGCCATGCACATATTTGTAAGGAGGTTTGCGGTCTACTACTTCCTTCCTGGCGCCCATGTTATTGTGAAACATCAGTTTTGACAATATTCCTGCGTTTAGGGTTGAGCAAAAAATCAGTCTTGATATGGTCAGTTTATGCCTATATACAGTCCATTCAGAAAAAGATGGACTTCTAGCTTTTGGCCATAAATGGGTCAAACTTTGAGTTTTTTTAGAATTTTTTTCTGCAATCCCCTATGGAATCCTCTTCCAATTATGTTTCTGAAGTTTTTTTGTCCAAAAAGCAAGCCATAACAAGAATAGGATTTCGGCCAGGTTTTGCCCCAAAAGCACTGAATTGGGAAAAACTATAAAAATCCAGGCCGTGTGACCCCGCCTGCAACAGTGCATTGTGCGGTTCGAACCCCAGTTCAGGTACCCTTTTTGGACCCTTTTTCAAATTTCAAATTTTGCAGTACTGCACTGTGTACGATGAAATCAAGAAAAATCGCCAAATACGGGAGCTCGCCAGAGCCAGGACCCACCTTTTTATGAATGGACTGTAGACGGAGTTGGCTTGATGGTGGAGCAATGAAAAAATAGAAGCACAGTCTCCAATAATAGCGCGGGTAGAGCTGTCACTGAAATAATAAGAACCCCGGGCCCTTATTAGAGAAAATACGGTACTCTTGGTAATACTTGTATCGGATCTGCTACATCCGTCACTATGCGTCCATGGAGCTATGAAGCCGAGACCTCTGGTCGGCGGAGCTTAATGGGCCCCACCACCACACTCCATCATTCACCCCAGTGTCTGGAGATATGTGGATTTTGTAGAAAGAAAAAAAAAACATATTTCATAGCGCTGTTTCCATGATTGTCGTTGTGTGCTTAGGGCGCGTTCAGACTACCGATAAAAAGTGACCGATTGGGAAAGTCGCCGAGGTGATTTGATCACGTGACGTTACTGGCACGTTACCGGTGGGAAAGTTTTACTGCCGCGGCTGCTGCGGCAGTAAACTTTTACCGGCAGTAAAAAAGTGCTCAGGCTGCATGCGCGCTGCGAAAAAAAGGGAAAATCCCTTGTCAGTGCCGCGGTGAGAGCTGAAAACTTCACGGTAACGTTAGATTGTTATCGGTAGTGTGAATGTCCTTCACGGTTTATCGGCATTCACGGTTTGACGGGGTTCACGGTAGTCTGAACGCGCCCTTAGGGCGTGTTCGATGCCAGCTCTACATAAAAGGTCATGAACTTTGTGAGGTCATACTCATAAAATGTACTATAACAGGTTGTACCTGCCAAGTATGGGGTGACTTGCCCCGCAAAAAGGTGACGGCCATCTTAGATGCATACATCCCACTGTAACGGCATAACTACATACTAGTATATCATCCGCATAACCTCCATAGAAGATTACTGTATAAGCAGAAATATTCGTCTGGAATTTAATTTCGTCTTTTTCGTCCAAGGAACTTTTGGACTAAATTAAATGCCGGACGAATGTCAATTTGTCCAGCTACTCTATACACTCTTGTGATCCATGGACGACATTTTCAACCGGACGAACTCCCTTTCTTTGGAGTTGGACGAAATTATTGACGGACGAAATGTTCTGCCTCTACAGTACTAGTGTCAGTGCACATTGCTTACCTGTACACATACTTGTCCTCATCCATGCCTTTGCTGGGGACCGGGTGCACCACTGGATCACTCAATCGGGACGCGACTCGACTGCACATCCGACTCAGATCATCGTCTCCAGTTCGCAATCCGGGCCAGAGGTTCTCCACGGCATGTGAGAAAGACTGGTGCATGGTGCAAGACAAAGCCGGTCATCCACCAGTCTCCAACACACTGCACACGTTCTCTGAAACGGCAGATACGACGTAACTAACTAAAGTACTGGCTAGAATAATTATAGCATGCACATTAACCTGACACGGACCGCCAACAATTATACCAGCAGTCGAGTTTAAAATTCAACGAGTAATCGATAGGAGAAAATTAACGGTCGCTTTAGCCATGACGTCTTACCATCAAGAGTGCATACGTGCTATAGACTCTTGGATTCATGATAACCAGATGCAGACAAACACTCAAAGTTCAAACCATGTATTAAAAACTACCCTGTACTGTGTACAAGTATTTCATGGATGTCCCCTGCTGGGATTACATGTAGTAGTGTGGACTCTTGGTAGTACATGTACATGTACCTTGCACTGACTTTTACAGTGGCAAATAATTCAGGCTGAGCGCGACGCCGAGCGCGAGGGCAATCACAACAACGAGCCATACAATGAATTGTTCCACAACAACTATTAAACTTGGAGCTGCTATACTAGCTGCCAGAATGTCTATGGATATTCATACATGCCACATGGCATGTAACGGAGACCACTTGCCTTCGGCCACCAGATACAAGCAAAGTTAGTTAGTTGGCTGAAGGAGGACGTGTCATCTCTCACTCCCTATCCAAACAAACTGACTCACTCAGTCATGAAGCCGGCTCGATCTAGATCTGTATCTCTAGCTGCGCTACCAAAGCTGGAGTAGAGAGCACACTTTCGCGAAGAACTTCATGAAGGGCCAGATTCTTGAATCACAGATTTTTGTAGTTTGAGTACAGGAAAAGTATTGCAACAATGCTTCTGATCGCTCAGCTGGGTCCTTCGTGCAACAAGGGGCTTCTGCAGCACGTCCGGGCACTTGGTCCGCGAAATCAGGCGATTGGTTTGAGTCTTTGAGACACCAGCACTTGCCAAAAGTGTCACCCGCAACGAAACAAAACAATCAAAAGTGAACCCAACTCTCCTTTGACCACTCAACGACACCACAACACAAGCGACGATTTCATGCAATCATGGGATGAAACCAGGGAGTCCCAGCTGAGTGGAACTTGTACTTTTGAGTTTTCTGATGCTTGCCTTACATTTACTGTATCCCGATTTGGGAGGGTTTACGTGATTAGATTATAAAATCCCACCGTGCAGTCGATTTCGAGCTGTCGAGCTGTCGCCCTGGCCTTGTATTGGCCTTGAAACGCTGCATGCAGAGGACGTCACGGGCGTCACATCAGTAGATTCAGTACAGAGCAGTGTGCATGACTTTGATTGTGTGCAGTACATCAGGTACATCTCGAGATGGGATTTGCAGAGCAGTAGAGAAGCTCCGAACTCTGGCCAGACAGTCTATCATCTCCCAAAAATTCGAGTCCTCCGTTGTAGGCAGCCACCTGTTATCAGGCGAAGGAATTACATCCGCTGCCGAGGAGAGGATTTGGCGATTCCTGCCATGAACCCGAAAAGTAGTGGCAGCGTGTTTCTCGAGTATCGAATTGAACTCTACGCGAGTGCAACATGATGTAAAGACAACTTTGAAATTTTGATCTGAGCGTTTCACTTGTGGCAAAATATTTTCATCCATTCCTCACTACCTTTACCGATGATGAAGGATGAGCCCATCACGGCTTCTCTGCCGATATCCAGTGGCCGAGGCACCTCACCTGGACTAAGCCCGTGTGCAACTGCGGCAGAGCCGACCCGCCAGTGTCCCGTTTCTCCTGCTGACTTCGTACGCGGCGGAGCTGCCGATGATGGCCATCAAATGGCTCGTAGAACTCCCGATAACATGTTGTTCACAACGTTTCAAAGCCAGGCGCAGAACAAGGTAGGAGCCCTAAACACAGTACAGTTCTGTTCATTGTACATCTCCCCTAGCTTTGGCGTGGCTATTTGTTTCGCTTCAATTATTTTCAATTACGGTGTAAATTGCATTTTGCAAAGCCATGTCATTGGAGAAGTCATAGGCTGTTCTGGACAGAGCGTTGCACAAGCCTGCCGGCGTTTTGGCATCTGGCTTGGATTGGCCGTGGCAGCATTAGTATCATGATTATTACTAATATTAGGTTTGGGTGATTCAGGGCATCTCGTGTGGACTACGGTTTGTTCACCTCCACCTAGCTCCCCTGCATTTCAATGCTGCAAGCGCACTCACTCATTATACTTTCTAGTTGGCGATCAGGAAGATACCCAGCATACCACACGGTTATGTGCTGAGTTTGATATTCTCCGGCCACGCACCACCTCGCCTGGAAGTCCTCGTGGCGTTTCTGGGGCGCACCCACGCCCTTTCCTCCCCAGGAGCAATATCGCTCGCGTTTGTGTTTGCTTCTGTACGAAGTAAAATCACGATAATTCATTATCAGCGGGTACGCGTAGATAAGGAGTTTGAAGGCCTGTACGACGCAGTCGTGTGCACTGGAATCATTTCCCATCCTGCGATACAATCAGCATCTGTCTCATGGCGATGAAATTCTTATGTTCAAGAGAATATCCAATTTTAAAGTGTCCTGTCTTTCTTCCAGTGTTGAGAAACATTGCACTCAATTGTTAGCACGATCCTTTCTCGTCCTTGCTGATGAGGTATCACATCATCTGACTAACACAGCCGGCAGTTTCCAATGTGCCATCCTCGCTGTCGTTCTGTGTGTGTGTGCGCGGGTGTGGGGTGTATGTATATGCGTGTGCGTGCACTTGGCATGTCGTGCGGCGAGAGATGAGAGGTATCGATCTCGCGACTCTGCCCCCGCGAGGGCAAGTCCGAACGCTGTTTTCGAAGTGTTTGGCCTAGTTCCCTGTCAGCGTGCTGTCATCGGCTAGACGACACTGTGTGGAGGGTCCACAGTATTCCGAACTCGACATGACATGCACCCGTCAATCATTGACCAGTATCTGAGTAGGCGAGAGCCTACAGCGGAAACGGGATCCCCATCATCTCAATTTCCCCATATGACTGGCTAGATGGCTGCTCACTATGGAGTCGATTCCTGTGTACTCAGGCATTCAGTTGCCAAATGCTCTCATGTGCACCACACTGCAGCGGATTAATCTATATAATTCTCTCTCTCTCTCTCTCTCTCTCTCTCTCTCTCTCTCTCTCTCTCTCTCTCTCTCTCTCTCTCTCTCTCTCTCTCTCTCTCTCTCTCTCTCTCTCTCTCTCTCTCTCTCTCTCTCTCTCTCTCTCTCTCTCTCTCTCTCTCTCCCTCCCTCCCTCCCTCCCTCCCTCCCTCTCTCTCTCTCTCTCTCTCTCTCTCTCTCTCTCTCTCTCTCTCTCTCTCTCTCTCTCTCTCTCTCTCTCTCTCTCTCTCTCTCTCTCTCCCCCCCCCCCCTCTTGCATCATCATACACACTATTGGGAGTCATATCATCTGGAGAGATAGTATCATGGTCAAGTTGAACCTGACATGGTGTGGGTGTGCCTGTTCCATGTTTACTCGGGCCAGGTCCATGTTAAGCCTGCAGCACTGGTCTTGGCCATGCTTAGTATCGGAATGGCATGGCCTCAATTGCGATCAGGCGTTTGCATGGGCGGTGGATCGCGTAGAACATCCAAATCCGGTTTTGAAATGCACATCGTCTCAAATACTATAGTCTAGCGCCGCCTCCCTAGATGATACGACTTCCTGATACACGTATGTGCTCGTGCACACATACACACACGTGCGAGCGAACACACACACACACACACACACACACACTATTTTAAATCATACGAAGCATTAATTTCACCGCCTATTTTGTGTTATGCGTGTGGTCACGAGCTCGAGATTCGAAGTTATAAACACTTCACTCGCCAGCACCGCTGCCTGCAAGGCCGCTATGCGCTATGATCTACAGTAAAACCGGTGACTATTGACCACCCCTTGAGGCCAGAAAAAGCGGTCTTTATTGGCAGGTGGTCCTTCGGTAGAGGTTTGCACCGCAGAACCATGATAAATGAATGTGAGACCGTCCGCGCCTGGCAAAGTGGTCTGTAGTACCAGGCTGGTCGCTAGTCACGGTGGTCTGTAGTACCAGGCTGGTCGCTAGTCACGGTGGTCCTTACTAGGGTCTTTAGTTACAGGTTTTACTGTAACTGGGTGTGTGATTATTCTGTGTGTCCACCTTGCAGGTTCTAGACCTGGTTGAGGATCTGCGCGACGCGTTCATTGCCAGGCGCAAGTCAACGTCCACGAGGGATACAGTGCCTGGTGAGAGTACAGCGCTGCAGGGGAATACCTATAGAGGTTATTCTGCGAATGATGTCATGGGGGGGGGGGGGGGGGGGAGAGAGAGTCAGCGGATTCGCTTTTGGGCCGAGTCAGCGGATTCGCTTTTGGGCCGAGTCAGCGGATTCGCTTTTGGGCCGAGTCAGCGGATTTGCTAATGGGTACTACCAAGAGTAGATAAACAAGAGTGTGCAACTCGCGGATGGGTTGGCCCACGGCGGAATTTTTTGTTGACGTAATCTTTTCGACGACGCACGCGCTGCAAGTCTTTCGGAAAGTTTTCCCTCGTGCTCTTGGCCGGCTTTACACTACAAGGTCGGTGCCCAGAACGTGCTCTCACACTGCTCTGCGGCAAACTGCGCGTTTCTCTGAAAAAAGGTGACGTCAACAAAAAATTCCGCCGTGGGCGGGGTACCTGCAGATTGTGCAGGAGTCTGGAGAGATCCGGAGTTGCACACTCTTGTTTATCTACTCTTGGTACTACATGTATGTATGCAGCGTGAGTCTCTAGTGCAAGTGCAGCGCTATGCCGCGAGTGGGCGGCTTCATCAAAGCATCTCCACTGATGACTTAATTGCATAACCTCTATACTATTAGGTGTGGGGAGTACTTGTGAGAGTGACGGCGATGACGAACTTTGATAGCTAGCCGATCCAGGATAAAGCCACTGTCTCTGTCTCTCTCTGTCTCTCTCCCTCCCTCTCTCTCCCCCCCCCCCCCCCTCTCTCTCTCTCTCTCTCTCTCTCTCTCTCTCTCTCTCTCTCTCTCTCTCTCTCTCTCTCTCTCTCTCTCTCCGCTCCTCGCAGATACCCCAGTTGGCATCCCGTTATACCTTATACCATTGCCAATGATATCGTGAAATATACCTTTGGTGGGGGAGGGTAGAGGCTGTGCAGTGTTGGTAAATGTGAGTCTCACCGCCCTGGCCCGTTCTCTGGCATGGTACATTTTGTTCCTTTTTTGGAAATTTCATCCCTCAGGTCAGACAGCAATCACCTTTTACTTGACGCGTGTGTGTGTGTGTGTGTGTGTGTGTGTGCGCGCGCGTGCGTGTGTTTATCTGCATGGTGTGTATTCTGTTGACGTAATGCAGGTAGTGATCTGGTTGCGTGGATGCGGGACAATCGCAACCTCCCGAAATGTAAGTTGCTCTTTGCCGCGTGCTATTATTTTCACCACTTTTCCCAGCCTCTCATCACCGGGTGATGGTGGTGTTTGTTAGTGCACAGAGACCACTGCTGTACTGCAGTACACGCTACAGTGAGTGCGGTCGAGTTTGCCCACGGATCGATGTTGAATCCATTCGTAAATCGCCCGTGCCTATTCACATCGTCCCATGTGAATGGATTCCGGAACCGATTCCAGGGCTCATGACATGAAATTGAACGGCGAGATTCCATTCATCCATCATGGCAGTGATCGAACGCACCCAGTGGGATCTGAGCAGGAGACTAGCACAGAATATCCTCGTTTCTCAACAGTCCTGCTTTTGGAGGTTCAGGTTTGGAAACCTGTAGCCTCAAGGGACTGGTAAATCGTGTTGTCAATATTACAGTTGTCTGCATGTGACCTGTAGGGGTAGATTCTACTGTACGTGTACTCACGCACGCATGGACACATACAGTCTCTCTATCTATCTATCTATCTATCTATCTCTATCTATCTACAAAGGAGTAATTTTGGCAATTGCCGGCAAAGTGCTCAATTCACAAAGTGCAGCGCGTTTCACACGGAAATAGGTCCAGTTTGGATTTGTCGTGACTCCGAGTTTCATGCCACTGCAATCATCAGACGACTCTCTCTCTCTATCTTTCTTGAAGAATATGTTATTTGATTCGGCACCAGGTCACATGCCTAGATTTTTTTACTATTAATTTTAATAACACAGCCCTACTGGAAAACAGTTGGCGAACAAAGAGAAACGAGGAAAAGGACAAACCATAGGGGATGTAGGTTGCCAGGCGAAACACAGGGAAACGTCTTGAAAACACTTGACCTGGAATAATTTTGTGGTAGAGACACTATTGCCTGATTGTTTTGTTCTGTATGTATCTGCGTGGGTGTGCATGTGTGTGTGTGTGTGTGTGTGTGTGTGTGTGTGTGTGTGTGTGTGTGTGTGTATGTCTGTGTGTCGGTGGATGTGTGCGCACGTGTATGGTGTGTGTGTGTTTGTGTTTGTGTCTGTGTTTGTACATCCATAGCAAGTGCCAATCACCTAGTCTTCCTGTTGTGTAACCTGGGCTTCATCGTAGCTATACCTCCCGCCGGCCCGGGCCTCAGGCACACGGACTCGCGCAATGTTGCCGAGAAGAGTCGATATCGCTTTCAGGTACATTGTGCGTCCAACTCCCTTAGGCTGTCATCACACCATGGTACAAAGCGCTGCGTCTACGTCCACGTTAGGAGTTTTTGGTCGGTTGTCATGATGATCCGTATACGGGGTGAAAACGGGAGCAGAGGAAACGGGAGACGTGGACGTGGTATGGAGAGGGGGGGTATACGACTTTTTGTATGAACGTGCGTATCTCCCCCAGCCTTTTTCCGAGCGACCCTGTACTTCGATGTACGTGGGTTCAAATTTCTCCAAAAACCTGACTGTGTCACACAGTGTGTGTACGCGTCAAGAACTGTGCCTGTCTGATGACACGACCACCCGTTTTGGTTTTTTCACCATAGACGTAGACGTAAACGGGAGTCGGAGAACGTGGTGTGATGACGGCCTAAATGTTTCGCGACTACAAGCGTTTGTAAACAGACTGAAGAACAGAGCTAGCTTCAGTTTCTTCACAGGCAGTACTTTGAAGAACAAATTCCACAGCCACTTTCATTGCCATTGCACCAAGTGGATACAGGCAGAAATGAAACTAGCCAGTGCAATAACTGTGTTTGTGACCGTGTGTGTACGCGTATGTGTGTGTGTATGTGGTGTTGCTTGCAGAATCATGACTACCTGCCGAGCAACGTAGGGCGTAACACAGACTTTGACTATGGTGAGTTCCGTACGAAAGTTGGTTTCGAGCCGCTGGGAATGCGTGGTCTTTCCTTCACGATGTCACGATGCCGCCGCACCACGTCAACACGTTTGTGCACAGATGTGTGTGCGTGGGTTGCACAGGCTCCCTGTTGTCTGATTTGATTGTGTCTTCTGTGGTTGTCTTTAATATGCTGTTGTTTGTGGCGGTCCTTGTTGTTGTTGCTGCTGCTGTTGTTGTTGCTGCTGCTGTTGTTGTTGTTGTTGTTGTCGTTGTCGTTGTCGTCGTCGTCGTTGCTGTTGCCGTTGGTTGTTGTTGTTTTTGTTTTGTTGTTGTTGTTGTTGTTTTTGTTGTTGTTGTTGTTGTTGTTGTTTTTGTTTTGTTGTTGTTGTTGTTGTTTTTGTTGTTGTTGTTGCTGCTGCTGCTGCTGCTGCTTCTGCTGCTGCTGCTGCTGTCGTCGTCGTCGTCGTCGTTGCCGTTGGTTGTTGTTGTTTTTGTGTACAGCTGCCTATCTCTACCGTGTCATCGCACTCAGCTCACATCACAGCACTTTGCCGTATGAGCAGGTAAGTGTGACAGCCGTGCATGCAGCCCTGCCATCGTACTACAAAAAAGATCACGCCACCCTGTTCAACATGTGCAACATAGCACATACTGTAACACATGTAATTTTAGGTGCATTAAAATTTCGGTGCCGGAGACCTGCCAGGTTTCAGGTGTAATTTAGAATTGGGTGACCAGCATTCCCTTCACATACCTTGCATACTCTAGTGCCTTTTAGGTGTAATTTAAATTTAGGTGCCTGGTTTCTCTACCGAAATCACCGAAATTAAAGTTACACCGAAAATCACGTGTTTTACGGTAGTTAGACTCGGGTGGAGAGCCAATTGATTAATTTTTGAGGAGAAAAGAGGACCACAGAGCTACAGTTTACGCCAAGAGTCCATAAACAAGAGTGTGCAACGCGCGATAGGCTCTTGTCACGACTCGTTTTCAACATTACGTCATTTTCATGTAGCGAATGTCGCGGCCTGCACGCACGCGCAGCTACATGAAAATGACGTAATGTTGAAAACGAGTCGTGACAGACATTTATTCGGCGTTGCACACTCTGGGGTTTATGGACTCTTGGTTACGCTATAATATCCACTAGGACCACCAGTTACTTTACAACCAGCTCATGCGATAACACTGCACAACACTGGCCAACGCTCTTTGGTCCTCTTTTCTTCTTATACGTAGTGCATAATGCAATTTTCTGTGATGTCCTACGATCTATAAAATTATAATACGGTCACTTGCTCACCAGCACTCTGTACCCATAAGAATAGCGTTCTGTGTACCCACTTCATCATTGTTTGGGAGAGAAAACTGTGTGGGTGCAGAATATCAAGCTTTTACGGAGGCATGATTTGCGATGGACAGCTGTGGGCGTGAGATGAAAATGCTAGATTTGGCATGTCGGCGTGACTATGCATGTGTGTGCGCCCGGCTGCGTGGATTTGTGCATGTGTGTGTGTGTGTGTGTGTGTGTGTGTGTGTGTGTGTGTGTGTGTGTGTGTGTGTGTGTGTGTGTGTGTGTGTGTGTGTGTGTGTGTGTGTGTGTGTGTGTGTGTGTGTGTGTGTGTGTGTGTGTGTGTGTGTGTGTGTGTGTGTGTGTGTGTGTGTGTGTGTGTGTGTGTGTGTGTGTGTGTGTGTGTGTGTGTGTGTGTGTGTGTGTGTGTGTGTGTGTGTGTGTGTGTGTGTGTGTGTGTGTGTGTGTGTGTGTGTGTGTGTGTGTGTGTGTGTGTGTGTGTGTGTGTGTGTGTGTGTGTGTGTGTGTGTGTGTGTGTGTGTGTGTGTGTGTGTGTGTGTGTGTGTGTGTGTGTGTGTGTGTGTGTGCACCCATAGGAGGCGCTGGATCGACTTCAGCGAAAACTTGCAATAGACTGGCGAGCAGTGCAGAAGTGTGCTGGTGATCGAAGAGCGTGAGTCCTAACATACCGATTTCTTACCGTACTACTGGTGTGTATGTGTGTGTGTGCTGTGTTACTTGCTATGGGGATAGATTAGAGTGACACACACACGCTCGCACACTCGCGTGCACACACACACATACACACACTCTCTCTCTCTCTCTCTCTCTCTCTCTCTCTCTCTCTCTCTCTTTGAAAAAGAACCACCCCCGTGGATGACATGGTTGACAGATCATTTTCACTTGTTCTGTCTACTGTGTTGTGGTATCATCAAGTCTATGTGATGATTAGTTATATTGAAATAGAATAATGCAACGAAGGACTGAGAGAGGACGACTCGTCACGCAGTCCACGGTATACATGGATGGTGCTATCATGCTTGAGCGAGCCGGTGGTGAGAGTGGCAGAGATTTTGCCAGCTGAAACGAGGCGTTCACCATTGGCAGCATGCACATTATCATGGTCTGTGGCCAGATTCTCCACAAAACCACCGAGATGCGCTAACTGATCGACGCCAATAGCGTCAACGTCACTTCCCGTATCGGGGATCCATTCTAGAGAGGTAGTGTCAGGTTCAGTGCACAATTGCGTGTCGACTGGCACCGTAGGAGATGCATGACACTGAGCGCGGCGAAGCTGTAGTCGTCCCAGCATGCGCTGCGAGGACTGGTCAGCCGGTTTGCGGGATTTTCTGCACACCGCTTGGAAATGTCCAATAGTCTTGCAGCCGCTACACTTCTTGCCGTGTGCAGGACACTGCGACTTGCTGGCGTGGGGAGTGCGACCACAATTCAGACATTTCGATGGCATGGCGGACGGCTGTTGCTGTCGCGGGTTACTGCCCTGTTTAGACCGCTGGTAATCTGTTTTCCGAGCGGCATTGACGGAGCTAGTGCCGGGGATACTGCTGCTCGTCCGAGAGGCTGCCTCCTCCGCTCGACACAATTTAATTACCTTCCCCAACGTTAGATTGGTGGTGGCAAGGAGCTTATGGCGTGTCTCCGTGTCGAGAATGCCAGTAACCAGGCGATCACGCATGGTCTCGTCGTACCTGGTACGCTGTCCCTGCTGGCATTGACTGCATACTCTGCTTGAACAGAAGTTGCAGAGTGCAGCTTCGCTAAAATCGCAGCAATTGTGGATCTCCCTGAGGGAAGTCAGGTAGTGATCGAAGGACTTTCCATGCTGCTGTTGGCGGGCATAGAAGGCGATCTGGTCCAGCAGAGGGTTCCGCTGTCCGCGAATGTATGCTTGT
Source organism: Sycon ciliatum (assembly GCF_964019385.1). Lineage (NCBI taxonomy): Eukaryota > Metazoa > Porifera > Calcarea > Leucosolenida > Sycettidae > Sycon > Sycon ciliatum. The sequence goes on along the minus strand of NC_088651.1, from coordinate 12,836,581 downwards.
AGAGCCTTGATGAGATCGTCGTCGTCGTGGTTGTCAGCCAGAGGAATTGTGCCCTCATGAAGAAATCTCCGGAGGTCCTCGTCCAGGCACTGACGAACAGTTGCCACTCTGGTGGCATTGTCCTGGGAATCCAGGTGCTGGCACCGGGCGTAGTCCTGCCAAAGACCTTCCCAGGCGGCAAACTCTGCGAGTGAGGCAGAGGCAAGTAACAGAGGGCGATCGACCGAAACTGGTCTCGCCGCAGGTACATGTACGCGTGCCGGTGGGGCTGGGGGTGGACGTTGCGGTGGTGGAGGTTGAGAAATGCTCCTCAAAGTTCGCTCCGCGAGCTGTGTCAGGTGTTGCTCGCGGGTAGCGGCGGTCTCCATCTGCTGTCTCATGAGCTGGGTGAGGGCAGCAATGTCAGGGCTGAGTACTGGTGTGTCTGATTCCGCCATGCCGAAACGGAAATAATTTCAAATAATTTCACTTTATTTGAAAGACGAAGCGCCAGAGGTAGATCTACTAGCAAGACCAAGACCTGAGAAAGACTAATGGAAACAGCTACTAAAACAAGTTCACTGCGCCATGTGGTATCATCAAGTCTATGTGATGATTAGTTATATTGAAATAGAATAATGCAACGAAGGACTGAGAGAGGACGACTCGTCAGGAAACTTCCAAGGAAAGACTGACCAGCAACAAGAGACATGCACTGTCGATTATGGGCACGGAGTACACACATGCATGCATAGTATGAGTAGCATGCTGTAAGGTCATACGCACGTCCATGCAAGGAGATGCAGTACCACAATAAGAAACACGAGAGTGCAAATATGTGCGATGTACACGGGTACACCACGTGTGTTGTGGAAAGTTTTTGGTTTACCTAAGCTCAAAAGCACCTTTGATGCCATACAGTTTGAGGCAGTCCACAGCGCTATCTCCACGAGAAAGACAATGCTGCTGGTTGTTGTTTGGTGCGGCTGCTGCTGCTGCTGCTGCTGCTGGGGGTTGTGTTTGTGCGGGCGTGCATGTGTATGTGGGGTTCGTGGGTGTTTTTATGTGCACTTGCATGTGTATGTGTGCCGCTAGGGGTTACCAGGTGTAAACGGCCGTCCGAGTTCCCTTCGGGAACCGGCACAATAATTTTCTCTTAAAAATACCTTTATGTGTATGTGTTGCAGGATTTTGAAGGCAATGCCAGCAGAGGAACGTCACTCCTGTTATCTGCAGGAACGCAAGTTCTGGAGAGTGGTGCGTCCTCCGGTAAGTACTTGCGCGTCCGTGTGCCTGCGTGTTGCCAACACTAGCTTTCCTGTCACACCTGTTACAAGCTTCATCATGCTTGCTGTAGTCCTGCCGTGTATAATGTAGCAGCCAAAGCATGAAAGTGTTTTACGTTGTGACGCACTCTGTGTCATATGTTGTTGCTGTGGTGCTGGTGGTGGTGGTGCTGCTGCTGCTGCTGCTGCTGTTGCCATTGATCTTGATCTCGTTGTTGTTGTTGTTCTTGTTGTTGTTGTTGTTCTTGTTGTATATTGTCTCATTATTGTGTGTGTCTGTCCTTGTGTATACGTGTGTGTTGCCAATTGTCCTGTGCAGCCGCGAGCGGCTTGTCCCCTGCGGTCGGCCGACCACCCGTGGAACGAGCCCAACTCTCACGAGCAGCTGCTGGAGTCGACCGAGGCGAGCATCGCCACCGGCCGCTCCACGATCTCCAACTTCACGCTGGACTCGTCGGCCTCTCTGACGGCTCTGGACCGCCTCCGCTCGCGCTCCATGGGCAGCCGGGAGCAGATAGCACGGCGACGGCGCAAGAAGCAGACGGAGCGCGACGTCAGCAGCCTGCCGACGGTGCGGCCCAGCGAGAGCCAGCTGGACCATCGCATGCAGTCCATGGTCAACGACAAGCAGATGCGCAACGACATGTGGCTGCGCTCGCTGCAGGACCCCTACGGCGGTCTGAGCCTGCGCACGCTGGACGAAGGCAACACAGCGCCATCGCTCGCCGCCATTACGGGCCGCACCGACCTGGCCAACATGGAGGCCAGTGCTAACAGCACCCCCGAGCAGCAGCGAGGAAGCTCCGTCGGCACGCTATGGAAACCCATCGCCGAGGCAACCAGTGCCCCGCGCCACTCCAGCCTCACCTCGTCCGTCGGCGCAGGCACGGAGCGCGAGGATTGCTTGGCGCCGCATTCGCGCGGCTCGTTTTCGTCGCTGCTGCGCGCTCCGCGGTCGGCGTCGCCGGGCAACTCGCTCACCGTCTGTGCAGGCTCGGTAGGAGACGGTCGTCTGTCGCCCTCAGCTGCTTCGTCTGATCTGGACGAGGCGTCACCGATTGTAGAGGTTTGTTCTAGAAGATGTACATGTACATGTATACACACTTGAGAGGGACGAAAAGCGTTTCTTCTGTAACTCTGAGTTTCACGGTTTTAACCGATCATCAGACAGCAACTTGACTACAATTTTCAGAAGATAAGATTGATATAGGCTGCAAGCTTGGATCATAGCGCGAATGGATGATCCGGGCTGATAGTGTAATTGTATATGTACATGTCCAGTACTGCTCAATGCCATCCAGTCGCGCCGCTTCAAGTACCGGTACGCACGGGACGTTGCGCAGCCATAGACCTGTGAGCACTGCGGTGCAACATGATGCAAGGCGCAAGCTTGAGTCGGACGCGACTGGATTTCATTGAGCAGCATTGTTGTTGTCAGCATGTATAAGAGAACGTGGTCCTGGTGGACTGTTAGTCATAGTTCGTAGCACGTTGGTCCTTTCTCTCATACATGAATACTGTTGGCTCACCATCAAAGTTTGAGTCGTCAACATGCTTTTTTTTTATCTCGGGTGGTGAGCCAATTAAATTATGGTGAAAAAGGACTGTATAAGATCTGGTCACGTTGCTGGACAGTTAGTCATAACTCGTAACATTTTGTCCTTCTCCTTTCTCACCATAATTTTTTTATCGGTACGCAAATCCGGTGACATTAGAGAGGTTCCGCATAACGTAATTACGTTAGTAAAAAACGTAGTCGATCTACGGAAAATCTTACGTAAACTGCATGCGCATCTGGGTTCCGCCATACGGAGTTTTCAAATCACGTAGCTGCCCTTGGCAACTCCGAACGCGGCAGTGTACGACCAGATCGACCTGGGGAGAGAGTCATAAATTTGTACCCCAATCCACTTACGGACCAGCTACGTTATCAGAGCCCTATCTACGTACTCTCCGTAGACAACTTTCCGTAAGTGGAGTGCAAACTCGCGAATTCACGGGTTTTTCCCGCCCACTAACGTAAAGTTGCTCAATTTTACGTAGTGCGGAACCTCTCTATTGTGTGGGCCTTGAGACCGACTTAGTTCAGCTTTTGAAGTAAAAAAATCACGCAACTGACTTGCGTTTGGCGTTTGTGAGAGATGCGGATACTAGCAACTGAGGCTTCTGCGTACTACCTGCGTTATGTTTATGTGGCTCCTGCTTTCCAGTGTTTGCTCATTTCCACCCTTTTTTTGCCCTTGCTCTCTGGCCTGTGTTGTGTGTGTGTGTGTATGTGTGTGTGTGTGTCTGCAGCTGTCAGAAGAAGAGGTCATCCAGAATGAGGTAGGACGCGAGCCTCCGTTGTGTTGTGTTTTGCTGTCTATTGAATGGGAGCTATGCGTAATCTTCCCGTCGTTTGGTTTCGCTGGGCAAGTCCACTTCAGCCATACACACTGTGATACCAGCCCTGCATAAAAGCTCATGAACTGTGTCCAGTTCTACTCATAAATGCACTAGGGCTGGCTGTATCTGACGAATATGGGACGAGTTGCCCCGCAAAATGGCTGCAGCCATGTTTTATGCATAGGTGCCGAATGCAGCAGCAGCAGCAGCAGCAGGGTCTTACGCTGCACTGAGCATTTTCCCGATCAATGCTGACGTGTATATCGTGCAAAGTATGGATTTCGCAACATCCACCTCTTTTTGTCCGGAATAATCAGCAGGATACTGTATCATTGTGCTGTCGAGTGGCAAAGAACGACGGGGGGGGGGGGGGGGGGGGGGGCAATTGGTAGACATGGTTTCCATTTTACCGTTCACCCTAACTTCCACGGTCAGTCTGTACCGTTTTTTGTGTGTTTTCAAGACATGATTTTGGGTTTCTGACACAACGATCGGCTTGTGACATCACCCTAGTTGTAATCTTACCGTTTCGTTCTCCCGGTAAACAGAGCCTTCTAAGTTGTTGTCGAAACGATACCAAACCGACGGTATTTTGGGTGCTGGGTACGAGTACCGTTGTATTTAGCGCAAACGGTAAAATGCTAACCATGTCCAGTGTTCGTGATTGGTTGCTTACAAGCGATTGGTTTCCCATGTTCGCTTCCATCCTGTGTTACAGATTGCATCGCTGGAGGGTCGCCTGCATCAGCCATACCTCTCTGTCGAGCGAATCATCGGAGTGTAAGTAGAAATGGCTCACAGTAGATAGATGTACTGTAAAAGCAGACCATTTCGGTGGTGTTTTAGTTTAACTTTGGTGCCGACATTTTTACCGAGAATAAAACGCACTGAAAATGTCGGTACTACTGTTGTGGACATGGAAATCCAGTCGATTGACCGGGGCCGGCGCCCTCAGCGCGTACAGAACAGTGCATGCATGCAGTGTGCACAGTAATGCTGAGGCCGAAGACCTGTAGCGTGTACTGCTTACCCACGGCTGCATGGCCAGCGCCCTGGGGCCGCTAGACGTGCGACCGGATTTCCATGTCCACGGCAGTAGTACAAGACTCAAGTACACTTACCTGGAGAACGGGTTTACCAAAAATTTCCCTCCACCGAACCGCCGATTTTGGAGAATACCGAAAATTTCTGCTTTTAGGCCATGGTAAAAAATATCTTTGATTCTCAAGTACGCGCGCATCGATTTTTGGTGGCGCACCGACGATTTTTTTTTATTTCTATGCATGCATATGCGTGCATGAAAACGGTCAATGCGAAAGGCATGAATCCGGGAGTAGTAAAATACCGGTATTTTTCTACTCCCTGGCCTGAATAATAAAACGAGAGAGCTTGGAAGCTCAGGGCCCTACGCTATGCTTTTTTGCCTTGATGACCTAGACAAAAAAAAAGCATAGGGATGTTATAAATTCTTTCAAAAATTCCTTTTTTTTAGACATAACCTGGGATTCGAACCCGCACTATCGCGCGCCCTGCATTCATCCCCCGATGCACTTCGCATACATACTAATTCTTCCAAGTTGTTTCACATTGTGATCTTGCATTTGAAAGCCCTATTTGAGTTATATGCATTGTGGCCAGCCGTCTTTGATGGCACGGTACGGTAGGGGATAGGTACGGGACAGGTACGATCGAGGGTAATACGACACCGTCTCCCGTACCGTACCGTACCATCAAACACAGCTGGCCACATACAGCTTCCCGCAATATTCAAATAGGGCTTTCAAACGCAAGATAATAACGTAACGCAACTTGGAAGAATGGGTATGAATGCGAAGTGTATGGGGGAATGCATGTAGGGCGATAGTGCGGGTTCGAATCCCAGGATATGCCTGAAAAAAAGGAGAATTGAAAAATTTATAACATCCTATGCTTTTTTGCCGTCAGATACGGATAGCGCCAGGCGTGACACAAACAAACAAACACACAAACAAACACCAAACGAGAGAGCTTGGAAGCTCAGGGCCCTACGCTATGCTTTTATGCTTTTTTGCCTAGCTCATCGTACATGTTATAAGAACTGATGGAATTGTCTTTTTCCGTTCATTGGCCACATCACTGTATTGCAAAAACGTTTCAATCGGTTTGAATATTATGAGTTAGGCAAAAGTATTTGCAGAATTTATTGCGGATTGTTGTTT
>NC_088651.1:12783194-12830533 GCF_964019385.1 Sycon ciliatum | reverse complement strand
ATTTCTGCTTTTACTACGAGGTGAATTGCTATTTCTGGACATTGTACATTTCTGGACATTTCGAGTAAAATAATTTTTCGTCGCGTGTAGAGTCAAGTCAATCAGGTTGATGAAGTTTTTTCTTGTTGTAGTTGACAGCTGGGCTGTTGTAGTTTCTCCTCGTGTCGGTGCCTTGTTGATAGCCTTTTCTTGGGAGGCATTTCAACGAGTTTTGTGGTACTATGTCGCATGAGAATTTTGAATTTTGAGTAAAATAAGAAGTAATGGACGAATCGTTGGCTTCCCCATGTGCACTCCACTCCAGACGTTATAGTCTTGGACCTGTTGGCTGGAAGTGTGAAGAGGCCAACTGCAGTCCACCAATAGAAAAAATAACAAAAATGGTGCAGTATAGGATGCTTATTGACGCTATTTTACTTTCATGTCCAGAATTCCATACACTGAAATTTAGGCCAAAAAATTGGCCTGTCGAAAACAACCTGCTATAAAGTCTCTGGGATCACAGCATGAGCAATTGTCACATATTTGGAAAGATGAAGGATTAGGCCATACAATAGATACAAAAAGATATGAAAATGTAAAACACACAGCCAGTGGGCCTCTATTTTATTTTCATGTCCAGAAATTGCTATTCACCTCGTACAGAACTTATTTCATAATTATAGTTACTTGTGCTGCTACTGTTGCGGAAATGGAAATCCGGTCAAATGACGCTGGGCCAGCACCCTCAGTGCGTACAGAACATTGCATGCAGTGCGCACATGTTGATCGCATGTGAACTCGCGGCTGCTTGGCCTCCGACTGGATTTCCAGGTCCACGACAATAGTTTCCCCACTGAGCGACTGTGTATGTCATAGTTTCTGAGTACGACAACAGGTTTCCATTAGCAGGACAATCTTAATTCTATGCATAGGTCTCCATTCTAAGCTTGGAGTTGAGGGGTATTGAACAAGTATGAGTGTGGTGCTTATATTGGAGGAAACACAGTAAGCGATTGCATGTAACAATGAGTGTGTGTGTGTGTGTGGGGGGGGGGGGGGGTGTTTGTGTGTGTGGGTGTGTGGGGGGGGGGGGTGTTTGTGTGTGTGGGTGTGGGGGGGGGGGGGTGTTTGTGTGTGGGTGTGTGTGGGGGGGGGGGGGGGGGGTGTTTGTGTGTGTGTGGGGGGGGGGGGTTGTGTGTGTTTGTGTGTGTGGGGGGGGGGGGGTGTGTGTGTGTGTGTGGGGGGGGGGGGGGGGGGTGTTCCCACACGCGTCCGGGTAAGCCTAGGAGGGTATGTGCATGTGCACTTATTCACTCTCGCATACTTCGATGTGTGCTAATCTTGACCACATTGTCTCTGTCCTGTTCTTATCTCTACACACACACAACACACACACAGGCACAAGAAGCACAGCACTGAGCGTCATGAATTGGACATGCTCTGCGGTGGATCGCAGTCTAGCAGTCAGAACCACTGGGTATCCAGTCATTTAGACAGTTTACCTAACACGGACGCAGCAACGTACGTTGCTTTCCAGCAGATATGTGTAACTGCAGCTGGCTGATGTGTGCCTGTTTCTCTCTCTCTCTCTCTCTCTCTCTCTCTCTCTCTCTCTCTCTCTCTCTCTCTCTCTCTCTCTCTCTCTCTCTCTCTCCTCTCTCTCTCTCTCTCTCTCTCTCTCTCTCTCTCTCTCTCTCTCTCTCTCTCTCTCTCTCTCTCTCTCTCTCTCTCTCTCTCTCTCTCTCTCTCTCTCTCTCTCTCTCTCTCTCTCTCTCTCTCTCTCTCTCTCTCTCTCTCTCTCTCTCTCTCTCTCTCTCTCTCTCTCTCTCTCTCTCTCTCTCTCTCTCTCTCTCTCTCTCTCTCTCTCTCTCTCTCTCTCTCTCTCTCTCTCTCTCTCTCTCTCTCTCTCTCTCTCTTCTCTCTCTCTCTCTCTCTCTCTCTCTCTCTCTCTCTCTCTCTATCTCTATCTTTTATCTATCTATCTATTTCGCTCATGCTCTTGTAGCAGTTGAGCAATCTCGTGTGGGGTAGTGCCTTTGCTGTTTGCGTTATGCAGAGCTCACTGACTTGTCAGTTTGAGCTCTCTGGCAAGGTACATTCGGGCCTGGTTTAAATCTGGCTATGGAAAGTTTATGTTGATTGTTTATGTTGTTTGTTTGTTTATGTTTATGTTTATGTTTCTCTGTCCTCTAATTGTTTGTTATGTTTCACTGCCATCAGGCTCAGCCTCATTTTCTCTGTGCTGCGCTGATTAGTCCACAAGGCATGAAACAGTTCTGTCCGCAGATTGAGTATCTATCTATTTAACTTTTTTTTTCTCTCTATCTCTCCCTCTCTCTCTCTCTCTCTCTCTCTCTCTCTCTCTCTCTCTCTCTCTCTCTCTCTCTCTCTCTCTCTCTCTCTCTCTCTCTCTCTCTCTCTCTCTCACGCACGCACACACACATATGCACACACGCACACACGCACACACGCACACACACACATGAGCACACTTGTCAGCGATATTAAAACTTGGCTTGCTGGCCGCTGTTTTTTGTGTTCTGTGCTCCGTTCAGGAACATCACCAGTCATCAACTACGTTTGTGGTCCATCAACTTTGACGCGTTGCTGCACGACCCAAGGGGATCGCTGGAGTTTGACACCTTCCTGCAGAAGGAGTTTGCCAGCGAGAACATTCAGTACGTACTTCCTGTTCAAAAACCCTAATGACGTTTATTCCTGTAGAAGCCGATATCAGTGCTAAGCTTTTATTCGAATCAGGCTTGTATTCAAATCAGGTATTTCGATGCATATCAACCTAAAACCAGTCTTATGTGTCGGCAGCGCATCTGTTGGCCGAAAAATCTGATTTTTTCCCGGGGGATGCCCCTGCCACTCAATACAAAGCATGTCACGGATGACATAATTGGCTACTGATCACATAGTCTCTGCTGCGTTGGTGATGAAGTGGCCATGCTGTAGGTTTCCTTCTTTAATCTATAATATTGAATGCATTTCATGTCTAGATGGCAGGTTGTTGAATGCTTCAATAGTCTGTCAGTTCCGTGCCTAACGTTAGTTACCACACTTCCTCAATGTACAGTGCTGCTCGGTGAAACCAAGAGTACATGAAAACCAGAGTGTGCAGCTCGGATGGGTTGCTGTCACGGCGAAATTCCGTGATTACATTGTTTTAGTGATGTAGTGCGTACAAGCAGGATTCAAGCAGGTCTCTTTCTGCACAACTGCAGCTCAGTTGTACGCACTACGCCATTTCCCGCCTCAGATCTGCACCAAAATGATGTAATCACGGAATTTCGCCGTGACAGACACCCATAGCAGAGAAGGCCCCAAGCTGCACACTCTGGTTTTCATGTACTCTTGGTGAAACCTAGTCGCGTCAGTCAAGTTTGCTCTGTAGTGATCCTCATGAGACAGGTGGTCGCCTTCTCAGTGAGGCCATCTATTGTAACTTGACAGGTTTTACTATAACTGTACCCAATGTACAGTGCTGTGCTGTGCTGCTAAATGAAATCCAGTCACGTCAGTCAAGTTTGTGCCTTGCACCATTTCGTAGACCATTGTTCACAGGTCTAGGGCTGCGCAACGTCCGGCGCGTACTTGAGTGACACGACTGGATTTCATTGAGCAGCACTGTATATTATCTGGTTACTGTGGTGGACAGTGACCCCTGACTGTGTTATCCATGTGGCGTTTAGTCTTTGCGTTTCATTGACTGCCTATCGTTAACAATTGACTACTTTATCACCGGATCCGTTCTTGATTGGATGCGCCTGTGTCTGCTACTAGCTGTTATCCATGTGGCATTTTACTCTTTACTCAGTCTTTAGTCTTTGCATTTCATTCACTGCCTATCACTAACATTATTGAATTTATCACCGGATCCGTTCCTGACGGGATGCGCCTGTGTCTGCTGTATTCTGTCTTCTCTTTCTGTGCAGGTTCTGGAAGGAGGCGGAGGTGTACCGCAACCTGCCCACGTCACAGCTGGAGGCCAGGGCTGCGCTCCTTTACAAGTAAGTGCACGAGTGTGTGTGTGTGTGTGTGTGTGTGTTGGGTGGGGGGGTGGAGGTAAAAAAATTGGCAGCCTTGCAACATCTGCAGTGGTGTCAATCCAGCTGATAGTTCCACGTCTAGCAGCATGGCCAAGACACCATTTTTGTTCGCGTGATAAGCTGCTCGTAGTGTTTAGTGTCAGCTGTATGTCACTGGTTGTTTGTTGAATACAGTATAATACTATGTATCCACACATTGGCAACCTTGTGACGCCTGATCATCCCTTTCAGCACTCTTAGTACGGTTTGCTCCTGCGACTGACAGCCAGGTCTTCAAGCTCACGCAGCCACCGACGCGTGGACTTTTGTTCGCGCCGTTCCACTCACCGCAGCGTTGTCTCTCGCACAGCCTGCTGCCATCTATTCTCACTCTCCTGCTTCCAACTCGCGCCTTCCTACTGTATTTGACGAGCGGGCCGCTGGTGTGTGACTAAGTTATCGCCCCTGCTCCTACAAAAGTCCTTACATTGGCTGCTCTTGCACTGTTTGGAACAAGGCTCAGTCGACTCGGTAGTGTGCGTTGCATCAGTCAATTGTCCAGTTCTTTGTCCTGTACAATGATCCCTTTATCATCCACCACCATGTTGTGCTAGGCCTGGTTCATGGGAGACTCTGTACTTCTTGAGACCGTCTATTGTAACACAGCTGTCTTCATGCTCTTGTTTGCAGGGAGTTTATCCAGCAGAACTGCTCCTCGCAGATCAACATACCCGCAACTGTCCACCTGGAGATCCGTAAACAGATCGATGCCGGAGCAACACGCTTCATGTATGACGTATCTCAGGTATGTTTACTTGTTTTGCACGCAGGCGTTTGTGCATTTTTTTAGGGGGGGGGGGGGGTGTTGGTCCATCTGTTTGTCCGTCTGTCTGTTGGGAAAGGAGTTGCTTTAAACCTGGAAACTTGTGCGTTGTGCAACTTTTTAAAGTTTTTCAGCGTTTTATAAATTCGGGCACTGTGAGTTAACCGTAAATCAGCTCACACTTCTGCTTAGTACAAACGTGTGTGTGTGTGTGTGTGTGTGTGTGTGTGCTCGTGTGTGTATGTGTGTGCATGTGTATATGCACACGTGCGTGCTTTTTGGGCGGCTACAGCGTCAAGTGTACCATCTGATGAGGAAGGACAGCTATGCCCGATTCCTGCAGTCCCAGCAGTTCAAAGATCTGCAGAAGTCCGTACCGGCGTAAGTGACATGTGTGTGCTAATGCGTGCTCGTGCTCGTGTGTACCTATCCGTGTGCAAAGACAGCGTGCTTTGCTGCTTACGAGGGATTTACGGCTGCACCTGAATAGAGTGAAACCTGTCTAAGGCGACCGCTCAAGGGACCTTCAAAATCTGGTCTCTGTTACCAGGTGGTCTCCTTTTCCAGGGTCATTTGCCTGGAAAAAGCATCCCCTGGTCCTGGTTACAGTGGTCGCCTCGACAGGTTTTCCTGTAGCATGTACAGTCGACTCCACTTATAACGAACTTGCACATCGTGAATTTCATGATATACAGCAAACCAGTGTCCATGTCGCTGTTTGAACCCATGCAAAATTGACCCTTTATAGTGAACAGTTTTCGTTTGTAACAAACCAAATCTTGTAGGGCAGTATGTAAACTGAGTGCAATCATACTGTAAACTGAGTGCTATCATACTGTCATGGGCCACTTGCCAGCCATGACTGCTTGTTTGTATGGTATGAGTGCATTTCTGTTATAACAAACTTCTGTTATAACAAACTTCTGCCAAAAAGAACTAATTCTCCTGCACAATGGTGTTCGTTATATCAGGAGTTGACTGCATTCTATAAATAGTCGCGTGTGCGTAGGTGTGTTCGTATGTGTCCACATGTATGTTGCCGGTATGTGTCACCTCGTGTTCATAGGGCATGCCCGAGTCTTGTTGGTCTTGTTGGCAACAGGCTTAGCACTAGCTGAGGTTGGTTCCTAACACTCAATATATTTTTCACTTGACGGTACGGGCAAGAGTGAACATCTGTATTGCTGTGGCTGTGGTGGGTGTGCGACACGTTTTCCAGCACTTGTACTCAACGTGAGTATAGACCAGACGTATCAATGCCTGTTCCGCAATGATATCTTTCTTTTCTCCGTATGTTTCTTGTGACGGTATGCAGAAGAAGTGGCGGAGGACCGTCGAATCTGTTCCGCAGTTTTCGAATACGCCGTCCCACTGGCCGCCACTCCGCTTCGTCGACAAGGGACATGGCCAGCGGGCACTCTGCCAACACCGATATCAAGCGGGACAAACTGGTAAGTGGTAAGGTCCTGATCAATAGCAACGGAAGAAGCTACAGAGCTTGGCAGTAACAGCAACAGCTACAGAGCTTCACAGTAACAGCTGCAGCAGCAGCAGTTCCAGAGCTTGATAGCAGCAGCAGTAGCAGTATGAGAGCTTGGCAACAGCAGCATTAGTATGAGAGCTGGGCAGCAGTAGCAGTAACAGTTACAGAACTTGTTAGCTGTGCCGTGAGCAATTTACTCTAAAAAAAGCATGCACTCTATTCGGTGGACGGAAACGCGTGACTTCACGCAAGTGCATGACTCACATTCTGTATCCACATACAGAAGCATATGCACGACTCAAAAGTTAAAGTGTGTGGCTGTTTTTGAGTAGCCTGTAGGGTAAAATTGCTGATCAGCATCCAGCCTGGTGGCCGCAGAGTTTCTATTTGGAAAGGATGCTGTGCTGTCTGTCCGCACTTGTCGTACCGGTAGGCTAGCAACCAGTGGAGGCTATGCTCAGTGCACAGACGTATGTGTATGTGTGTGTCTGTGTGTCTGTGTGTGTGTCTGTGTGTGTGTGTGTGTGTGTGCATGTGTGTGTGTGTGTGTGTGTGTGTGTCTGTGTCTGTCTGTGCATACACACACGCGCTTCAGGCCCAAGTCTCCAAGAATGAAGTATTTGATCTGACCACTCGGCTGGCGTTCTCCAAGCAGAGCGGAAAGTCGCCGGAGTCCCCCAGGGCCACATCGCTGTCCTCTTCAACTACTACACGGTAAGCAGAATGGTTGCCATTTATTTATTTATTTATTAATGTGCGCAAGCTCCACTGCAGCCACTTCATTACATGAAACACCCTACACACACCATCCTCAATTCAAGTGGTCTCTTCGCTGCAAATTACAATAACTCAATATGAGCCGAGCCAAGCTAAAAGGTGGCTTAGGCATAATTTTTGGAAATTTCTTTTTTCATGCCAAAGTGATGTCTATATATCCAACTTCCATCATGGAAATTTTGGTGCCCATCTGAAATGTATATGTGCCATAAATATGCATACATTGTGCACATGTCACAGAATGGCTGGTATCAATGACACTAAGGATTCCAAGACCTTCCCAAACTCCAAGAAAACATGGGACACCAAGTAGAGACAAAGCTTAGCAGGTGTGCAAGCAATACAAGAAGAATGGGCACTTGTGTTCTAATTAGAAGATCCAAGAAAGAAGAAATAACAGATCTACATTAAATTTTCATCATGACTCATGTCATTCTATCATGCAATACGAATTTTCATATCATTCAACATGATGTTGTTGTGACTAGATGTTTCGCTGCGTTGGGGAACGTCGCATCTTACCAAGATAGTCCGTCATACTCTCTCCAATCACCTATGCCAGGATGAAGTAATCCTTTCATTTAGCTCGTAGTGCTGTGCCAGAGATCTAGCTCCATTGGTGTACTGCCCTCGCACCTGCATAGGTCCAGTAGACTGCACATCGCTAACAAGCGGCACTGGTTCTTTGTCCGTCCTAGTCCATGTCATTCTCCTTCCCTGCCAAGGATACTGGTAGAAGGCGCCACGGAACAATATGCTAGCAGGTAGAGTCAATGCATCGCTTCGTCGTGTGGCACTATTTCCTTGAAACGAGGAAATTTTGGAATCCAGTACACCATGTCATGAGCACTAAATTGAAGGTAGCCGAAACAAAGTGAAACATCGCAGCAAGAGCCAACTCACCAGGCCGCTTGTCAGAATGATAGTCGGAAGGCTTGTAGACGTCTCCCCATAGCTACACTCACCACTCTAGTCGTGGCCACGATAAGAAACACAGTCACTATGAATGAGCGACTCTTCCTCGTCAAGTAGGTTTTGGCTCACACGGATACAGAATGTCATCCTGCTCACCTCCACAGTCTCTAGAAGCTCCATTACGATCTCTGGCAGCGCTGAGGAATCCCCACAACGATGAAAGAGGGAACACTGAAGAAGACAGTGTTGCTCAAACATAAAAAAGGCTTCTCTCTTCATCCGCTTGCAAACTGGAAAGTGAATATTTTCGCGATCGCGCTCGAGTAGAATTTTGCCAACTGTTTTGGTGATTTTCTCGATTTGTTGGCAAAACACGAAGCCACTTTTTAGCTTGGCGCGGCTCATATGTATTTATTCATTTATTTCTCATTGGCCAAAACATCCTGTGTCGTCTGCATCATTGAGTATTCATTTATTTATTAAGAACTCAGATGGTGAGCCAAGGAAAAAATAATTGTAAGGCCAAACTAAAGAAGGTGTGTGGTTCGACTAACATGGACATTTTTTTTACGGGCGGGCGGGCGGATTTTTTTTTTTTTAATATATTTTTTAGTACATGTAAATACACTGTATACGCGTATCGAGTAGACTCTACTACCAGCACAAGGCAGCAGTCGTACCACTCACTGCACTGCACTGCAGTACAACTACAAGTCAAGTCCAAAAGGAGCCGCCTGCGTCCGCAGACTCACGCCGCACAGCACGTAGACGTGGACGTGTTCAGTCCACGTACGTCAGTCACACGACAGCCCGCCGAAAAAAAGTTACGGTCGGGCTGAAATTGTACGGTCGGTCGGGTGAGTCGAACCACACACCTTCTTTAGTTTGGCCTAACATGGAAATTGTGCGAAATAGAGGTTGCGACTTCAGCGATGATTTTGTTTAGGAATGGGTTTGCTCCCACACTGGAGCTCGCGCTATTCCGCCGCCGACTTGACACTTGACTGACTCACGACTGCCATCCAGAGAACACGAGAAGTCCATCGAACCTTCGACTCGGCAAACCTGCAAGAAAGCACCACTCCCTGCTCAATACACAGTGTTTCGGGGAATTCGCCCTCAAGCTCAACTGATGAGGGGTGAATTCCCCGAAACACTGTGTATTGAGCAGGGAATGGTGCTTTCTTGCAGGTTTGCCGAGTCGAAGGTTCGATGGACTTCTCGTGTTCTCTGGATTGCAGTCGTGAGTCAGTCAAGTGTCAAGTCGTCGGCGGAATAGCGCGAGCTCCAGTGTGGGAGCAAACCCATTCCTAAATGGAAATTGTGGGCACAAGTTATGCGATCGAGTCCACCAACTATTGTGATTGTGCACGTCTGACTGTTCAAAATCTGGCTTAGTTGGTGGACTCAATCGCATAACTTGTGCCTACAATTTCCATGTTACAATTAATTTTTTCATTTATTTATTCACAATCACGTGGCACTAGCCAATGAAAAGGTGATGTGGGCGATAGAGGGGACAACGTGCTCACGTGGATTTGACTGCGATCCGCAGTACAATGGAAATGTCTTGCCCAAACACCAAACCATGGCCGTGTAGTTGGTAAAGTCAAGAGTACAGGAAAGCAAGCGTGTGCGTCTTCTGACTTTTCTGCATGGGTGTGTCTGTCATGGCGAGCTTCCTGGATTACATCATAGGTGGTGTAAATATGGGGGGGGGGGAGTGGTGTAGTGCCTAGCTGCCCTGTCTCTCTCGTACATCATAGTAGGTGGAGATGTGTGTGTGTGTGCGGGGGGAGTGGTGTAGTGCATAGCTGCCCAGTCTCTCCAGTACAGTAGCTCTCTCTCACACTCTCTCTCTCCCTCTCTCTCTCTCTCTCACTCTCTCTCTCTCTCACTCTCTCTCTCTCTCTCTCTCTCTCTCTCTCTCTCACTCTCTCTCTCTCTCTCTCTCTCTTTGCCTATGTTGCCATGGGCATAGCGTCGCAGGAAGATGTCTGCCCATGTGATAATGCTTACTTTGCTACATACACAGTCATGGACTGTGTCAAATTTTTAAACACAGCTAAACTAACGCTCAGTGTAGCAAATGCTTGCCCATGCTTCATGCTGTTGAACGAACCACATGTGTTCACGGGTGAACTGTGAATAGGTGATAGCACGGATAACCAAAGGGTGAATAAGCGAGACTGTGCTCACCTGTGCTGAAGCCGTAGCTTGCTTCCCGTCCTTATCAGCCGACTGTTGAAACTTGTGTGTGCGTGTGTATGTGTATACGTGTGTGCAGCAGGGAGCGTGACTCTCTCCAGAGTGGGACTCACACTCTCTCCAACCCTGTCACTACTAGCGACTCTGTCAAGAGTCCGGACAGCAAGAATCTCATCAAGCACACGTCAGCACCTTCTAGCTACATACTCAGGCCGACGAGCAGAGGTACAAACATTGAATGTACACTTGAATGTACCGTAAAGTCGTGTATAAAGGCCGCCACGGCTTATGTGACTTTTTGGGGGAAATTTTGCAGGCTTCTACATGAGACAGGCTTCTATACAAGACAGGTATTTCTATGTGTGTCAACACTAAAACCAGGCTTGTGTGCCGACAGTGCATCTTGAAAATCAGGCTTCTATTCAAGACAGGCTTCTATATGAGACAGGCTTTAATACAAGACACTACGGTACTATAACTGCATTCCTAGCTCTTCTCTCTCCCTCTATCTATCTATCTATCTTTCTTTCTACTCAATCTCCGGACAGCAAGCTGGTTCGACCTTGTTGGGCCTCATCAGCTGTATCCGTCTTTCTACAGTCTTGCTCAATGAAATCCAGTTGCGGCGCTCAAGTTTGCACCTTGCAGCATGTAGCAGCCCAGTCTTGCTCAATAGAATTCAGTCGTGTCACTCAAGTTTGCACCTTGCAGCATGTCGCAGCCCAGTGTTCGCAGGTCTATGGCTGCGCATTGCGCAATGCCCGGCGCATACTTGAGTGAAGCGACTAGATTTCGTTCACCAGCACTGTAGATCTAAAGGGACTTTGTGGCTATAGTGACCGGCTCAGAGTGTGCATGATGTGTGTGTGTGTGTGTGTGTGTGTGTGTGTGTGTATGTGCGTGTGTGCGTGTGTGTGTGTGTGACAATGCGAACATTTTGATACACATAATAAGCTCTTGGTACGTTTTGGGATAACTGCTAGCGTGTCTGTGTGATTGGGAATTTCTCCCCGGCAATTTGAGTTTTGGATCAACAGGATTTCACCTGTACACGTGCACTTTTGTCCGTTGTCTTACTTGTGTTTACGTATGTGTGTCTGTCTGTCTGTCCATCTGTGTCCTCGCCCATTTACTGGGGTGTGGTGAGCCCATAAGTGGGATCATTTCCAAGTCCACCTATAGTTTGGGGGGTTCAGGGGTGTCGGCTGTTGGGCGGTTCAATATAACCAATTGAGTCATCTTTCCAAGATTCCTTTTGAGTCTCTCTTCCCTCTCCCAGGGGGAGACCCACGTGACCAGTTATGGCAGTGAGCAAGTACAATAGTGTGTGTGTGTGTGTGGGTGGGTGTGTCTGTCTATCTCTGTGTCTGTGTGTGTGTGTCTGTGTGTGTGTCTGTTTGTGTGTGTGTGTGTCTGTCTGTCTGTCTGTGTGTATGTGTTTGTTTGTGTGTGTGTGTCTGTGTGTAATTTTGTTCGGCGGCATTGTAGGTAGTTCCCCAGTCGTCATCAATGGCTTAGTGCAAGAGGAGTACGCTGGAAAGGTAAGAGTGTTTTTTTTTTTTTTAACTCTGTAGAGCGATTTTTCTACACTGTTTTCTGTAGAAGGGCATTTAGTGCCAGAAGTACATGTACCGTAAAGTACCGCCAGAGCGCCCCACCATCTCATCCTTTCGTGGTCGTAATGTGGAGGTGGTCTGCTGTCTATAGGTCATACGACATGAACCTTGTACACATATTGCACGTTTTGCAGTCAATCCGTACCTTCGAGCGGACACAAGCTCCACACAAAAACCTGCCAAATGTGACCTTAGTACACTAAGATTCTCACATCGTACAAACTTCGTTGCACTCTGCCATACGATTTCCCTTCCTCTGGCTGTAAAATCAAGGTGGGGCGCTCTCGCGAGACGGGGCGCTCTGGCGGTACTTTACGGTAGTGGCAAGATGAGCATTGCAAACACCAGTGCATGTGTGCCGGTCATGAAGGCTGCACCGGGAAGGTGGTGGGCACGTGAGAACTAGACATAGCCCGATTTTGCTAGCAATTCTGCTGGCAGAATATCGAAGAATTTTGACGAGAGAATTTGCTGGCAAAACGAAGCAAAATATCGGTCTGTTCGCTGGAAATTGGGAGATTTTACACTTATACGGTGCTTGTGACTCATTTTCGTACATTTTTGCCAACACGTGACTCATTTTTTTCTCATTTTTGCCAACACGTGACCCACTTTCGGTCAGTTTTCCTACACGTGACCCAAATTTGGCCTTGCATTGGAGGAAAAAGGGAGCAAAATATCGAGTGACCTGGCAAAATGAAAGCAAAATATCGACGATGAGCGAGCAAAATTTTGCGGCAAAATATCGAAGTTTCCCTGGCAAAATCGGGCTTTGCCTAGTGAGAACGATACGTGTGGCTTTCTACGGGGTGATGTACTGGCTGCAAGCCTACAGAGCTCGTTTTGTTTGTCCATTTGACAGGGGGTGCGGGTTCGAATCCAGCATTTGACAAGATTCCCCCCCCCCCCAAATATTCACTGTTTCGAAACCGCCTAAAACTCACCCCACAACATTGTGAGAGTCCAAAGAAAAATGCCTGTATTCTAGAACGTTAATGCCTCTGCGTAGCAAATTTCAGATCTCTGCCTCAATCATTGGCCAAGGTATCATGTAAATCTTGTCCGCATATAAAAAAACAATGTGGAAAAAGTGCGTTTAGGAAAGGGGCCGAAAATCCTCATTTTCTGGCCAGGCCCATCTTCTCTGGAAGAATTTGTAACCGAGAGACCGTTTTCGGGTAGTGGTGTATAACTTTGTAAAACACGAACTGTGACTACCGTGGAGTCTGCACACCATTAGGGAGCATGTTGGACTAGGTGGAAGAAGCTGCACTTCCAGTTGTTCATGGAACGACGGAGTGCTTGTACAATGTAGGTTGAGGCAAAGCGGAGAAGGCCACCAACGCCACCCGTATGCGTATCGTATTGTCATCTGCGATGGCCGCTGGACTTTTGAACTGGTTGTTGTTGCCATTGACCAACTGCCCTGACCGCCCTCTTAGCATCGTTTCTGGCAGAAGCTTGATGTTTTGTGTTCAGCAATGTCACAACACGGTTGTCCAGCCACTGAACATACATCACATCGGCATTCCACACGAAGAGTATGTAGCAACGATTTCTGCACCAGCCTAACTGTTTGGTATTCTTCAACGGTACAGGAAACCCAGTACGATCACTATAAGCTATGCCTGTCAGCTGCCATTGTTCTAGCATTGCTTCGGCTAGGGACTGGCTGGTGTCGTAATTTAAAAGACTATCCTTGACTCAGCAGTGGCTGGAACAATGACATGACACGGCCGTGAGTCCCCTGGGCCGGCTTGCTTCTGCCTGCTGACCGGTGTATATCTCAAAAGTTCCAGATGTACTTGGAATCACTTTATCAGACTCTCGCGGAGCCAAGCACTTGATTTTCCACTTGGTGGGCTTGTTTTTGATGTAGACCTTCATGGCATGTCGGCAGCCTTTGAAACTAATCCTGCTCTCATCCAAAGATACTTGTTGCCGGGACAGGTAGATGCCGTGGATGGCTCTTGAAGCAAGTCATACAAAGAGCTGCCCTAGCATCCGCTATCAGCTTGATCCTTGCTACGGAATCACAGCCATGCCAACAAATGCACCAAGAATAGGCAATGAAGAATCCCTTCGAAGCTACTTCAAGTAGAATGGAGTCCTTCATCAGAATCATTATGGAAGCTGGGACACTAGAACTCGGCTAACTGCTACACAAGCCTGGAATCAGCTACAAAGTAAGACGTGACGAGAGTACAGTGATGCAATACGAATTATTGACGTTGTACTACAGAACTGTACTAACAATCGATTTACCCGAGTGTTGCCTTCATGTACATAGCCTATGTATTTACGCCAGTCCCCCAGGTAACACGGGTGCCAATCAATGTCGCGAGCAGGTCAGGTCGTTGGATATTACCACGGTCACGCAGGCTACGATCTACTACAGCCAATTCCACAACTACGAGAAGCACAACAGCCAAACTCAAACAACACAGCAACAAGCAACGAACTGAACAACTAGAGAAGTACAACCAGACAACAGCTAGATGAAAAACGAAGGACGACACGCAGTCGACGGTGCCCGCCACATCAGAACTTCACATCACGTGACATAGTGCGAAAGTTTACGCTGGCACACAGTACAAAGTGACCGCAAGAGAGTTGTACCCAAAGCTGGGTTGCGTACAACCCTGTATCTATCATGCCCAGATTGCAAATAATGTACACGCGTTTGTCACGTGATGTGAAGTTCTGCCGTCGCAGTCGCCACAGCTGGTGCTGCACACTCTTGGGAGTTATGTACTCTTGATGATATGCAGGGACTCGTAGCACTGGTGACTGGAAAGCAAGATTAGTTGGATTTTGCTCCTGGGCTGCCTGTTCCTGGTGCCTTTGGGGCAGGACCGATGTACGCACACTCGCACGTGCCATTGCTGATCTGAGCTGCTGTTGAGCTGAGCAGGTCAAGGCAGCGATGGAGAGTTGAATAGACCAGGGATCACGTAGAACTTCCCAACGTCCACAGACTCGAAACGCATATTGTTTTCGGTACTATGATCGTGTGTGCGTGCGTGCGTGTGTGTGTGTGTGCCATTGTGCATGCCTGTGTCCCGCAGGGCCTATCCAATCTTGTGGACAACCTGACCAATCCGGTCAAGTCTGTGCGCTCGGCACCCGTATCCTCGGCGCCAATCTCCACCATGGCCAGCTCCAACAGCATCGGCCACGCCCAGCAGGCACCGCCACCGTCACAGCTCACCCACACCTCCACCAACAGCAACAACCACTTGCTCTTCTCCCTGCCCATCGAGAGCTTGATGACGACGGACTGCGGCGGGCGTGATGGTGACGTACAAGCAGCCGTGGCATCATCATCCGCAGCAACATCCACAGTATCAGCACCAGCGTCAACAGCACCGGTGGTCGCGGGGGATTCTTCTCGTCGTGTCTCCACCACCACCGCTTGCTCAGTGACGTCACTCGAAGCCAAGGAGTCACACTCGAACACTGAGGGCCGGTGCAGCAGCAGTACCAGCATCAGCACCAGTCCGAGTGCGCGCAGCGGTGCGAGCGTGCCGCGTCTGTCCATCGTCAACGCCAACAACAAGGACCTTCTCCTGCTCAGTGGCACCGATCTACCCGAGGAAGAAGAGGAGGTCGTCAACAGATCAACAGCTAGGTGCTCCATCTCCAGTGCGGGTGCTTCCACTCATAGCTCCAGTGCTGCTTGCTCCTCTGTTATTCCCCAGAGCAGAAGTACAGGTAGGTCTGTTGTCTGTTGTCTGCTGCCACCGCCATTGCTTAAGTGACACCGCCACCACTGCTGCTGCTGCTACCAGCCTTCTTTTGGGCATCTCTCTATCTCTCTATCTGTCTGTCTGTCTCTCTCTATCTTTCTTTATCTATCTATCTTTCTTTCTCCTTCTCTCTCTTTCTCCTTCGCTCTCTCTCTCTCTCTCTCTCTCTCTCTCTCTCTCTCTCTCTTTCTCCTTCTCTCTCTCTCTCTCTCTCTCTCTCTCTCTCTCTCTCTCTCTCTCTCTCTCTCTCTCTCTCTTTCTACTTCTCTCTCTCTCCTTCTCTCTCTCTCTCTCTCTCTCTCTCTCTCTCTCTCTCTCTCTCTCTCTCTCTCTCTCTCTCTCTCTCTCTCTCTTCTCCTTCTCTCAATGCATAACACTTCGGAAGTGCTGAGCTATGCATACATGCATCCTGGCACCAGGCTAGGTTTGCAACTAAGCTGTTACAGTGTACTTGTGGTCTGAGCTTGCACGCTGATCAGCTCTCCGGAATGACAATGTTGTCAAGTGTTGAAGAAAATTGCTACGCAACATTTTCGAATTGCTGTTCAAGTTTGATTTTGTGTAGCAAAATTGCTATGCCAAAAATTACTCAATCTGCGGACAGAACTGTTTCGTCCTTTGTGGACTCATCAGCGCAGCACAGATGGTGCTGAGACCGAACCTGATAACAATGAAAAATAAAATTTCCAAAGCCAGATTTAAACCAGGCCCAAACATACCTTGCCAGAGTGCTCAAACTGACAAGTCGGTATTAAAGCTCTGCACAACGCAAACAGCAAAGGCACTGCCCCACATAAAAGTGCTCGAGTACTACAAGAGTCAAGAGTAAATAAAATAAATGATTCCCTGTCGTTAGTACAACATCGGTTACACGACAAACCTCATTAGTAGACAACCATCTAAAATCCCCTGACACCTGAAACGCGTACATGCAAGTCCGGATAGTAGATATTACTCGTTATAAGATGAACAATTTGAAACCCCCGGTGTTGTCCACTGCCTCACTCCATTATTCACCCCAGTGTCTGGCGATAATGTGGATTTTGTAGAGGAAAAAAAACCTGTACTGTGCTGCATCAGTTTCATTGACTGTATTTCTCTTGTTCCCCATGGTGCTGTTTCTCTCTCTCTCTCTATTTCTCTCTCCCTCTCTCTCTCCCTTTCAGGTAATATCTGCTCCAAGAGTAGTGGTGATCTGTCACCAAGCAACCCTGGCAGGTTCAGAAGACTGCTGCCGAAGAAGCCCACGGCGTCCAATGAGGCGCTGTCCACGG
Source organism: Sycon ciliatum (assembly GCF_964019385.1). Taxonomy (NCBI): domain Eukaryota; kingdom Metazoa; phylum Porifera; class Calcarea; order Leucosolenida; family Sycettidae; genus Sycon; species Sycon ciliatum. Next base: position 12,813,672 of record NC_088651.1, on the reverse strand, counting down.
ACGAGGAGCGTGACCCAGGACGAGAACGGGTGAGTGCTCTAGTATGTTAGTGAAGAGGTTAAGCTGCACGTTACGTCTTTTGACGCAAACGTTCTGCTCGCGCGTTTGAAAACAACGTGAGAGAGCTGCATCTCACGTCGAATGCACGCCGAATTTCGACCCATTTGACACGTGAAATAGCGCGTCAGGTCGAAATAATGTGCGCTGATTAACCTCTGTGATGTCCACAGCATCTCTCTCTCTCTCTCTCTCTCTCTCTCTCTCTCCACTGTACCGAGGACGCCGCTCGATCACAACTACTTGCACAGACAGTGTATACCCTAGGCTAGTGCTTTACCTCTGAGCAGCATTTTACTTACAGTGAACTGTGCGTACAACGACACTAGGCGGGGCATCAGAAAAGTGTCCTTATGCCCGAAGTCTCATTGTATGTTTTACATCTAGATTTGGACTTTGCTCTGGGCATGGAAATGCTGTCGTTATTCGCGAATTGTCGTTATATCCGCTGTCGTTACTAGCAAATTTGACTGTATGTACAATTTCTACAGTCCTGCTGGATGAAATCCGATCGCATGAGCGTGAGTTGCGCCTCCAACCAGCAGAACATCCCAGTGTCCGCAGGTCTTGGGCTGCATTGCGCCCGACGGGCAACCTGGGCAGGTCATACAGCATTCGTTCTGCCACGTGTGGATGGACGTGCTAGCTAAACCTCGATTGTGGCTTTGTTTCAACACGTGTTGTGTATGTGTCGGCGTGTGTGTGTGTGTGTGTGTGCGCACGCGCATGTGTGTGTGTGCGCACGCACGTGTCTATGTGTGTGTGCGTGTGGGGGGTATGTGTGTGTACACGGATGTGTCTGTGTGTGTATGTGCACGCGTGCGTGCTCATCTTTCCTTACAGCCTAACTCTGAGTCGTCAATGTTCAAGTTTACTAATCGTTTCTCGTCACGAAGGAGCAGCTGGGGCCCTTCTCGAAATCACTCGCATCGTGGAAGGCACAGTGGAGGAGAGTCTTCTGCTCGCTCAGCCTCTCCTTTCCAGAGCCTTGCTCAGCGGTGAGACTTACCACCTTGTACACATGTACACATGCATGTACAGGGCTCTAGCCAAAGAAGGGTAGAGAGGGGGGGGGGGGCCACAGCGCACACACACACACACACACACACACACGGGCACAATAAGCACAGCAGAGAGAGAGAGAGAGAGAGAGAGAGAGAGAGAGAGAGAGAGAGAGAGAGAGAGAGAGAGAGAGAGAGAGAGAGAGAGAGAGAGAGAGAATGCGACAGAACAGCAGCTAAAATTAGTGAAAAAAGTCACGAAGTTTTTGTTTCCGGAGGAAGTATCTTTATCTTTCTCTCTCTCTGTCTCTCTGTCTCTCTCTCTCTCTCTCTCTCTCTCTCTCTCTCTCTCTCTCTCTCACACACACACACGCGCGCGTACATTTTGGCCTCTTAATGGTGTGTTACTCCATGCCATTGGTAGCAATATGAGATCAGGGTGTGTAGGTGGTGGTGGTGGTGGTGGTGGTGGTGGTGGTGGTTGTGGTTGTTAGGGTTTGTGTGTGCATGATTGGATGCTTGTATAATATCTGTCTTTCCCACCTGTGTGTGTGTGGGTGTGTGTGGGTGTATGCGTGTTGCTACTGTGTGTGTATATGTGAATGTCTATGTGCATATGTCCACACGTACAGGCTGGGTCTAAGCGGCGGCAGTGGTGGCAGCGGGACAGGCCCAAGCAGCAGTGCCAGTGGCACACCCTGTCCCACCATACTGGACCGTGGCCCACAATCGGACGAGTCCACGACGGACAATGCTGCTGCTACGGCTGCTGCTCCTAGCAGTGCCCCGGCTGCAGCATCAGCAGCAGCGCCTGTAAGATCCTCCGCAGCAGCGGCCAGTGAAACACCTGGCGTAAGTGCAGACCAACCTAGCGCAGAGCTAACCAACACCGAGCCCTTGCGACGCCATGCAATGTGCGATGATGATCCATCGAATCCAGAGGAGGCGCAGTTGGACTCGTCCTCCTCCGCATTCCGTCCAGCTTTGCGCAGGAGAACTATGAAGGTATGGTGTCTTCTTTGTTCCCGGTGTGTTTATCTGGCCTTTTTTTGCAGAGGGGTGGGTTCTGGATGATTTGTTTGCATTTGCGACGTGGCTAAACATGGCCACCATATCATCGTCATGTTGAATTGCACGCCATTGCGCTGGACATGCAGAGTACTAGTACTACTACTGTTGTGAACCGTGAAATCCGTTGAGAATTCAAGTGGCTGCGGAGCGTTGGCCTTGCAGCCGCGAGCACTGCTGGTCCATGTTGGCAGTGTGTATGTGAGCTACAGTGCATGTACGCGCTAAAAGGAGTAAGGGCACCGGTCCCGCTCATGCCATCGGATTTCAATCAGTCCACGGCAGTGGTGGTTTAGGTTGACTTTGAGCTTCACGTAGTTCCGAATGATTTCCTGCAACTTGGCCATGTATATGCAGCAGGTGACTTCACTGAATGCTATTCATAACGGTGTTTGTTCCGTTTCTCCGTGTGTTGCGGATGTAACTGTTAATTTGACCTATTTGTCTCTCTCTCTCTCTCTCTCTCTCTCTCTCTCTCTCTCTCTCTCTCTCTCTCTCTCTCTCTCTCTCTCTGTATCATTCTCCATCTAAATTCCAATTTCTTGTGACTGTGTGTGTGTGTGTCTGTCTGTCTGTGTGCCTGATCCTGTTTTCCGTACAGCATTTGTTTGGCTGAGGAGCATGCTCTTTCAAACAGCAGGTGCACTATGACTCTCTCTCTCTCGCTCTCTCTCTCTCTCCACTGTGTACATTTGTAATCAATCCACCGTTCCTCTTCACCCACCATCACCAGCAGCAGCAGCAGTAAGGACATGTGCCGTCACAGCACTGCCTCGCCATACTCTCCTCTCTGCACACGTAACACACGTCACTTTGTAGTCCGTTTGATGTTCCAAGCGCTCCCCGTCGTGTCGTCATGCTACCAGCAGCACGCGTCTGTTTCATGTGCTCGTCATGAGAGTGTGTCTGTGTTCCTGTGTTCAGCAGCCTTGCACACAGTCCTGTGTGTGTGCTGCTTGTACTTGTGTGTTCAGCAATGGCAGTTGTTTGGCGTGTGCTATAGCCAGTCAGATGCACCCAATTCCAATGGTACGATGCTGACTGCGGAATGCCGTGTCGATTCATGTGCAACGGTTCATCCAACGGTTGCTGGGTGAAGTTTGTCAGTTGCCGGTTTTCCGATCTCTGTCTCCTCATACTCGACGTCCCGCTGTTTCCCATGTGAGTGTAGCTACTCTGTGTGAGGTGTGTGTGTGTGTGTGTGTGTGTGTGTGTGTGTGTGTGTGTGAGTGAGTGAGTGTAGCTACTCGTTTGTTGTGCTCGTTTGTTGTGCTCCGTTGCCAGTGTCACCAGTACAGTGCTGTTGGTGCATGTGACATGTGTGTGTCCCTCTCAGTTACCAGTTGCACCATTACGGTACTATGTCGATGGTTAGCGTGACGTGCGGATTCCGCTCAGTTCCCTGTTCCATCGCTCTATTGGATTGAGTCCTTTGCAGCAGTAACGTTGACGATAGTAAATAGCTTGCCGTGTCGTGTTCCAAACCCGTCCTGCTTGGGACCTGTTATCATACCTGCACTACCAACTCTCAATGAACATGGACTCCTTTGTTTCTAACTGATCAACCAGCCTGCTCTAGCCAGCCATCTGTCCCAGTCAGTGGTTGCTACCTGCACTAGCAACACTCAATGAGCATGGACACCTTCGGGGGTTTTTCCAACTGATCCAGCCTGCTCTAGCCAGTCGTATGTCACAGTCAGTGGCTGCTGCTGCTGCTGCTGCTTGTTCTCACCGTCTTCTTCTCCGCCGGACTCACCACCGTAATATTGTACCTGACATTCCGGTCTAGTTCCGACTCCCTTCCGCTACCGCTGCTGCTTGATATTGCAGACACACCCAACGACCTTTTTTTCTTGCAATTTTGCTCACATTCGAGCATTAGAGTGTGCCATTACGCGTGTACAGGCGTGTGGTGCGGCGGCCAAACCGACTTATCAACCTTTCCCAGCTGTGCTTTCCGGTGCTGCCCCGGGAGCCATATATATATATATAGAAACGACCAGGCAGCAGAAAAACGTCTTGTGCGTGTGTGCGTGTATGTTCCAATGGCTTTATCCCAATCGTGACTTCTCTTTCTAGCTACAAGGGACCGACTTTCCTCTCCTCTCATAGACCAAACCCTGTGTTTTGTTCACTTTGTTTCTAGTAGACGTGCTAGAGTAACGCATAGGTAGACCGTGTTGTGTTTTTTTCTTGCGCTTCTTCTTCTTAAAGTGAGGAGAAGAGGAGGAGTGATTGTTACTTCTTCTTCTTCTTCTTCTTTTTTTACGCGTTCTATAGAATTTTCGTTTTTGGTCCGAATCCGCCCACCGGCCTTTGCTGGCTCTGGTGTGGTGTGTAGTTTGTTCTCGTATCCGTGTATCCGTGTGTGGTGTTGTTGCATGCAGTAGTAGTAGTACAGTTGTCCGTCTAATAATATTCCTCGCGTTTGCCAGCAGAGTCCTTTTCCTTTTTTTTCTTTTTTTGTTGTTGCACGTAATCATTCCTGCCACTTTTGTCTTCTGCCGTCTCTCTCTCTCTCTCTCTCTCTCTCTCTTTATGTTGTTGCGTTTGTTCTTCTCTTGTTTAAGAAGCTAACTTAGTAGTGTGTGTTGATAGTACAAGCATGCCGTGTCATGCCTGTCAGACGTAGAGTACCGGTATTATAGTTAGAAGCATCTGAACCAGTCATACGGATGATAACGTTAAACCACTTATTATTATTATGTTCACATTTTGCTTCCGATTTGGTTGCATTTTAATTTTATCTTGATTTTTGTCCATGCATGCACCGACTCCACTGGCGGATTTGTTTATTCCGTCCGTATCTACCCGCTCCTAGTGTGAAGCATCCCTCCGCGCCGTCTTCCCGTGTACAATATGCGCCGCCGCTCTGCCATAGTCCGCAAGCGTTGTTCCCCCAGTCCGCCCGCACGCACACATTGTCCCGACTCTCACATGCCCGGTCGTCCCCGACAACGCTTCATCCCGCAACACGGTGGCCATGCCTAGCCACCGATGCTGCTGCTGTCCTTTCTGTTGATTTCTGCAGTCGCTTCTGACTTCATTGTTTTAACCTGTATCATCACTCTTCGTCTAACCGCTATTCCGTTTGTTTTCATACTCATCCTATACACACCAACACCACATTCCTCTGTTTACAAACAGCCAAATTAACACAACCGATACGCATACGGTGGTTGACGTGAGCAGGATGATATGTTTACTAGAAAGAGTCCATAATCCCCGGAGTGCACAACTGGGATGGGGTCCGTGATGTACGTCATTTTTTGGGTCGGACTTGCGTCATTCCGTCAACCCAAACAGTCACACTTCCCCTACTCATGATTCACTCTCCGACGTGCAACACGGATTCCGCCGTCCCAGATCTGAACATGCAGTGAAGTAATAGTTGAGAAACTCTGCGGGTTATGGACTCTTGGTACACTGTACTAGTATTACTCTGGACTGATCCGCATGGTTGAAGTGAGCAGCATCGTGTAGATCTCTACCATGGTGTACTGCTGCTGCATGGGTTTCATGTTCGCAACACTGCATGAAACCAAGACTGTGCAGGACTGTGCAGGACTTTGAAAACTCTGCATGGGTGTCTCTCGCGGCGAAATTCCGTGTTTACATTATCATAGTCGGTGCAGATCCGACGCGGAAAGTGGCGTAGTGCGTACAACTGAGCTGCAGTTGTGCAGAAAGAGACCTGCTTGAATCTTCACTAAAAATGATCTACAGTGTAGTCCCGGAATTTCGCCGTGACAGCAATCGACCGGAATTTCGCCGTGACAGCCATCGATGGGAGCTGCACACTCCCAGTGTTCATGTGCTCTCTTCAGGTTTGCAATCCGGCGGGTACTCGGGTAGTCGCAGTGCTATTGCTACCGTTGGCCTTGTGTGTGTGTGGGGGGGGGGGGGGGCAGCTGGGGATTTTTCAGTTCAAGTCGCAGCAAAAATCATTAATATTGGTCTACGGCAGCGCAAAAGCTAACATTGTCAATTGCACTAGGAATAAAATTCAATCTCTACAATGAAAGACATCTTGATAAGTCAGATCTCGGTACCCAGAGCAACCAAGAAACACTAAAACACGTAATAATAATTATTATTATTATCTATAGGCATGGATTTGATCATCGTGTCTGTGTCAGCAGCAGCCACCAAACAGCCCGGCCACCAAACAGCCCGGCGCAGCTACAAGTGGCGGTCGATCCACAGCTGCTGCCTGGCCCAGTGTGATACGAGAGGTAAAGCGAAGACACCACACACACAGCAGCAGCAGCAGCTACATTGCAATGATTGCAGCAAGCACTGCTGAAGCTGAGGGAGAAGCTTATCCGCGCTGTGCACGCCAAGGCAGAGCTATGCTGCGCTAAGCCGACACACAGCTCGACAAGTACATGCACACGCACACACGGGCGCTGGCGTGCGTGTGTGCGTGCAAACGTATAGACTCCATATCTACTAGTACTGGAGCATCACAATATCCACAGCTGTCTACAGCTCCTCTTTTGCTGGCATTTCCTCGGCCTCCGCTGCCGCCTGCTCTGCTTCAGCCAGGATTTCCTTCTCTTCCTCCGTCTCCTCAAGAGGAAGATCCTCTTCATCTGAAGATAGAATATAATTTCAGCACACATGTACACGCACACACGAACACACAAGCGCACGCATGCACACACACACACACAAACACACACACACACACATACTGATGGTGGTCATCGGGAGCACTTAGGCTACAGGGGCAAGTGGCCGGGGTGGTTCCATGCTATTATTTTTATACTTTCAAATCCAAAAGGAAAATTCATGTTTTCATGGGAAATTTCCCTCTACACGATCGTACCATGCAATCCTAGATGTAAGCTTGAACCAAGAGTATAGTACATAGGCCAGAGTGGGAAACTCAGGGAGAAGGAGCCCAGGAAAGAGCACACCCACCAACACCCAGACATACACACACACATGCACACACACACGCACGCACACACACACAAGCACACGCACACACACACACACACACGTCCTGCTCGTATCGGCGTTCACACGTACCTTCGGCCTCAAAGTCGGCTGGCTCTGGCTTTGGCTTGGCTGGTACTGGGAACGGGTGATCGGGTCTTCCACCGTCACGTCCACCACCCTCGGCAAACACAAGTAGCGCCTCCAGCTCACGCTTTCCGGTGTATTTGATAGGCTGAGGCAGTAGGTGGTGGTGGGTGGTGGGGAAAGAGGAAAGAAGACATTAGAAGGTGAGAGAAGAAGAAGACAGAAGAACAAAAGTGAGAAGAAGAAAGAAGCCACTGAGGAACATAGCGAACACAACGGTGGACATGTTGAGTGCTCCAGTATCTCTGTAACAAGTTGACAGTCGTGTATCCAGTGGTTTAAGCATCTTTGCTATACGTGACTGCATTCCTGTAGAAAGTGATTATGACATGTGGACAGTGGAACCAACATGGCCGACGTCATGTGACCCATAGATGCAGGGGTTGGGTGCCGTGAGTGGAGTTTGGAACCAACATGGCTGTCCTGTATGGTCATGTTTTGGATGTGAACTGCTATATACATAGGCACACGCACACACACACACGCACACACACACACACACGCACACACACACACACACACACACACGCACGCACACAAACAAACACACACACATGTGCACACACACACACACACACAGCCTTCACTTACCCTAGATTTGCCATTGGGAAGGAAATAGTAGATGGTTGGGAAGCTCTCGATTTTCAAACCCTCCACTTCGTTTGCGGTGGCATCCATCTTACCAACGACATGGTCATCACGACCATCAAAATACTCTCCAACTTCGTCCCACACCGGCATCAGTTTCTTACAGTGTCCACACCATGGTGCATCTGTAATCAACACAATCACATGACCACTGGAATGACATCATCGCCCACCATTGCAATAACCATGATGACATCACTGTCCACCAAGACAATCACCATGATGACATTATTGACCACCATGGCAATAGATATGATGACATCATTGACCACCAGGACAATCATCATGATGACATCATTGACCACTATGGGAGAAAACTCCAATGACCAGTAATTCCGCGACGTTCGCGATGGACATCATAATTATAATCAATTTCATTCATAATTCTAACATTCGCTTGTGTCATGCCGTTCTGAAATCGCAAGCTAAAAACGTCAGAAACCCCTTCCCCGCTCTAAAGTATGGGCAGTGAGGGCTGAACTTACAAAATTGGATGAGCGCATGCTTCTCGTTATTGATGATAACGTCGTTGAAGTTCTTGCCGACGATTTGCTTGACAGGCTTGGCGTCCCAATCCTCCGGGATCTCCTCGGATTTCAACGATTGCTGCAGCAGTACACAGTACAAAGTGGTGTAGAATCAACATGCTTACTTCAACATGCTTACTGTACTTCAAAGTACACATACATGCAACACCTCTCCGTGCAGTGCTGTCGGCTGCCGAAGAATGATGCGCTGAACACGGAACAGGCCGAGTGGGATTCTACCAAGCACAGATTACCAATACAGTAAAACCTGGTGTAAGCGACCTCTGAGTTTAGCGACCACCTGCTCTTAACGACCGTTTTTCCATGCATCGACAGTGCTACACAGACACTGTGGGACCTGGTTCTAAAGACCACCTGGCTTTAACGACCGCTTTTGCTTGCACCGTCCGGGGGTGGTCTCTTAAACCAGGTTGTACTGTACCTGCATGTGCACAGTGAATTTAAATAAAGCTACAATAGATACTCTCAATAGGACGCACTTGCGCTGGTTAGCTTTATGCTTTGCCCGCTACTTCTGGTAGTCTGAGCACTCTCAGCGCTAGTACATTGAGCTGTCCTAAAGTCTGTGGTTTTCGTAGCCATGGCTGACAGTTCAATCCTATTTTAAGCTCGGAGTTGCACTGATGAGGCCTCAATGGCCGAAACAGTCTGGCTGTCTGCATCATTGTGTAATTAAAACTACACGTGTATACTGTAGTGCGTGAGTGAGAGAGATGGGGAGAGAGATGGGGAGAGAGATGGGGAGAGAGATGGGGAGAGAGATGGGGAGAGAGATGGGGAGAGAGATGGGGAGAGAGATGGGGAAGAGAGTGTGTGCATGTGTGTTGGTGCATGCGTGATTGACCCGGCCTGTCCCAGAATGAGATCACACTAGTCAACACACACCACCCGACCTGTCCCAGAATGAGATCACACTAGTCAACACACACACGCCACCAGTTTGCTGCTGCCAACACCGTTACCAGCATTACCTTGATTGAACCGTCATTGACGCCTTCAATGAACGGAGCGATGACATCAGCGGTGATCTCGCCAGTCTCTGGCTGATACTTCTTCATGTCACGCGCTGCCAGCTCAATGATACGCACGGCAGGAACCTGCAGGCAAAACCATAGCAATGTGTGCGTGCATGCACGCCTCCATTGGTTAAAGGGAAAATTCACCCTACTTAAAAAAAAACTAAAAGTAAAACCCTGATAAACCCAAATCAGATATGTTTGATATTGGGACACAAGCAGAGTTGAATGGTGTTTGTCTCGCCTTCTTCCAATGGCTGGGACCGTGGGTAGACACAACTGAAATATTCAAATATCACTTTTACCCGGTGTTGGCGTCGCCATGGCAACATGGAGCCATGGCGACATGGACTCAAGTCGTCAAGGAGATCAATGAGCTCATGCAGCTCCGAACTTCTACTTGCACCAAAGTCAAAATTAATAGGAAAGAAAGTGACGTTGTGCGTGTACTAGGCGGAAGCAGTACCACCGTATGAGCGGAGACGATTCAGACTGTAGGTCAAGGAGATACATTGACGACAGGGAGAGTGGGCTGGACAGTGTGGACACCCCAGTGATAATGTCCTGGCATACGCGGAAAAGAGGCAGAGTACACCGAGGACCGGGAGATGGTGAGTGCGGAGCAAGTAGTCTCTCTTAGGCTTTAGGTCTAGTCCCATGTCATGAGACGACCGTGGCTCCGAGGAGAGCAAGTTGGACGCTAGTGATGATGTCCTGGCCCACGCATAGGAGCCTGAGTGTATTGAGGTCAGTAGGAGGTGATGAGCACACTCAGCAAGTGGGTGTAAATGCTGACGAAGCTACAGCGTCCGCTGCCGAAATTACAGACCCTGCTGCTTGCTTAGAGGACTGCTGGCCACGCGCCAATCGCGTTGGCAATACGTCCTGGTGTGAATGTGGCAAATGTGTGGTTCAAGCATTGCAGAACAATTGCACTTGCTGCGAAGGTATTCCGGAATCCGCAGTGATTGGCAAGTCGGGCTGCATTACTTGCACCCCGCAGTTCGACAGTCTTTCCGCTGCAATAGGTGTTCTAGTACTTATACACTCCATGCACAAGGCTCTCAATGTCCCATCGCTCACCCCGGGGAAGGCCCGTAGCAAGCAGCACGCACTGTACATGTATCTATCGCACCGCACGGCTACTTGGGAAGCAGCGAACTCATCGCCGATCCCAATCTACACACAAATTGGCGCTGCGAGCAGAGTCTGTGTCTCCTGTTCTGTATTCCTAAAATAGCAGGGATACTTTAGGATCTATACCTATCCACATGAATAGATATAGTATGGAGACGACGGCCAGTGGTGTGCCTGGCAAGGGACAGTCCTCAGAAGAGAGCTGCAGGCCGATCACTCTGTTACTGTTGTGTATATTAACACAAAAACATTCACATATCACAACGGCCACCAAGTTTCGAAGGTTCATATGTACACAGGAGCAGATAACGAAGTTTCTGACAGCAACGGTGGCTGATGTTTTGACTACGTCTCCAAGACAACTGTGTGGCGATGCTGCTGAGAGATTGACCAGCCATTTAGTCACAGCAAAAGCAAACAATGGCATTCTACAGATTCGGCAATCTGCCCAGGGGCCTCCACAGACCTTTACGTGCACAACACAAGGACGCGTCGGAAGCGATGCTGCCTCGACGTGTACAGTACAGCGGCGTAGTGCATCTGAACTCCAACAACACAAAACAACAGTGTGTGGTAGTGCTAGCGTCTATCCACATGCGTCTTGGAACAGATGTGTTTCCCGGTATCCATCACGCACACTGCGGCGCGACCTACAATTCACCTTCCTCTCCCTACACAGTTTTAGATGACAGTCCTGTTGCGTAACTGTTGCTCCCGTTGCGCAACTGTTGTTCGTGTTGTGTAACTGTTGCTCGCTCCTTAGATCCACTTTTTCTCCCACACTGTTTCTAGTCCTGTTGTCCTACTGCTTTCCCTACCCTCAACCCCAGCCAAGCTCCGCTCTCTGCCCTGTAGAACCCCATGCTTCTCTTTCCGTTCTGTGTGGAATTGTGAAGTAAAGAGATATGAAGACCTAAGAGCTTGTATTCCTCTGCTAGTGCTGCCGGCTTGTGACACTTTCTGGTGTAAGTCCAACGCGCTTCAGACACGTGCAAGTTGGTAGACACTACACTAGTTCCTCACAAGCTCTGGATGCCGCGGAGCTACGCGGGCAAGGAACCGTCCCTCTGGCCAAAAGCCGGTGCACCGAAGGCTGGGATACACTGACTCTAGTACCCAGCCGGCGAACATGCATGAAAGGTTCGGATATACCGCCTCGCGCTGACACGGCTAATCTATGCCAGGCCTCGGAAATCACCGCCAGCCAAGATGGGCACGCAAGTCCTCTCCAGCAAGGAAAGCTCAGAGCTTGCGCCGGAGCATGGCAAGGCAAGGAGCGTTGTGTTTCAGCCCGGTGAGCGTGTCTGAGTGTTGATACCTGCCATCCCTGTCCCCTTTCAGTTGTTAGCCGCCTCAGTTCGCTGCTTTAGTAAGCGCTTGGACAGTGCTTTTGGAATGGAATAGAAATCCTGTTACAAAAAAGAGTGTTTCTTCTCCTTTTTTACATTAATTTTATCACTGGCTCAGTAGCCGAGAAATCCTGCTATGGGGTCATCATACGTGTTATCGCAACTGCTAGAAACGTCTTTGCAATGCAAGAACATTTTCTTAGGCGCCACAACGTTGTCACTGCTCTGACTGCCAAAGCGCCGAATTTAAAATAAGGACTTGTTCGCTGCGGCTTCAATCACCACTGTATCGGACTTGAAAAGTAATGGTATGAAAGACCTAATTTTTTTCACGGTTCGCGTGAGACTCGGCTGGAAGCCGGACGTTCCGCATCTGTAGGAAGGCCACCACCCTTCAAGGATCAAGGCGCAGATGCAGCTCCTAAAGCGGTGGCCCTAGACCTAGTCGAAACTATAAATATGGCGTCTGTGCTTCGAGTGTTAGTAAGCTTGCCCGTCCAACCAAGAATCTATTCATTACAAGCACAGCACGGTGGTCCGGTCTCGTTTCTCTCGGTGCTGCGCTGATGAGTCCACAAAGGACGAAACAGTTCTGTCCCCGCAGATTGACTACAAGCCCATGTAGTACCTGATGGCTGGATTGCAAAGACATTTCTATCAGTTTGAACAACACGCATGATAACCTTGTACCCGAAAGCTGTGCAGAGTACGGTTGGTAACAGTTGCCCCACGCCATGCCATCTCTACTTCGGCCATCCGAATAGGCTTGCCGTATACGTACGATGACGTCAAACGTCAACTAATGAAAACTTGTGCCAGGATCAATTTGGTTCAACTCTGACGATAGCAAAGCTACAGTATCGACGCGGAATGGGCGCAGGTACATGCACCCCCCCCCCCCCCGGTGCAGGTACATGCCCCCCCCCCCCCTGGTGCAGGTACACCCCCAAAAAAGGGGCACCAGCTATGCCCTTGTGTGTTTCATGCTGACGGTCTGGCTTTTTCTGCACCAGAGGTGGGTTCTCAGACAGGAGCTAGGGCCTAGTGCAGTCACTTGCGGCAGATGTGTCACCCTACTAACATACTACTACTAATACAGTGAATCCTGTCAAGGCGACCACCTGTCCTCAGAGAAAACCTCTACAACTACCGGCAGGGTCTAGGACCAAGGGATGTTATTCTCAGTGAAATGACACTGGATAAGGAGACCACATGTTCACGGAGGCTACAGCTGGATCTGGAAGGTCCCTTCAAAGTGGTCGACTTAGACAGGGTTCAATGTACTGTGAAGGTATTAAACCACCCAAACACCACCTGTTGGAAGGGTGCTGTCCCACAAGCAAGCGCGTGCGTGTGTGCTGCGGCACGTTTCAAAACAAGCACAAATGACTCGAGTACTCGAACAGAGTGTAGTGTGCCTTGAGTGAACACAGCTGTAAACCACTGTCTCCCGCGGCTCCGTGAATGCACTGACTGTGCGTGTGCTGTGCAGATGTGCGCAACACACAGACCACACAGGCACACATGGACAGGAACAGCAGCAGTGCAAAGTGCTCCACGTGATCTACAACACTCGAAAACAACAGAATAACTACTATCGCTAAAAGCAAGAGTACATAACCCCCCCCCCCCCCCCAAGAGTGAGCAACGCCTGATCCAGCTCTGCATAGGGTCTTGGTCGAGCGTAATCGGATCTTCTGATGTCATGCGTACACTCCACACCAGCGTAAGGCCGGTCTCCAGGCAGGGTGTCGTTGCTTTTGATCCGAGAGTACCCACGACTCCCCAGGTTCCCCTCAGATGTGTACGGTATTATGACGCAAAGATCCGATTACGCTCGACCAAGACCCTATGCAGAGCTGCACACTCTCGAGAGTTATGTACTCTTGCTAAGGAGTTTTCGAGTCGTGGTCGTGACAGTCAATTTTCTTCAAACGTTTCCTGTTTTCAACTCCCTCCACCGAATGAGCATACGGAGATTATTCGATTTCGCATCGCCCTAGGCTGCTCTCCCTCAAACGTCTTCCAGTGTACTGGAACAACACATGGTAAGATGTAATGGGCTGGTATGCCAAACCCGCTAAATCCAGTTCATCACTTTTCGGATAATGGCCAAAAAGATAGATTTTGTGTGCTGTTTGTATCTAAATCCATATTTGGGTTCCAGTTTAGAAAAGGTAACTGGTTCTGGTCAAATTTTAAACGTGAAACTTTGTCTGGTGATGCCCCTAGACCCTTTGATTACAAGCAATGTGCAATCATGTTACAGCAACTTACTGAGGTGTTGGACAAGCCAAACACGTCGAGGATCTTGACATTCTCCTCCTCATCCGTATTGAACGTGACAAACAACATCTGTACACACACACACGTGCACACATACACACACACACACACACACACACACACACACACACACACACACACACACACGTGCACGCATACACATACACCCGCTTACACACACACACACACACACACACACACACACACACGCACACGCACACGCACACGCACACACACACACATACACATAGAGTTAAAGTGCCGGTGTTACAGCAAACACAACACGTACGAGTATATGCAGACCAAACACAGGGTCCAGTCATCAAAATTACTCGGCACAAGTGTACCTAAACAGAGGTGGTGACCCCAGCGACAATGTAGGAATCGTACGCTACCAGATGTATACGTTCTTTGAAGTACATATACCTGGCGAAGACAAAGTTAAATCTTGTCACTTGCCGATCAGCTTACCTCTCCTTTGTGTTTCTTAGCCTGTTCCAGTAGCACTGCCACATGAGACTCGTAGTCCTCTGACTGCTTGGAACCAAAGTAGAGGAACTGACGCTTGGTGACGCCGCTGAAGATCTTGGCAGCGTTCTAGAGAGAAGCAAAGGCAGAGAACGAGTGCAAATGTGTCAGCCAGGATCAAAGAAAGCTACAGAAATGACAAAGGAAGCCGGGGAAAGGTTACACAAACATAATAATTATGCACATGCATGTGTACATACACATATGCACACACACGCACACACACACGCACACACACACACACACACACACACACACACACACACACACACACACACACAGGCGACGACGACGAGGACGACGACGACAACAGCAACAATAACAACCTCTTATTGGCCACTTGCTATAGTGAGAATAAAGATTTCAAACAACAACAGCAGCAGCAGGATCAGCAGCAGCAACAACGGCTACTCACATCTTGCGAGAATTCGATGACATAGGGCATGGAGCTTAGGCGTGCAAACGCTGAGATAGCCTCTGCCGTATAGTTGTCTTGATCATATTGCACCTGTGGCTCATCAAACGTACGCACCGCCACAATACCAAACTCAGACTCAATCCCGTACTCCTTGGCTACGTCGCTCGTACCTGTCAAGCCGTAGCGCAAATCGTCAGGAGCTGAAGATACGTAGAAATATACGCACACACGAGCGTGCACGCACACACACACACACACACACACACACACACACACACACACACACACACGTGCACACAAACACGTACAGGGGTTGACTGACAGGCTAACTGACGCACTGATACGGGTGTTTATAGAGATTGGCTGTGTGAGCTCATGTAGAGGGGACGGTTTCAAATAGGACATAGGTTGCAAACCGGAACGGACTCAATATTCACTTTCTCTCTTGGTATTTTTATTAGAAAACATATGTCACAGTGAGACTACGATGTGTTATACTCCGAGCCAAAATTTCATGGCTCTGCGATGACCAGAAGCGCCATATCAAGCAGGTGAGTTTTTGACGTGTTGCTTCGCACTGCGACTTGAGTTTTACGACTTTCGAAAAATCAACTTCTTGTCGCAGGTAAACAGCGGCTCGCCTCTCGCCAATAAAGCACCGCATACCAATCAAAACTAATGGAAGCGCACACAAGGCTTATTGTTACTCTGTACTGGCCGTCGTGGAGCGATAGCAATTACCTAATTTCAGACCCAGAGTGAATTTGACGTGCACTCTAAAACGTGTCCGGTTTGGAGCCACCTCTGATTTGAACTTTTTTGAAGCGAAAAATTGGGCAACTTGGAGGCAATGGGTCAACACAAAGGAGTGGCTCAGTTCGATTGACTCTGGCCCCAGAGCAAACTTCAACATGCCAGTTTCCTTCCACAAACATATTTCGAGTGAAAAATCAACGCTGATGATCGGTTTGGGTCTATACAAATTTGGCTGTCAAAGCGTCCCAGTATCGAGCCGTCCCCTCTACAGTATGTACTAGATCTGCAGGTTGGCATGACCACTTACATAACTTTTTAGAGAGAGAAGAGAGAGAGAGAGAGAGAGAGAGAGAGAGAGAGAGAGAGAGAGAGAGAGAGAGAGAGAGAGAGAGAGAGAGAGAGAGAGAGAGAGAGAGAGAGAGAGGAGGGGAAAGGGGGAAGAGGGGAGGGGAGAGTGGGGAGAGAGGGCAGGGGGGAGGAGAGAGAGGGGAGGTGGAGGAGAGAGGAGGTGGAGGAGAGAGGAGGTGGAGGAGAGAGAGGGGAGGTGGAGGGGGAGAGATGGAGGAGGGAGAGGAGAGGGGGAGGGGAGAGAGGGGAGGGGGAGGAGAGAGAGGGGAGGGGGGGGGGGAGAGGGGAGGGGGGATGCGGAAGGGCAGCACAAATAAAAAATATATGGTGGGTAGGTAGGAACTTGGTGAAATAGGTGAAAATTCGGGCTAAAGATGATGATGGCGGGGCAACTGGTTCTCCACTCTCTCCTGGTGCAACCTGACGTCGAGTTCCGGAGAAGTGAGGAACATGACGCGATTGCTAACACACACACTAACACACACACACGCACGCACACACACACACACACACACACACACACACACACACACACACACACACACACACACATACACGCGACCGCGTAGCAAAACGATTGCACCGTGTCTCTACTGAAAAGTGCGTTCGTTTGAAAACTGATGTCATCGACAGTTCTCATTCATCTCATTGATCAATTTGATGGCCACACAGGTGTCATGGAGCATTGGCAGGTGCACAGACCGCCAGCTATCTGTACGTTGTTTTCAACGTTGACAGCCGCCTGTCCAACAGCGCACAACCTGTCAACACGAATTGCAACACTACACTGAACAACAGCTTGCTCAATCAGCTGATGACACGGTGATGGATAGTTGACTGAATGGAGAGTAAAGAGCATCTCCAGCCACCTATCAGAGGACGAAACATGCAACGTTCGTACCAAAAACAATGCGTCAAAAAAGATTCATTTTTCATCTCTGGAATCATGTGGCGGTTAGAGGTTTATTCTTTCTTGTCTGTGCGTACATATTTTGAATGTCACCATCTGTTGGTATGAGGCCATTCAGCCACGGCAGTCCGGAGAGGGGATTCAGGAGGATTGATTTCAAGAGGGCATGTCTAGGTTAACAGAACCGACCCCCCCCCCCCCCCCCTCCACACACACACATACACCATGTACACACACACACACACACACACACACACACACACACACACACACACACACACACACACACACACACACACACACACACACACATACACACATACACACACACACATACGCACACATGTGCCACTGACCATCTTGCGCAGACTTCAGGAATCCCCGCGCCTGCTCCGTCGTCTCGTCGGGGAAGAAGCCAATGATGGCCACACTGCGATCGCCGACAAACGTCTTGGCAGCATCCACGTCAGGCAGAGCAACGGCAGGTGGTCCCGTTCTCTTGCTTAGCCAGGCAATGATAGACTTGGATGTACGGCCACCTAGCCGTCAGACACAAACAACAACACCAACAACACCAACACGCACACGCACACACGCACGCGCGCACACACACACACACGCACGCACACACACACACAAACACAAACACAAGCAACACCACCAACACACACACAAACACAATGATGAGTTTCAAATTATATTCGTGTGCCTATAGTCAATCTCATGTACTACTAAGGCAACACTGCCTGTTTGTTCTTCGACTCTAAATAAACCAATCCAATCCAAATGTGTGCCCTCTGCCTGTAGCATGTGTTGTATAGATAAGAAAGAGAAGAATAATTCACGGATCTGTCCGCCGTATGGATTTTGTATCAGTTTGCTGATTCGACTTATCTTCTACTTCGAAGTAGCAACATCCAGCAATGGCTCTCTAAGTGAAGATTTATGCGTAGAACGATCCTCATCACTATGGCAACTGTTCTGCACAGTGCTGCTACTCCACCGAACATGCACTGCAGCAGAATCCTGGTCCAATGACTACACACACTGAACTGTAACTTATAGCTATTGCATTGAAGTGTTTCTGTGCGACAGGCCAGAGAGTGAGTAGCAATGGCACACATGTTTGTGTACTGCAGGGTGCAGGCAAAGTAGCTTCCCTACGCTAGACAAACAGGGAGTATTGCCTTGGTCCCTACACATGTTACAGTGTGTATGAGTGCACATATGGTGTCATGCATAGGGTGTATCGTGCTGCATAGGGTGCAGTATTCGCATATCATTTGCAGTAGGGTTAGCAGACAAAATCCGTATGCTACAATGCACAGGTGCAGGATTTCATGAAGAGAGTGCTACAGGAAGTGCAATACATGACTGTACAATCATGATTGTACAGTCATGTATGTCTACATAATGGCACAGGCGGTGCTGCTGCAGCTGTGCCACGTGGCACTCCTCCTGCCATGATGGAGTGCAATACACAGTGCTGCCAACACACCCAGACTCCACTGCGCAGAGCGCTACTGTTTGGAACAGTACTTATGTTTCAACCTACACCACTGAGAAGTAAGCGGCCTGCTAGCATGCTGCAGGAGGGAATGATGTATCTCTACTAACTTTCTAGCCTTTTCTTGTTTGCAACAATGATTTTGTGAGCAACTACACACAAGTGGACAAAAATCCAGTACAAGAAAACATTGACGCTAAAAAAATGTCGAGAAACGCTACTGATCGCTTGATCTCTACGTGACAACTGACAAAGCCTCATTCAATCGACATGGCATGGCATGGCGAAGAACCAGCAGTAGCGGTAAACTTGGTAAGAGCGACTCTCAATCTCAGGCCGTGATGATTTCTGATGTTGCTTTCAGCCTTTCACACAACATTGTCATCGCTCACCACCCAGTTCTACCTCGCAGAAGCAGGCAGGAAATCGACGCCGCCCGGTGGGTAACTGACCGAGTACACGGGGCGTCACACCGTCGAACAATGGGGTGTCTTTACGACTACATGTAATCACAGGAATCAGTTTGTGCACAGATTTCATGGATTCGCCCGGAGAAGTGGCAACCGCCGTACCGGTCGACAGTGCTGCAAATAACATCACGTTAGTTAGTGAAATAGACGACTCCAGATTCAGTGTTACTAAAATTCTAAAACCTCGACATGTTCCCCTGCTCTACTCACCTGAATACTCCGTTTCTTCGCCACTGCTGAAGAATTTGATCGTCGGATATCCTTTCAAACTGAATCGCTCCACCGCCTTCTTGTGCGCAGTTCCGTCCAACTTGGCCAGGCGAATGGCACTCCCCTCTTCTCGCAGCTTCTTCGCAGCGGCTTCATACTCCGGTTCCAGCGCCTTGCAGTGCCCGCACCATGGGGCATCTAGGAACATGTACACGCACACGCAAGGTCAAATACAAACGCGTGAACGCGTGGACATACACGTCCGCACAAACAATAATACAATCATACGCAACAGAGGACCACTGTTACACTAGAAGTTTCAGAACACCTTGTGCAGCATACCACTTCTGCGCCTGTTCCCTCGCACACTGATGAAGCAGGGTGCGTCGTAAAAAACAAATCCGCAACAACAAAAAACTAAAAAAAGGCAGCCGAATGAACAAGCTGTGACGACGGAAATAGCACGCCCAAAACACGGAGCACAAAAATGAGCATTCTCAAAATGTCATGGTCCAGCCTGCATGCAACGCAGGTGCGCGGCAAGCAGCGTGAGAGAGGATAGACTTACAGAACTCTACCAGTATATTCTCATTGTCCTTGATGGCCTCGTCAAAATTCTCGTCCGTCAAAACGAGCACATCACTAATTATTTCTGGCTCGGCTGCTGTCTCTGCTTCGCCTTCACTTAGCGAGCCGTGGAAGCACACTAACAGGACGACCAGAGACAAGAGAAGACGATAGCTGCTTGCCATTTCTAAAAAATTGATCTAACGAACTGCCTGATCAATGCAAGAACTGGCTATTCTGACCTACGCTTTTCAGCGCTGAGAACAATGCATCTAGCCAGGAAATACCCAGGAGGACTTCATTCGTGGAAGGTTCTCATTGGGGGCGCTAGCAACACAAATCGATCGAGCCTTCTTTTGCCTAGCTTGTCGAGTACGCGTAGATTTACGGAGTCTAGTTGGGCTGCCATGTCATACACGTCAGCAGCTAGCTACTTCTGTCAAGTGTCTGTGCCGTGAGTCGTGACCTTGTGAAGCTTGTTGGTCTATCTGTATCGAGAGTGCGACTATCAGTGACTGTGTATCACCACACAAGACACCAGCGGAACGGCCAAAACAAGTCATAATTTTTCAGTGCGACTACAAAAGTATGCACACGATTTACAAGTCAGGCGGCACGTTTGACAGGTCGAATTCTCGAAGTAAAGTTTTCGGCTCACGCGACGCCTGCTTTACTTCTTGCTAGCATGCACACAGTCCAATGTAGAATTAGTAATGGCTAATGCTACTAGTATTTCCAGATAATTATTATGGCTAGGCTGCTACCATGGCCACTGCCACCAAGCCGTATTTCTGTTCCGAAAGCCTGTTTTCGGAACTCCACAATAACAGACTGTACTGTCCAACCGTCCAGATCCCCTGAGCGGTGCGCTCACATCGCAAAGACCCAACACGGCCGGGATGGTAAAACTACGAAACAGAGGCTGCTAGAATGTGAACCCACAGCTCAGGGGGTCGGATTTCAGTTGCCAGCACTGTACAATGCAGGACCGCCGGAACGGGTCCGGTTCGTCAGCCTTCATCATGGCTTCACTTCAGGTCAGGGAGTCGTGCAATACCGGTATTTTACGACTCCCTGCTTCAGGTTATTCCGGACCAACATTTTAGCCATCAACACAATAATTTTGCTGCTAATGCTATGTCATGTTGTGCAATCGATCCTCACTTCTACTGTCAGGAACTGTACACTGTACAATTATATATTTTGCTTTCGCCGAAGTTAGTTCGGTGGCAGATGCTTTGACTAAAAAGTAAAAACTGACTTTGTCCTCCAGAGAAACCGTCCTATCCTGCCTTATTTTACTGGGCATACGTTGTAGGCAGAGAAACGGCCGGCAGGGTAGTGGAATGTTCTTATCGCACTACGGTACTACTCCATGGGTGCATGTCGATCAGGCCATCTCCGGATTTCAGTCAAATATTACATTTTTGAAATGGAAGGTTCGCTCCAGTCTAGGACTCAGGAAGAATCCAAAATTTAATATCCAAAGTAAAGCTCGCACATCCGCGTTTCCACCGGATGCACTCTGTAGAAACGTGGACATGTCGACAGTGCAGGGCCCACAGGTCAGGGAAGTAGATAGTTTCGCTCAACGTGCCAATCCGCCACCAATCATGATGCCTGGGACAAGTGGCAGATGCAGCGCCTAGCGGCGGGAGAGGTTCGCCCCCTAGCCCAATGCCGACAATGGGGCACTTGGTTGTGAGAGATTTCCCGCAGCAAGTCATCACTCTCTGGAAGAAGGCAGTGCTGAAAACAAAGTGAGACTATTAATAGTATTTACCAAGAGTATAACCAGGGGCAGGGGATATAATAATACTCTTGGTATGAGTATAGATCTAGAGTACTCAGTGCAGTGGCCACTGGGTCTGCCCTAGCTAGCTGTATATCTTTGACTGAAGTACACCTGAGGGTGTAGACAGTGCATTTCAACTACACGTATTTGCAAAGGGAGCTGAGCATTATCATGATGAATAGTAGCGAAATGCCAGTACATGGTGATTGCACGGCTTGAGTGAAGTGGTGCCAGCAGCCATGGGGCCCAAACTGCCCACCAAAGCCCTCAGCACTGCACTGAGTCAGCCTGAGTCTGATCTGAGCTGAGCACAATTCAGGGCTTCTTATCTGAGCTGATTCAGCGATCTTAGTCTCAGCCAGGGAGTAGTACAATACTACTCCCTGGTCTCAGCTGTGCTTTCCATGGGTCGTAAACACTCTCCAACCCAGACATGCAGATTCTGAAAACTGAGCTGTACTGGTAATAATTATTTATTTATTCATATTTTAATAGGGCACGAAGTCGATCTAGTACATGTACATGCACCACATGATTGCAGTGTCCATGCCATCATTAGGGTCCCGCGGATTCTGCCTGCAGAAAATGATTGGCAGAATTCGAAATTTTTTGTGGTAAGTTTCATACATGTTTGGTATGTGGATAAAAAAAATGGAGCAGAATTCGAGGAATTGCTCGCCATAAGGTTTGTATGGTTCTGCCAATTTCACTGCTTTTCGAGCAGAATCTGCCACCTTTTCGAGCAGAATCCGCCGGTCCCTAGGGCCCATCATCATCAGGGAGCAGTATTACTATTGTACTAATCCCTGATGATCACGGTCCAAAAGAAAAGGGCAGGCTGTCATGCAGGTCAGCTAAGGACTTACGTGTAGGTGCTCAGGGCGTAGAACCCCAGACCGACCCCCACATCTCACTGTTCTGTACATTTCACCGGGGGGGGGGGGGGGGGGGGGGGAGGGTCCAGAAACAAGAGCAGCGAAACTTCAGCACAGCGTACGTCCAAGGGACGTAACAATCTGTACTTTTTTTTAAAGTCAATAGCCAAGGCATTCCCAACTCGTCACAACCACGCGCTCTCAGCCGAACAATAAATACACCAGCAACACAGGGAAATTGCACCATCATAATTACGAACAACATGTACGGTACTTTCCAGTGGCATCATTATTCTCGCTTTATTGCAATCAGTTGTAGGGTCATTCCCGCGTAGGATTTGCGTCATCTGTGTGGTGTGTTCCTCCACCAATGAGCGCGTACAATAGTTCTTCTCGCTGTTCTCCCATTTACCATTAATTTTTTAGCAGCTTGCATAATGGCATTGTTCTATGTGGAAAACGCGCACTTGCGCCATTTTTGTTGTATAAGAATGATCGTTCCTTTACACTCCATTATCATCATTATTATCCTCTACTGATGAGCTCCGGCAGGGAGCGAAACAGCTGTCTAGAGGCGTGGAAAATATTATCTCTCAACGGAAGTGTCCTTGCTGTTGTCTTTATGGTTCGGCTGAGAGCGTGTGGTTGTGACGAGTTGGGAATGCAATAAATTGGAAATATGGCCGAAACCTCTGTCGCAATATTTAGTTGAATAGCCGAGGCAAATGACGGTATTGTATGACGCAGGGTAGACCTTGACGGACAATGCCGGCAGGAGAATTGGCAGAATTTAGCACTCTTTCCGGTATGTTCAAGTCATGCTTGTTTGGTATGCGGATAAAGAACTGGAGCAGGATTCAAGGAAGTGCTTGCCACAAGGTTTGTATGGTTCTATCAATTTCACTGCGTTTCGAGCAGAAACTGGCGGTTTTTCATCCGCCAAGGACTAAAGCAGGGTCTTGCAAAATAGTACTGTAATTTCACAAATTTCCGGTGTACTTTTATTTTCAGTACGTTCGGTGCTTCTGTTTCATACGTTCGGTGCTTCTGTTTCATACGTAAAATTTCTGTTCACCAAACCTGGCCTTTTGCTCTCAAGCCAAAAATATTGAGCACCTAAAATTTCTGAAAGTTAGGCCTTGGCGGATAATGCTCGAAAAGGTGGCAGATTCTGCTCGAAAAGCAGTGAAATTGGCAGAACCATACAAACCTTATGGCGGGCAATTCCTCGAATTCTGCTCCATTTTTTTATCCACATACCAAACATGCATGAAACGTACCAGAAAAAGTACCGAATTCTGCCAATTTTTCTGCCGGCATTATCCGCCAAGGCCTAGAGTACATGTGCTTTATAATTATCACATACAATCAAGGAGTCGTAATTTTACGACTCCCTGCATACAATTATTACATAGTACCCCATGGCGGATAATGCTCGAAAAGTTGGCAGATTCTGCTCGGAAAGAAGTGAAATGGGCAGAATCCGTACAAATTGGCGGTTGTTATCACTTAGAAATCAATAAGAGAACAATTCAGGGACTTTTTTTAGGAAACTTCACTTCTCAACTCCGAACTCCAAAAAACAGTCTCTTCATTGCAATTCAAATTTTAATTAGGCCATGGTAAAAATTATCTTTGATTCTCAAGCACGCGCGCACCGATTTTTGGCGGCGCACCGGCGATTTTTTATTTCTATGCATGCATATGCTCGCATGAAAACGGTCAATGCGAAAGGCATGAATCAGGGAGTAGTAAAATACCGGTATTTTTCTACTCCCTGGCCTGAATAAAAAAATATTTATATGAACCTGTGACGTACATACATGTATGTGTGACCCTATCTTTGGAAATTAAAAAAATTGTGGGAAATAAAATAAAAAATCGCTCGCTCGCACCGATTTTCACAGGCTCATGACCTGAGAATCAACTTTATTTTTTAGCATGGCCTTACAACAAATTTTCGGGCCATTTTGGAGTTGAGAAGTGAAGTTTCCTAAAATGCGTAAGTGGCTGTGTTGGAGTTTGCGGACAATAACAAAAATTCAGGAACTGCCCGAGAAATATCGTGAAGAAAAGCTCACAGCAAATACTGCATTATCCGGCTGCTTGAAAGGTGTAATGTTGCAGTTGCCACTGTTGTTGGTTTGAGGGTTCATATTCTACTTTCTATTTGAATGGATGCAGTGAATTGGATTTTCGGTCTTTGACCACTTGCTGGTGATCTCGAGCTGATCTACTCATCTCCCACCGCTTTAGGAGCTGCATATGCACCTACATGTAGATCCTTGAAGGCTGGTGGCGTTCCTTCAGATGTGAAAGACCCGACCTCTAGCCAGGTCTGACGCGAACCGTGAAATATTGAAATTAAAATTTGAAGTCTCAGAGGGTCTAGACTTTTGAAATGCACTGTAACATGTTTCCGGGGACGAGCTGGACCAGTGTACCCCCCCCCCCCCTCATTCCAGTGTGAAAGTGGGGGTCTTGCACGCCTGCCAGGAAATGAACAATTGCGGTACAAGTACGGTTCCTATCCTGTCCCCGGGGAAAATTGCGATTCCGCGGCCGCGTTTTTTCTGCGTTTTTTGCGATTTTTTAAAGATCGCGTTTTCCGCGATTTTTGAACTTTTTTGTTGCACTACACGTACACACAGTGCACTGTTCGGTCAGCAACGTCTCATCGTGGCGGCTTTTTACTCAAATATGACGAGTGCTTACACTAGAGACTTGTAACTGCTTGATTTCACTACATACTCACTGAAAGTTGCCGCACATCAATATTATTCACCGCATATTCACCGCAAATTATGCCATATTATGCCGCGTTTCCCCCCCCCCGCGTTTTTTTTGCGATCAGTCCCAGGCTGTGCCGGTATACATACGTCAGGTAGTCGTAAAATACCATAATTATTTTACGACTCCCTGGTACTGTAAAGCGATAAACTTTCGCGACGTGCAAATGTTGCGTTTTCATGAATTGGGCTGGTTCACGGTGAGAAACACGATTGTATCTCTTCAGTTGGACCTCATACTGTCTACAGTCAATTAATGTACAGAGCAGTTTGCGGCGATTTATATTCGTGAATATGGGATGGTCATGAAAATAGCGAAATTTATTCTCCAGCGAAAGTTTCTCACGTTATAGTACTAGTAGTATACGTTGCGTGCATAATTTACTGATTGATGGGTTCAATAGCATGGCTTTGGTACCGGGAACTGTGACACAGTGTAAACCTGTGCAAGAGTCTCATCAAGCTGCGCCTCGACCCACACACGAGGCATGAAGAGGGCACTTTTCTGCACAAGTCAAAAACACAGGTGCAGTGCAGTGCGAGTTTGGCCTTTCAAGAAAAAGACGTGGAAGTGCTAACTCCCGCAAAGGTGGAAATGCAACAATTTGCTGGAAACTAATGCGGCTATTACAATAATATACACAGTATGTGTTCTGCTAAGCGGGCATACATAATTTGCATCTCTCTGGTGTACAGTTCAAGCTCCATGCCTTTGGTGTGTCCGTGTGATAGATAGATAGAGAGAGAGAGAGAGAGAGAGAGAATGATCACGCAAACAACCACTCACCTCTACAACAGCTTGGCCGCGTTCTCGTCAGAGCCCAGTCACGTGGACACACGAATACGCGTTGGACACAAGCAATGCCATAGCCATACATGCTAACATCACATGCATCACTACAGCATTGCTTCTCTCTATCACTACAATACAAGACAAGACAATAATGCCCATCCGCAGATGATGGCAGGTCCTGAACGGGCCGACAGTGTTTCAGTCACGGAGAACAGAACATCGAATGGCGAGTAAGGTCCTGGCGATGGCGAACAATTCGACCGTAATGGCAACTGGAGTGCCAAAACACAGGCTTGGTTAGGCTGCTCAATCACTATGACCAAGAGTAGATAAACAAGAGTGTGCAACTCCGCATCTCTTCTGCACAATCCGCAGATACCCCGGCCCATAGCAGAAATTTCTGTTGACGTCACCTTTTTCAGAAGCACGTGCATTTCGTCGCAGAGCAGTGTGAGAGCACGTGCTGGGCACCAACCAAGCAAGTGCGCGGGGCAAAACTTCCCAAAAGACCCGCAGCCCGCGCGTCGTAGAAAAGATTACGTCAGCAAAAATTTCCGCCGTGGGCAAACCCATCCGGGAGTTGCACACTCTTGTTTATCTACGTTTGCTATGACACTAAGCACAATGCACACTCGTCACTGCGGTGCTGCGAATTGAAATGACTTTGAGCAGGTGGAAACCAACAGGCCCCAGCATTGGTCACATGTTTGGACATCAGTCCTGCACGGTGTACCACATCAGACCATATTCACACGCCGAGTTGGCGCGTCTATTATTAGATCGGTCTTCTGTGCATTGTGGAGTATGCCTGCTGTGGAGTGGTGCCTGAACAACAGGCATACTACGCAATGCACACAGGACCAATCTAAAAATAGACGGGCCGACTCGGCAGACGACCTCTTGACATGCACGCGTACAAGTGAACATAGCCTGATGAGGTGGTGTAGGACTGATGTCCAAACACACTCAGCTGCCTATAGCACTGGGCCCAGTGCAATGGATACAGTAGTGCTGCGGCCCCAAGAGCGTTGTTTCCAAGAGGTTAGCCTGGGATGTTCATGACAGACTTCATTCAGCATGGATCAATGCACCCACCATGCCGTGGACATTGGCCGTACCAAGCAAGATTATGACTAAGAGTACGTACACTAAATTCCACCGTATGTTGTCACAAATCCAGAAAACTAGGAAATGGTATAGAGAAACGCTGACACCACTGGGCAGTGAGCCAGGGACCTTTGCGTCCACGATCGATGACAAAACTAGTTCGCTCCGCAACCGGGCTGATATTTTGCTCAATGCACAGCCGCAGCGAGATCGATCATGCTTACAGGCAAGACATGCTCAATCACGATCACATGAACACGCGTTCGCGCACACACACACGGCACATTGACCCTACCGTGCACGACGGCAGGTTTGTGCACCCCATCCGTCTGTTCCCCCCAGAAGTCCAGTACTGGCAGTGGTCACCCATGCCTACATGATCCTCACAGCACACCCCACGCTCCGTACTGCTAAGATACTGGATATCATGTAATTTTAGGTGTATTTAAATTTCAGTACCAGGGACCTGCCAGGTTTCAGGTGTAAAGTAGAATTAGGTGACCAGCCTACCATTCATATACAGTGCATACTCTAGTGCCTTTTAGGTGTAATCCAAATTTAGGTGCCTGGATTCTCTACCGAAATTAAAATTACACCGAAAATAACGAGTTATACAGTACGCGACCATCACTGCACTCCAACACCACTGCTAAGACAAGACTTCTGAACGTTACTATACTTGTTACATTTGCCACTGGCTCGCACACCAATGTCAAAGCCACACGCGCATCAGTACCTAACCTCTAATACTCAGTGTCTGCCATGAAAATGATGCGCCTACAGACTACACCTTAGTCTTGAGAGCACTCTGCAGACCTGCCATTGTTTGTTGGCAACAGTCCAGTGTTGTTGAATACGCCCATAGTACAGCCCACCACCACCGCCATCACTCAACCACCCCGCTGCCTACAATACACAATTATTTGGTCCAACTCGCAAATAGCAAGTCGCTTGAGTGACGCCAATCAACTATATTTTTTGTTCACACTCCACCCACGAACAGGTTATAACTTATAACTAATTACTTACGACAATGTAACGGCGGGTGTTATTGCTACTATACGTGCTATGCATCGCCCTTTACGCCAGCGCTAGTGTGGGAATGAGGAATACCAGTTCACGAAACACAGGCCTCCAGGAAAACCTACAATTTTAGCGCCGTGACGTTGACACAGGCATAACCTTCTTCAGCACCCATCACATTTTGACCCTATTTTGAGTTTTTTTACGGAGGATAAGAATCGGCCCAGGCAGCGATAACGTCAACGCTAACACCACAGCAAGCTTACACAGCTTTATCGCCAAAGCCTTCCACCTGCATCATGTCAGCGTGCACAAACTGGATCAAACAAAAGCCGACACATCCTTCTACATAAGACTTTTGAAAAATAATAGTTTCCCTCAGCTGGTGATTTCAAATAAGAACACCAAAATGTGGAGAGGCCTTGGTAGACTGTTCCCTCCGCATTTTTTCCACTCCTGGTTGGGACATGCTGTCGTCATACTCCTACTAATACGATTCATTATCAATCACTGCTTGGCAATGTCTTACCCAGGGTAAAGCTGAACGCCACTCACCAAACCGGATGGATCAATTCTCGACAAAATACTCACTGACTCCGGAGGAGAGCGACGGCCCACGAAAACAAAGCAACATGAGCGATTCTCCACAGATTTGAGAAGAAAAAAAAGGCTTGACAGAAGAACTGAGGCTGTCACAGCTGATCTACTTGAGGCCGGACAAGCCCGAAGAAAAGAAAGCTTCTTGGCTTGTGCCTGAAAGTGGTGTTGCTGTTGCCGACTGACTACTCGGCAAAGGAAGTCTTGTCTTGCCACGCCGGTTTCACCTTTTCATAACAGTTTTATCCCAATACCGCGCCGTTTTGCTCTATTCCTATCCGTCTTACTTAGATTTATGAAGGTTTTGATATCGTTTCGGAAATACAGGAGCGCTAACACTTTCTTTTTGGACTTTTAGAGGTTTATTCGGTATTACTACAAATTTGGCAACCGACGCGACTGTTTGGTTAGGTCAAGCAGCACGAAGGAAGGATCTCGGCGATGGCCACTGCCAATTTGTGAAATTTGGTTCGAAGGCAATATCCAGGCACGCTTCATTTGTGTTGGACACGGACTCGACAGCGTTTTCGTGGATGGATTGTGTGTTCGAGTTAAGCGTCGGAGCTGATAGGCACTGGATGCTGCCTCTGCTGCCAGGTTCAGTTTGATTTGGCTGGCTCACTCAAATAAAATTGCTCAGCAGTGCAAGTGTAATTTTGGCTGCTTTCGTCAATGATTCGAGGACACTGGTGCTGAAAAGCCTGCGACGGCTGGACGTGTCTAGTAGTAGTCTTGGACCCGTGTCGAGCAACACGGGAGAAAGTAAGCTAGTAGCGGGAAGTGGACAAGATCCATGTTGCATCTGTGCTGTGATCTGAGTTTATGCAATGGCGTTTCGCGGCAACAAGCGGCCCGTCTCGCCAAGCCACTCGGCTTCGGCTGGAATGACTGGCAGCCCCATGACGGGCTCCAAAGCCTTCCTTGCCAGGGCGAACACAATGTCGCTGACGACGGCAGACGACGTCAGTCCGGCTTCAGTTTGTGCGAGCTCCAGTGATGCTGCAGTTTCGTCGTTTGCTGTGAGCACCAGTCCTGGCGATGATCTTATGAGGTCTCGTTCGCACACGTTCTCTGGCCGGTCGGAGGAAGCCGCTCCGATGGCCAGTGCGGCGACTGCGACCCCCACGTACGACGAGGCGTTCAACATGGACTGGTCGCAGACGGCCGTGGACGGCAAGCACATGTGGGGCGAGCGCGACAACGCCCGCGAGAACTGCTACGTCTGCGGCGACGGGCGGGCGCGCGGCACGTTCCTGAAGTGCTACGCGTGCAAGGTGATCGTGCACGTCATGTGTACCAAGGACCTGGTGGCGAGCGGGCTGACGTGTCGGCCCACGTTTCGCGAGTACACGATGAGCACGTCGCCGGACGACTTCATCCACCGACACCACTGGGTGAACCAGCGGCGGCCCACGGGCAAGTGCGCCGGCTGCAACAAGACGTTCAACCCGAAGTTCGCCTTCTCCGGCACCAGCTCGCGCGACTTCCCCGGCGTGGGCTGCTCGTGGTGCAAGCTGCAGTACCACAACAACTGCTTTCGATTCCAGCTGATCGACGAGCCGTGCAGCCTGGGAGAGTTCAGCT
>NC_088651.1:12773194-12778194 GCF_964019385.1 Sycon ciliatum | reverse complement strand
TACTAACTTTCGGGGAGTACTTTTTTATCGGGGGTAAATGACACGCAGTGGGAAGCCTGCGCAACTCTAATGTCCGTGCATATGATGTATGTACTGTATGGTGTCTGTACATGTAGGACGGGTACGAACTTACTATCTTTCGGGGGGGGGGGGACTATCTTTCGGGGTGATAATCTCGGCAGTGGAAAGTGTATTTTTTATAGGTGGGTACTAAGTCATTGGGGAGAACTGCTGGTGATTTAGGGCCGTACTCTGGGCGGAACTGCCTTTGTTGTGATTGAGGCCAATCCCTGTTCCTATTTTACCTGGCGTTGTACACTCTGGTTGTCATCTCGGCATTCTTTGTGAGATGAAGGTGTTGTACCTGTGGTGTTGTTGCTGCTAAACTGAGGAGGGCCTTTTGACAATGGGCGGTCAAATATCTAAGATGTATGTGTGTGCGTGTCCGTGTGTGTGTGTGTGTGTGTGTGTATTTTGGCGTGTGTGTATGCGTGTGACTTTGTGTATGCTTCTTCCTGTCTTTCTCAAAACAAACCAACCTTGCAGATCATTGGATTCACCACGCCGATGTTGGCCACGTTACAGATGGGCAGTCACGGCATCAGGCTGGCGCAATGCTCTCAAGCAGTCATCTCCACCAAGCGTGTCATTCCGGCTCAGGTACAGTACAGTAGCAGCATCAGCAGCAGTAGCACTTCTGCCTACCAATCATTCATTCATTCATTCAGACTTCATTTGAAGGAGTCTCCGGAACCATCAGCCTGTGTAGTTTTCACAGGAAGCGTGAGTTACGAAGTCTGAAGAAAATGTTGAACGGTCTCTGCTGGGATGACGACTACACCATAGCTCAGTGGTTAGAGCATCGCTAGCTACAAGCGAGGGTCCCTGGTTCGAGTCCTGGTGGTGACAGTCAATTTTTTCTTCAGACTTTTCCGTTCGCTCAACTAGTGAATAGACGATTCTCCAAAAGTAAATGGATACTTTATCGGGCAAGTTCCCTGGAAGGGTGGATAGGATGACTGGGAAGTGAAGCACATGTTGCCTTCCGTTTTACCCGTGCGGCATGAGCTGCAAGAATTCCTTGTCGGTGATTATGGAATGTTTGAGTGCATCCGTAGTAAGCCTGGATCTGCATGGATGGATCAGATCCGGTTTGCGCACTTTCGTATTCGCACAAAAGTGTTGTTAGGATGGGAGGTACATGTTAGTGGGAGTAACGTCGTGCTTTTTCGTACCGTCCAGTCTGCAATGGTACAGTAGATGTGTGAACTTTCGTATATTGATGTGCGTGAGATTTGAGAATCTGTAAATTAGCATCGAGCGTGCTCCTATTTTGCCCGTACATTCTCTCACGTGTGTGCGTACATGGGTGTGTGTGTGTGTGTGTGTGTGTGTGTGTGTTTACGCTGTGTTGTCTGTCGTTCACCTCACAGGTCGACGGCGAGCCGTGCAGACTGGCGCCGAGCACCATTGTCATTTCGATGCGCAACCGCGCGTGCATGCTGCAGCGCGTCAAGCGCAAGGACCGCCTCGTCACCAGCATGACCTCGTACCCGGCCAACCTGGTCGAGAACCGCTTCCAGCAGACGGACGAGGCACTGCTGGAGGGAGAGTTCGAAGTCATCAATCCGACTAGTATCACTAGCCAGCACGGTACTGGTGGCTCGCCCGCATCGCCACAATCCTCGGCAAAGCCATCAGCGCAGGTCACTCACAGCGCAATCTCGCCTTTGGGCTCTCCGCTCGCCGTCGCCAGCATGAATCACCGCTCCCTGTCGGCGATGTCGCCGGGCAAGTCCCGCTCCGCCAACAGCTCGCCGCTGCACTCACCGGGGGTGACGCGGACGCGCCTGAAGCGCCTGTCGCTCTCCAACCAGTCGCTGCCCGACCAGACGGGAGATCTGCTGAACGGCGCCGTGCAGTGCTTCAACGTGACACCGCCGCCGGGGGTGGTCAAGACGAAGGGTGCGCCCACCGTCGTCATGGCCACGGACAGTGCACCGGCCGGCATCACGCATCGCCACCCCGTGTCCATACTGGTGCGCAACGGCCTGGAGAATCCGTCGTCAGGGCATCCAATAAGACGGGTGAGCATTACATTTTGTCCTGGCTGTATCTACCCTAGTCATATAGGCAACCTTGTGAATACCGGTACTGTAAAACATGTTATTTTCGGCGTAACTTTAATTTCGGTGATTTCGGTAGAGAATTCAGGCGCCTAAATTTGGATTACACCTAAAAGGCACTAGAGTATGCACTGTATGTGAAGGGAACGCTGGTCACCTAATTCTACATTACACCTGAAACCTGGCAGGTCTCTGGCACCGAAATTTTAATCTACCTAAAATTACATGTTTTACAGTAGTGATCGTTCCGATCGTTGGCGTTTGGATAATCAGCACTCTACTGTACTTTCACCCTCGTGAGTACTGTCATTTCACAAATTTTCCGTGTGCTTTTGTTTTCGGTACTTTCGGTGCGTCTGTTTCATACCTAAAATTTCAATACACCGAACAAACACTAACACACATAGTCCAATGGAGAACTGCTCACCTAACCTAGCCTGTTGCTCTCATACCGAAAATATTGAGCTCCGAAAATTTCTGAAATTAGAGTAAACGACAACTCACGAATATCGGCACTTTTCTCATGCCTGTTTGGGGGGGGGGGGGGGTCGTTATTCGCAAGGTTGGCTGTGTAAGAGGTGTACATGGTCGTGTGCACAGTTCGTTCATGGAACACTCAGATTTCGAGGTGTACATGGTCGTGTGCACAGTTCGTTCATGGAACACTCAGATTTCAAAACTGGCACCCTAACTTTTTTTGCTGTCGCTCGTATACTGGTAGATGTAGTCAAAAGAACTGTCCATCTCACAGTGAGTGCAGCTCTTCAGCGCCACATCTGACGAGGCCGAAAAAGTCCAAAGATGTGGAGTTAGAAACTGAGGTATATGCATGTATATGGAGCGTTTTGGATTTTACGCTTGTTTCATTGCTGACTTCCACTTGAGTGTCGTAGGCACGCTGCTTTCTACCTAGTCCGGCTACAGCCCCAAGTGCTAAATTAGTCATTGCGTTTCAGTAAAACTCTCCTTATTCGGGCACGTCCGTCTGCCGGACACCTTTCTGATCAATCTAAAGTGACAATAATAAGCTTTTCGAAAAACATGGCCTCGAAAATTGTTTATTGGCATGACGAATGTTTACTTGATGCAGTAGGTGTGTATGTTCTGAGCTACGTGCAATGCTCCGTCCCAATCTGCCCGGGTAAGAGGAGATTCACTGTAGATGCACCATGCATGGAGCATATCGATAATCCGAGTGACGTCACAGGTCATGAATGTGCAATCTTATGACACGTTTCGTCCGTTTATGGGCAACTACTTGCCTCAGCTTTCCATTCCATATGTGGGAAGTCTAGATCTGTGAGCGGGATATCCTCTATTGGCTGATTGCACAATTATAAGGTCGTGCTCCCTTCGTTACCATCCGTATGTAGCAGCAGTATATGCCAGGGTTGGATGTGAGATCTTCCATATCAGGACTGAACACCCTTCATTGATTAATAATATGCACGTATGGAACACACAATCAGTCTATGCTCATACAGTGCGGCTACATGACAACTCAACCATGTGAGTTTTAAAGCATGATTCACACTACAGTGGTCCCTTTATAATCCACCACCATTCGTGATAGGGAAATTCCCTTCATAATCCGGCACCATTCGTGATGGGGAAATTCCCTTTATAATCCGGCACCATTCGTGATAGGGAAATTCCCTTTATAATCCGGCACCATTCGTGATAGGGAAATTCCCTTTATAATCCGGCACCATTCGTGATAGGGAAATTCCCTTTATAATCCGGCACCATTCGTGATAGGGAAATTCTTCTGCATAGAGAGAGAAGAGCTTGCGTGCGCACATGCGTGCCTTCCCACAGTACTTCTAAGACTTCCTATTCGTCTGTCTCTCGTTTTCCTCTAGCGGTCACCTTGTTCAAGTATAGCAGACAGTGTTGATGACATAGTGGAGGAGTCCTATGGTATGCCAGGTTAGTCATGATGCTCTGTAATGCCTGCTGATGCTGCTGGTCTCCCACCCAGTGCTGCGACTACTACTAGAACACTATAATGCCTGTCCAATGCTGGTCTCCCACCCAGTGCTGCGACTACTAGAACACTGTAATGCCTGTCCAATGCTGGTCTCCCACCCAGTGCTGCGACTACTAGAACACTATAATGCCTGTCCAATGCTGGTCTCCCACCCAGTGCTGCGACTACTAGAACACTGTAATGCCTGTCCAATGCTGGTCTCCCACCCAGTGCTGCGACTACTAGAACACTGTAATGCCTGTCCAATGCTGGTCTCCCACCCAGTGCTGCGACTACTACTAGAACACTGTAATGCCTGTCCAATGCTGGTCTCCCACCCAGTGCTGCGACTACTAGAACACTGTAATGCCTGTCCAATGCTGGTCTCCCACCCAGTGCTGCGACTACTAGAACACTGTAATGCCTGTCCAATGCTGGTCTCCCACCCAGTGCTGCGACTACTAGAACACTGTAGTGCCTGTCCAATGCTGGTCTCCCACCCAGTGCTGCGACTACTAGAACACTGTAATGCCTGTCCAATGCTGGTCTCCCACCCAGTGCTGCGACTACTAGAACACTGTAATGCCTGTCCAATGCTGGTCTCCCACCCAGTGCTGCGACTACTAGAACACTGTAATGCCTGTCCAATGCTGGTCTCCCACCCAGTGCTTCGACTACTAGAACACTGTAATGCCTGTCCAATGCTGGTCTCCCACCCAGTGCTGCGACTACTAGAACACTGTAATGCCTGCTGTTGCTGGACTTGTCCAGTGCTGCAACTACTACTAGAACACTGTAATGCTGGAAAGTTATTGGAAACCCAGAAACCTTTGTGATCTGGAATCCGTTGCGGTTTTCGCGATGGGTGCGACATCGCGAAAGTAAGCCGGCGCGAAACGTAGAAC
>NC_088651.1:12710694-12768194 GCF_964019385.1 Sycon ciliatum | reverse complement strand
GCAATTTTTTACAATCCAATTATATATTGATGTTGATCTCCCCTCCCCTTATTGCAGCAAATTGATTGGTGCTACAGCATCCATTGCTTCCGTTTTGATTTTTTTTTTTCTGAACCTTTGACCCGGTCGTCGTCCCCCTGTTACCCGATATCCAGCCCCCTGTGTGCGGATGTGATATTCTTCTAAGTAAATTCTCGCAGCGCCGCTAACTGTGTGTCGCTAGCGCCGCTGACCGCGACGTGTGGCACCTTGCCTTGTATTAGTAATCTCTTCTTTTTCTTCCTTTTTCAATCTCGTCCGTGTTCGTTTATTTGTTCTCGTTTTTTATGCTCCGTAGTCAAGCGAAGACTATTAGTCATTGTGCTCGTTTTCAGTCGTCCGTTACTTAGTGACTAGCTTGTAGTGGAATCTCTCGCCATCTGATGCGTTTAGTTATACTTATTCCTTTAAATACCTCCTACTCCTTATCTGGATATTCTCGGCGCGAGGCTGAAGCAAGCCTGCCCGCCGTCTCTACAGTTATCCTCTCTGGCTGACTGACTCTATTTTTCCCTCTCTCTCTCTCTTCTCTCTCTCCTTCTGTACTGTACATATAATGTCAATGTACATTCTTTCCCATTCGTTAAGATCTCTCGCACATGATTTAGGGCTGTGTGTGCAGCCACCCTTTGTCAATTCATAGTTGTAGTTCAATTTCGAGAAATTTAATTAAAGCTGCACTCCATTTTCTACAGATGATCCTCCTGTTGGTCTTTGATTGGTCTGTGAGGTGGTTGTGTGAGTTTGGTGATCTCTCTCTCTCTCTCTCTCTTTCCTCTCTCTCTCTTTTCTCTCTCTCTCTCTCGCTCTCTCCTCTCTCTCTCCCCCTCTCTCTCTCTTCTCTCTCCTCTCTTCTCTCTCTCTCTTCTCTCTCTCTCTTCTCTCTCTCTCTTCTCTCGCTCTCTCTCTCCCCCCCCCCCTCTCTCTCCCCCCTCTCTCTCTCTCTTCTCTCTCTCTCTCTCTCTCTCTCTCTCTCGCTCTCTCTCTCGCTCTCTCTCTCGCTCTCTCTCTCGCTCTCTCTCTCGCTCTCTCTCTCGCTCTCTCTCTCGCTCTCTCTCTCGCTCTCTCTCTCGCTCGCTCTCTCGCTCTCTCGCTCTCTCTCTCTCTCTCTCTCTCTCTCTCTCTCTCTCTCTCTCTCTCTTCTCTCTCTCTCTCTCTCTCTCTCTCTCTCTCTCTCTCTCTCTCTCTCTCTCTCTCTCTCTCTTCTCTCTTCTCTCTCTCTCTCTCTCTCTCTCTCTCTCTCTCTCTCTCTCTCTCTCTCTCTCTCTCTCTCTCTCTCTCTCTCTCTCTCTCTCTTCTCTCTCTCTCTCTCTCTCTCTCTCTCTCTCTCTCTCTCCCTCCACGTCGTGTCACCATCTCGCTCTCTCTCTCCTCTGTCTCTCTCTCTCTTTCTCTCTCTTTCTCTCTCTTTCTCTCTCTTCTCTCTCTTTCTCTCTCCTCTCCTCTCCTCTCCTCTCCTCTCCTCTCCTCTCCTCTCCTCTCTCTCTCTCTCTCTCTCTCTCTCTCTCTCTCTCTCTCTCTCTCTCTCTCTCTCTCTCTCTCTCTCTCTCTCTCTCTCTCTCTCTCTCTCTCTCTCTCTCTCTCTCCACGTGGTGTCTTGAGGTGTGCCATGC
The DNA here is from genome assembly GCF_964019385.1 of Sycon ciliatum. Lineage (NCBI taxonomy): Eukaryota > Metazoa > Porifera > Calcarea > Leucosolenida > Sycettidae > Sycon > Sycon ciliatum. The sequence goes on along the minus strand of NC_088651.1, from coordinate 12,766,542 downwards.
AGTGGTGGGCGTATTAGCTCACGTCAGGGCGCTGGTGTGCTTTGAGGCCATGGCGTATGGTTGCCCTGTGTTAGTCCTAAACGCACCTGGCCCATAGAAAAGAGATCACAGTTGCATACTCTTGTTTATGGACTCTTGATTACATCAGAGAGGTTCAGTTACACGTTCTTTTGCCTTTTTTCAAAACGCGGTGAAAATCTCACGTTTATACGTTCGAATTATAGAGGTTGCGTTACACGTGCGACCTGACGTGAAATTTTGCATAGCAGGATTCGGGTTTAGTTCGCACAAACATCAAACCTTCCAACCAACTAGATAAAACTACGGAAACCCACGCAAATTCGATCGGGATGACCAAGCGAAACTTCCAAAAACCCACGTCACGAACTTACGTGCGGGACAGTCAACTCACGTAAAACACGTAGAATTTTACGCGAGTTTTATTTTATTTTTTTTGACAAAAGTTCACGAACGTAAGAATTTTACGTGAAACTTAACCCCTCTATTGCAGCCTGGACAGCCTGGAACCTCTCTGTTTTACATTATACATTGTCCTTCCTTGTTGAGGATGAGAATCAGAAAAGGGTAGTGAGTCAGGCCCTGCCTCATGGGAGGGTCCATAGCCACCTAGGAAAGAAACACGGATGCACACACAACAGTGGGAGGAGGAGATATTAGAGAACCGCATAGGCAAATACGGATCACAGTCATGCCTTAGTGCAAAGTCAAACGCTGCACTACTACCTGGAGCAAATGTCACTTTCCTGTTGGCCGATCGCCTATGATACAGTGTGAACTCGAAGGCACAACAGCCTTTCCCTCCTTTGCTGCTCTGATAATTACTCAACCCTATATTGCTAGAATACATTATATCCACACAAGACAAGAAACTTTTAAAAAACAGCACGCAGGCAGGCAGGCATCTGGAGCAACTCGCCACAAAGTACATTTGTCGCATGTCGTTGTGAGGCAACAGGAAGAGTGTAGCGTTACTTACATGTATCTTGTATCCACTTTGTCTGGTTTCAGGCCTGGCCGTGGCACAGCTGATGTAGAGTGAACACAATGCTGGATTTCAGCTAGAGCATGAACTGTCCCGTGCAGGGAACGCTGGTCACCTAATTCTACTTCAGAAGTACATTATAGCAATAAAAACTGCTTTATGGCAGTTTTCTAAAAAAAGTTATTGTGTTCTAGTCCATGGACCCGTGTAAAAAGTAAGAAATTAACGAAATGTGATAGCTGAAAATTAAAATTTCACACAAAACCTCACAATAATCACAACACTTGAAATGCTGCTTTCAACACTAAACTTGTACTGCACCAACAATTGGCAACATGCATGCATAGGAAAGAGGATCACGAGGGGAAAAGGTCTTCTGCATGTAGCTTTTCATTCTGTGTGTGATTATTGTGAGGTTTTGTGTGAAATTTTAATTTTCAGCTATCACATTTCGTTAATTTCTTACTTTTTACACGGGTCCATGGACTAGAACACAATAACTTTTTTTAGAAAACTGCCATAAAGCAGTTTTTATTGCTATAATTTCTTTTGTTTTTTCTGTCACCAATCAATGGAATGCCCTATATCAATATGTAAATGATGGCCTTCACATCATATCAATACCATATTACACGTATACGCATTGATGTGCAAGCCTTTTCTTGCAGAAAATGGCACTAGCATAATGCATGTTCTTCTGCGGGGAAACATGTGAGCAGTGGTGGTGATACTTTTTTTTTAAACGGAGGTCATTCTGTGCATGTTGCTGTTGCAGAATTTCATGACTCTGTCATAAAATTGTCTTCCCTTTCAGATTTCTCCCCCTGAATCAGATTTATTTGAGAAATGTAGCCATGCGCCAGGTGCGTGTCGCAGATGTTTTTGTTGATTCTGTGTTTATATTGTTTATAGTCATGGGTTATCGTGATAAGGTCATCCAGCATCATATTGAAACTGAAATCGTAATCCTGTTGATGTCGATACAACTTTTGGAAGTAGTTCAATGACTTCAAACTGTTAGTCCACGATTGTCTAAAACAACACAGCAAAGGAGGAACAATAAACATGTATTAAAATGTAAACGAATACATTGCTGAGTCCAAAACCTCGTTCCAACGACTACACTGATCCTGAGGAGAAAAGGGGCAAGGCTATGGTTGGAGGTACTGAGAGATAAACAAGGCACTCCACAATAATAAAATCTTACACATCTTTTGGTGAGTATGAATGATATCCAGTCGATTCTCTTTAGGACGAACACCAAGGGACCGATGGTATTTATTCTGTGAGTTTGTCTTAACCTGTTTTATAACCAGAGAATACAATTATATCTCCAATAGATATATCTCCAATAGACATACGAATAGATTTCTTCTACAGCAAAAGATTCTAAGCCACACCGACTCATTGACTCGCCTCGTATGAAACAATTGAGTCACTAGAGAGATTCTGCAAAACGAAAATGCGTACAAACTCTCGCTCTACATCATGAAGTGCGAAACTTCGCACCTTTGGACGCGAAACTTGCAGGGAACGCGAAATGAACTGTCGTAGGAAATTTCGTGAGATCGGGTCATGGCGTACGTGCACTTGGCCCGCGCAAACTACGAAAATGTGCAGAACGCAAAGTTCGTGCAAAAATTCGCACACACTTTCGCAAGGACTGTCGCGAAACTTCGTTCGAATTTTCGTTTTGCAGAACCTCTCTACTGAACCTTTCTTTAGCAACATGACGGCAACTGAAACAGCAACAGAGAAAGTACGATACATGTACTTCACATTCTTACAGGTACTACAAACAGATTGCAGATCGTAATTCTTGCTTTGGCGGCACAAAACTTTATTTGGGGCAGTGCAATCTCGGCGGTACTCACAAATCAAACAGCCCAGACTTGAGTAAACAAATCCAATCATACAAGTACGAGATTTTCACGAGACTGCACCCATTGGCTTTTTTCGTATGAAACAAACAAGTAACTGAACCTCTCCACAATAGAGATTTCCCCTGATATGCTAATTTATTTTGCAAACTCGGCCCAGTCAATTGGTACTTGAACCTTTCCCTCCAGATTGGGAACTGCCAACGATAGTATGCCACTGACCAGTGCCTTACTTGTAAAGTACCAATGTACAATGAATATGAGTATTTCGACAACACATCTAACATAAGCCTTACCGCCAAGAAGTTGAACGTTCTTCGCACACTGTAGACAAGGGCAAAAAGATAAAAATGGATCTAAATCCGAATAAAATCAGCACACGCTTCTGTAAATGAAAGGTGAACATAAGCGAATGAATCGAAGGAAACCGGTCAACTTAGAGATCACCTGTCACCGAGTATTCCGTAAAAGGAGGCCTCGCAGCTCGGCAGCAGAAAAGCAACATTTAGAAAAGAGATCCTGTCAACTTTTCCATTATTTATTTCATTCCGCCCCAAAATCAGCACACTTTTCCGGAATGAAAGAGTCAACACAAGCAAATGAATCAAAGGCAACTGGTCAACTCACCTGTCATTGAGTAATATTCCGCGAAAGGAGGTCTCAGCAGCGCCGAAACGAAATAAGCCAGGCCATGAGACGAAATATCCGAAACAGCTCATGCAAGAAGCAGTTCCAAAGAAGGAAGTTCCTCGCGCATGCACATCCGAACACGGATCCGCGGACTGCATGCACTGAATTGAACACAATGTCTGCCGTGCACGTGCACAGCACACGGCTACCATGCGTTGGTAGATCTAATACCGAGCACCTTACGTAGAGACTTACGTAGCCTATGTGAAATACCGAGCACCTTACGTAGAAAGTTACGTAGCATAGCGGTGTCGTTTTTTCTGCCATGTGAACACAATAATAGAAAAGCTGACAGGATCGCTTTTCTAAATAATCATTACACCTGAAGCCTGCCAAGTGCCAGGTCCCCGACACCGGAATTCTAATACACCTAGGGCTGCGTTCGTTTTTAGCTACCTGGTAGAGTAGAGTCACTCTACCAATAGAGGTAGATGGTAGAGGCAAATGTACGAACGCTGTTCTACCAGATCTAGTAGTTTACACGATGTGTACGTGAAATGTTTCTTTTTTTTATGGAGTTGTGTACAAATCCTTGATCTTGCTGGAAATCCCGTAGCTCTACCAACTTCTACCGGATTCTACCAACTTTTTCCCGGTAGAGCCGGTAGAGGAAAGTAGAATCTACCCTTTTGAGTAGAATTTTTTTTCCAAAAACGAACACCTCTACCGAAAGAAGTAGTTTCTACCCAAACCTGTAGATCAAAAACGAACGCCCCCCCCCCCCCCTAATGTTGCACAGTAACCTTGCAGTACTACCAGTAGTAGCAAGAGGCAGCATGTGCAAAGTGCACAGCCCGGGATGCCATATTGCATGTATCAGCAAGAGTACATAACCCGGGTTATGTACTCTTGCTGATACAGTACGTTCTTCTTGTGACCAGACGAGATGACACGACGCCTGCAGACACCAGAACGAACAGTAGACCAGCCACACTCCACACCGGCAAGTAGTTACTCCTGACAACTATTACTTGCTAACATAGGCGATTCACACGACAGGCAAATCCACGTGCACCGAAACGTTGCTATGGTATTTCATCTGTGAACGAGAAAAGTGGCTGAAAAGTGCAAGCGAGCTGGGGCCCACTTTCACGATAATCGTGGCGTGCTCGAGTACTGGTACATTTACACCAAAAACGCGCGAAACAAGACTTGATTTTTACGCAGATTTTTTCACCATGATAATTATTGTATGCTTGTTTTGAAACTTGAAATACCCATGGCGACTGGTGGGTGAGTAGGCACCGGCGGATAATGCCGGGAGAAAAAATTGGCAGAATTCGGTACTTTTTCTGGTAAGTTTCATGCATGTTTGGTAATGTGGATAAAGAAATGGAGCAGAATTCGAGGAATTGCCCGCCATAAGGTTTGCATGGTGCTGCCAATTTCACTGCTTTTCGAGCAGAATCTGCCACCTTTTCGAGCAGAATCCGTCGGTGCCTATGGGTGAGCCATTCAAAAATGCAAATGTGCCTGTCGTTGAGTGCAGCCGTGTGAATCCACACAGTCACTTTTCTCGTGAACCACTCGCTGTAAAACCTGCAAGTGCCTGTCGTGTGAATCGCCTATACGGCTATGATTCATGTATGGAAAAGTACTATAGTAGTCGAAATTCATTCCTGGTGATACCAAAATTGAAAATTCGAAAAATTTCAATGCGAAAACTTAGAGCCAAGATTCGAAAAAATTGAAAGCACTTTGTGGACAGGCCTAGCCTACTGACTAGTGTTGTTTCGTTCCATTGACGGTACCCACGGTAACTCGTCAGAGCTCTTTTGTCACGTACACGTACAGCACTGTCAGCAGGCAATGAAGTCTTCAAGAGCCTACTCAGTGTACTGCTGCAGTTGGCTAGCGAGTGAATTCCGACCCACAGTACAAAGGTGACGCCCTGGCATGGTTCCGACCAGGGAGTAGTAAAATACCCAATCAGGGAGTAGTTGGATACCGGTTTTTTACTACTCCCTTGTTCCGGTTACATCACTTCATTTATGGCATTAGATATACATGTACATGTGGTATCACTTCAGGTGTAGCATACATTGCATCAAGAGGACTCTTGATTGTATCTACGTGCACGTCCAGCAGCCTACGTACAACTAATCCTTCTGGCGCGATACGGGCCGCCGCAACATGGGGTCAGAAATGCAATGTTTGCTCCTCGACCATTGCTGACGGTATCGTCTGAGTCAGTGACCCACTCACACTATCTACCACTGCATATCAACCATGTACATGTACCATACTTCCACAAAAGTATAGACGTTTAATACTGTAAAGTACAAATTTTCGTTTGGAATCAACTTTCGCTATATTCATTAGGGGGCAGGAAATAACTAAAGTTTGTACCAAACTGAAGTTTTTTTTCTGAACGTTCGGAGTGACAGACCTCGACCAAAAACGAAATGTATTACGTAACGAACCTGCTGGTGGAGTGATCTAACGAAAGATTTCGCGAACAAAAATTTGTACGTATACAGCACTTATGCAGAGCTCACTGACTTGTCAGTTTGAGCACTCTGGCAAGGTACGTTCAAGGTACGTTCGGGCCTGGTTTAGATCTGGCTTTGGAAATTTTATTTTCATTGCTATCAGGTCCGGCCTCATTTTCTCTGTGCTGCGCTGATGAGTTCACAAGGGAAGAAACAGTTCTGTCCGCAGATTGGGGTTTAATAACTATGCAAATGATTCCATGGCGTGAGTCAGCAGAGCCGCTTATGGGCGTTCAGCATACAGCGCGAGTCACCGTATTCGCTAAATGAGTAATGGATGCTATCTATGCAGCGCGAGTCGATAGTCACGCGGCAAGTACAGCGCTGTGCCACAAGTCCACGACTTCGCCAAAGCATCTCCGCTGATGCTGTAATCGCATGATAGCCTAGCTAGGCTGGTGTTATTATATTTTTCACACGTAGAAGTGCCAGGGTCCATGGTGTCCGGGGAGCCAGCATGTACAGTACAGTCAACTTACTTTGCTTATAAGTTAACGACACTCGGCGGGGCATCAGAAAAGTGTCCTTATTCGCGAAGCGTCGTTATACCCGAAGTCTCATTATAACTATAGCTGTGTGTATTACAGTTAGGTGGGACTTTGCTCTGGACATGGAAATCCTGTCGTTATTCGTGAATTGTCGTAATAGCCGCAGTCGTTATCAGAGAAGTTGACTGTACACACGGGTAGTATCCTGCAGCTGGTCAAACCGTCCAGCCTCAGTATTCTTTCCGTTCAGCACATGGTCGTCCTTCAGCACCTGCCAGTGCTCTACAATTATTTATTCCCTCCTCGCACTCGCTGTCTGCCATGTGCGGCCTGGGCTTGCAGCCCGACGTTTGTACTGTAAGACCAGTAACGGGAACGAACATTTAATTCTAACGATTTAAAGAATTTAAAAAATTCGCTAACGTTTGAAGTCGTTATGTAGAAAACGATACTCAATCTGCGGACAGAGCTGTTTCGTCCTTTGTGGGCGTATCAGCGTAGCACAGAGGAAATGAGGCCGAACCTGATAGCAGTGGAAAATAAACGATATGTAAATGACTTGTACACTCATTTGCCGGTTTTGAGACGGAATTCGTTAGAATTTCGCCTCGCTAACCCACAAAAATCCGGAGATCGTTAAAATACTTGCGAATTCAAATGAAAAGAAAGAACTGTGTTGTATTATACAACACAGTACAACACAGTACTAGACCTACCGGTACTTACGGAATTAGAAGCTTCCACCTTGCAGCATTGAACAGCTATACCAAGTACCATGCAGCTACAGCTACAGCTGGAAGAAACTCCCGACTCATCCACAGCCAGTCTTGAACAGTGAGGAACCAACCAAAGGTCGTGAAGCTGAAGCCGCTGGCGACATGTGAGCCTCGTAGTTGCTCCGGTCCGCATGCTCCGCAATTCGACAATAGGTGTTGGTATTAATTTTCTTCCACAGCGACTGTCATCAAACAAAAGCCTAAACTGGTTCTTCCTACACTATGTGGTCTACTGCACGCGGCGTTGAATTATTTCAGTTCGCCAGCTAACCAGTAACGGGTTAAAGGGGAAGTTAAGGCAAAAATTAAAATTTCACCAGTTGTAGTCTTCGGGGTGCTGAGTCGAATGGTCGTGGTCCGAGGAAGCTGAGACGCTCCCTTCCTACTTGAATCCCAATCGAACTCGCGCACTTCCACCGAAACTGGGTGACTGCGCCCTACTAGATGGGGATTTGTATGCAAAATGTCACTAAAAGCGCCATTTCGTTCTTATAAAAGCACGGATGACCGCGATTGGCCCATATGTTGTAGTCTTTTGGACGCTGAGTCGACTGGTTTTGGTCCGAAAAGGCTGCGATGCGGCGTTCCTCCTTTATTCCCAATCGAACATGGTTGAAGAAGCGGTCACGTGCTCCTGCGTACACCAGTCACCTGGTCACCGTGCCTGCAAGGTACAACTTACTAGCCTGTTTGACCTTTTTTGGGTGCAGTCCTGTCACTCGAGTTGAACTCGAGTTGAACCTTGGTGTGAAAGTTGTCACCTGCTGGCGTGGTGACCAGGTGATTTGGGCACCCAGGACCACGTGACCGCTTGTTCAACCATGTTCGATTGGGAATAAAGGAGGAATGCTGCATCGCAGCCTTTTCGGACCAAAACCAGTCGACTCAGCGTCCAAAAGACTACAACATATGGGCCAATCGCGGTCATCCGTGCTTTTATAAGAACGAAATGGCGCTTTTAGTGACATTTTGCATACAAATCCCCATCTAGTAGGGCGCAGTCACCCAGTTTCGGTGGAAGTGCGCGAGTTCGATTGGGATTCAAGTAGGAAGGGAGCGTCTCAGCTTCCTCGGACCAAGACCATTCGACTCAGCACCCCGAAGACTACAACTGGTGAAATTTTAATTTTTGCCTTAACTTCCCCTTTAACTAAATGTACATGTATGTGTGCAAAGATTATACTCTATGATCCATGCTGGTAATTATTTGCCAGTTCTAACGACTTGTTAGTCAGCTTGACACTCAGCACGCAGTTGTAAGTTTAGCCTGGTGTTACAAAACTAGCTATATGTAGACCAACCAGTATTTTTTTATCGACCATATCTTCACGGTCGACACACTTCGTCTCAGCGGTCTGTCTCTTCTCGGCCGGATACTACTACTAGTACTAGTACCTGGTTTTGACTGCTGTCAACTACTTACTTGCGGCCTAACGCCTCACGCCTGCGAGCATGCGAGAAATGAACCCCAGTCACCATGGTCCCTGAAACGCTCGAGTCGACTGTCACCTTTTTCGAACTTTCCGCGATCTGTGAGCGCGTGTCACTGTGTGTGTACGTGTGTGTGTGTGCGTGCGTGTGTGTGTGTGTGTGTGTGTGTGTGTGTGTGTGTGTGTGTGTGTGTGGTGTGTGCGTGTGTGTCTGTGTGTCATGTGTGTTAGGTCATAATGGTATGAAGTCAGCCATGACTAGTGGTTGTGTTCTGGGAGCATGCTGTCATCTGACCAGTCAAGAAACACTGCCTGAGAATACGGTAGTGTTTGGCGAGGACAATCAGCGTCAAGTGCAATTATGTGATAAACCCACGGTAAGTTGTGTGTGTGTGTTTGTGTGTGTGTGTGTGTGTTTGTGTGTGTGTGTGTGTGTGTGTGTGTGTGTGTGTGTGTGTGTGTGTGTGTCTGTGTGTCTGTGTGCGTGTGTGTCGCACATACCCTGTTTTCTTGAGCCAGTTTTCGAGGTGCTGTGGTTTGTTTCAGACAGAGTGTGTGTTTGACCAGGGGCGGTATTCAGTGTGTGTGTGGGGGGGGGGGGGGGGGGCGGACGGGCGCTGGGTATTCAGTATGTGTGTGTCGGGGGGGGGGGGGGGTATTAATGTGTGCGTGCGGGGGGGGGTAATGTATGTGTGCGAGGGGGGGGGGGGGAGGAGGTATTCAATGTGCGTGTGTGTATGCGGGCCGGGGGGGGGGGTATTCAGTGTGTTTGTGCCGGGAGAGGGGGGGGGGGGGGGGGGGAGGGGGTATTCAATGTGTGTGTGCGGGTTTTCGAGAGTTTTTTCCCGCAAATTCCCGCAGGGACAGACATGTAGACTAGTATGAACCTGAGAAGAAACACATCCTCACTTGACTGGACAGATGGTTCACATTGCAGTATACAATCATGGGGGACTGTGTCAATTATTTGTACTGCATACTGCATGGACTGACATCGCTATTGCCATGTATGCTTGTGGTGGCGTACTTCGACACGAATTTTCTATGGAATCTCAGAAACAGGTCACCATGGTTACTGTTCCAGGCTGTCTTAGGTAAGTACATGAACATGTATGGCACAACCCTCACTGGATGGAATCTAACCAATCAGAAAACTACACGTACACACACGTACACACATGCACCCTCCCCCCCCCCCCCCCCCACCCCCCTACACACAATGAAGTGTGTCATCGTGATGACAAGGCACCATGCCATCGACGTAACCATCCGCTAAACTGTACCATGCACCACGTATACGCCCGTCGCAAGAGAAGCACGCAAATCTGCAAATGCACTGGATGTACACCCACAGATTGCCTCTTATAGCAACGATAGCGAACAAGATCTGAATGAGACAGATCAAGACTTGCGCCAGATAACTGTCTAATCCACACAACTGGCGAAGCCACGTGAATCACCCACCAATGTACACCTGGTCTACACCACACGGAGTACATCGGCATAAAACCACCCCAAGACAGTTTACCTATGCACACCGTACACTTGCTGGGGTAACCAGTATAGACAGCACGCTGCTTTGACAGAAGCGATCACAAGATGCACTGGTACCTTGAAGTGAAATTGGAGTTACTTTACCAACCAGCCTCGGCTACTGAGTACTGGGAACCCAGCGCTAAACTGTAGGCGCATGCACACACAAAGACACACACATGCACACCCCCACCCACCCCCTACACACACACACACAAAAGCATGCAACTACCACCCCCTCCCCCCCCCCCCCCCTCGGGCCCCCGACAAACACACCCAATGAATTGTGGCACAGTGATGACAAAGCACCATGCCCGGTTAACTGTAGGCGCATGCACACACACATTATGCACCCCCCCCCCCCCCCCCCACACACACACTGTAAGCAAAAGCATGCAACTACCCCCCCCCCCCCCCCTCACAAACACACACAATGAAGTGTGTCATAGTGATGACAAGGCACCATGCCGTGGTGCAAATCGCTTGCCTGAGATTCGTACACGTTCTCTCTGCTTGAAAGATTAGTGAAACACACGACATCCAACAAGTACATGCCAAGTACATACTGTATTGAGGTAACCATGGTAACCAACATGAAAGTATGCCACAATGGCACAGTATTCACTCCCAATTATTAGAATACACATCATCAACAGGCCATTTTCATGCCGCGCATTTCAACAGGCCTGGGCTGTCACACCATTAGAGGATAAAGCCACAGTTCAACAAAGCTGGTCTCCCCGCCCAAGGCCAAAGGTAAGCCGGCCACACCGTCCCGACACGCATATAGAAAACACGCTAATATAGCACACAGCACACAGAATACCCATACACGTTCACAATCAATGTGCAGTCTGAATAGCAGCAGTTGCTGGTCTCACACATGTAGCACAATGACCTGAAGGACATGTGCAGTGGGAATGACAAGTACCTACACTACTACTTGTATCTGTACACAGCATACTACCTAATACTGTAGTAATAGAGCAGAGGGGGGGGGGGGGGGGGGGGGCTGTGTGGATGACAGTATAAATGAAACAGTTCGATGGCAAACCCAGCTTAATAACGGTGCGTTGAGACTTGGGAGGGGGGGGGGACTCCGAGGTATTCTATTCTATGCTGGAAAAGTTTGGACAAGAAGTATTAGTAGTAATGAAGCGAGTAGACAGCAGTGTGCGGGTCGATGTTACCAATTGTAGTCCAGGGTATGTTGAAAAGCAGAGTAGTATACGTAGCGGGAGGAGGGGCGATAGAAGGGGATCGAAAACCTGTATGTGCATATATGGCAGGGCGGTGGGGTGGGGGGGGAGGGATGGAAAGGGTTGTAGAGCAGGACCACCTCCACAAGGATGCGGAGACTAAAATATTTAATTAAAATGTTCTGGAAAGTCCTGGGGTATCTAACAGTGAACCTGTGCATGTACTACGCCTAGAGAATACACAGTCAAGGCATACTGGTACTGCTAGTGGTCACAATCTGTATTGGTACAGTTTCTAGAGTGTTCTCAAGCCATCTGTCACTGCATACTAGTAGACTGTTTCAGGATAATGTGGAATTACTACCGACTATGTGTCTAGTTAATAAATTGTTATGCATCATTTGATGAAGGTACTGGCAAGATAGCTGCGAAGGCTGAGATCCGTGACCAAGGAAGATCTATAGGAACTGCTGCTGAAGAGACGTTTCCAGGCGCCCACGAGGTTGGTAGGCGACTGTACTGTGCAGTGGAACTCGAGTATGTTCAGTGAGGTATGGCTGTTGACAGCATGCAGGAATGCAGTGACGTCATAGTCGGTTAGGGTATCCTGCTGTTGTGGCTCCATGCCATCACTGACCCACAGCTCCTTCAAGCAGAGCCAGGCAGTGTGCAGGTTTTCTGTCAGGACATTGACGCATTGTGCCCACGCAGACTGACAAATGCTTAATTTTGACAGATGTGATGCACTATGCAGTGCTGTGTAGATCATGCGCAGACCCTCTCTGTCAATACCGTCACATGTGTGGACCGAGAAGTAATTGAGACAGGGAACATCAGCAAGTGCGTCGACCAGCAGCAGTGTGGGGATGCTGGTGACCTGTTCTGACGTTGTTACCTCTCCACTGCTTGTAGCCTGTGCTGGCTGGGTGTGGACTGGGTGTGATGCTACACTGCTATTGGAAGCATCGCTGAAATCACACCTAACCACATTGATACGCTCCAGGTTTAGGTGTGATGACTTGATAACGGAGGTAATCTCCTGCCACTGCCAGCTACAGGCATAAATAAAGAGCAAGGTGATGTTGTTGCACTTCAGTAAGGATGCTGGCAGTGACACTGGGTGGTTGGGCTGCAGGTGGCGTATGTCCACAGTCCTCACACTGCTGTGGTGGACATTGATGGCTACATCATAGGCACGCATGACTGCAGGATGGTAGTCGCCACTGATCTGTACATCCATGCACTGCAATGCAGCAGCAATACTGGACATGGGGTGGGTGTCGTTGCCATGGTGATGAGAATATTCAGCGTGGCACAGCAAGGCGAGCTTCAAGTTTCCGCTATGGTCTCTTGTAATAGCGTTGTGAAAGGGACTGTTCTGTAGCAGTGGCTTATCTGGCTTGTTAGCAGTAAGAGACTGTGCGAGTACCTCTTTACCCATGCGTCGGAGAGCAGTAGCCAGTGTAGCAGGTGTTGCGTCCGGGCAGCGTTCCACCCAAGCCAGCAACATTGTACTAAGGAATTGCTCACCGCTAGACGATCGACCGTATTTGCTGCGATTCTCGACGTACTGTTCCCCGCTTCGCCCATCGATTTGGTCGGATAGCAACTCTTCCGATAAGCGATGTATTTCGAATTGGTCCAATCCTGCGCTGAGAGGCTCAAGCATATCCAGTGGGAACGTTTCCAGTGCCACTGTGTCGGTCAAACCTTCACTGTCACCATCGCAATTTCGCCCGTCTCTCTCTTCTGACTTTTCCCGCGTAAGTAGACCGTTGATCAAGCAGTCAGCCTTCTCTGCGTCCAGCTGAGCTGTCAGCAGCATCCAGAACGTGCGTAAGTGGCTGGTTTCGGGTCCCAGTGACTCAACCAGGCGAACAACATTTGCCAATGTTGTTGTCTTGTGTACAGCCACGTAGCGAGCAGCCAGAGACTCTTGTAATGTCAGATGGCTGAACATCCATAACCGGTTTTTATCCCTGCTGCTGTTGTCGGCCAGTACAAGAAGGCCCAGTGACTTTGCTTCCCTGGCAATCGAACGTGCCTCCAGGTCAGCATCAGTGAATATCAGCTGCTGCTTCTTCAGCATGCTGAAAGAGAACTTTCCGAGATCCAGGATGAGGGACCGTACACGAGCGGGGATCGCATTCCAATTCTTGTACGACTCACCGGTGTGACGCTCTGCTACTTGGATGGTCATCATCTCAAAGATATCCGAGAGACAATGGGGCAGAGTGCGCTTACGACAGTGGAAGATCTTGCACGTCTGCATTGCCAGGAATGGTGTAGCCATCACACTAGCAAGGTTCTGGTCACGCTGTACTGCCGTTACCAGTGCCGATGCTTCTTCCGCTGATCTCAGCACCTTTCCGATGTACTCCTCTACATCCTCCGGCCGGAAACCCACAAGTTCCACACGGCGATCAAACTGCTTTTGATCACACAGGCTCAGTAGCTCAACGCACGGCCGTGACGTCACTACCAGACGAAGTCCCTTCACTTTAGACCCGTTGATGATGTCACGAACAAAGCCACTACACTCACTTAGGCGGATCTCATCAAGCCCATCTAATATTAAGCACATTCGCTGCGCTTGCTGGCGTACAAAGCCATCGATGCTCTTGCGCTCGTCGCTCGTAAACTCTCCCAGCTCTTCCACACCAAGCAGAGAGCATATATTCGTTGCTTTTCTCACTTCCTCGTGTCGCAGCTTTCGCGCTACCACCAAGTCAAACGACGTCCACACTTCATTCCGGGCCCATTTCAATGGAGCCACTTTCGTCAAGGCGAATGTTTTGCCGCAGCCAGCACTGGCTACGACCAATATGCGATAGGTTCGACCACCGCTAGAGAACTCCAGCATCTGCTCTTTATCAAGATCGAAGAGACTTTCTAGCGAGATATTTTCCAAGCTACTGGCTGCCTGTGTGAAAACATGTTCCACACGCCACACATCACCTATCGAGTCAAAACTCGTCTCGCTGAAATGATCTCGGAGCTCGGGTCTCGACAAAATGATCAGTCTTACTTGCACGTCTGAAACGCTGGGTTCGTTGAGCCCTTCCTCGACCATGCCTTCTCCCATATCTACCGTAGCGCTTACATACTCCTGAACTAGCAAATCTCTCAACCTGCACACTGCCTCGGGTATGTTTCTTACCTGATCTGCTCGACCAGTGGCAAGACTTGCTTGTGTGCTGGCAGACTCGTTGGCTGCGGATTCACCGCTATCCTGACTCGAGCACTTTGCTACATATTCATTATGACTGCTGTTCTCTTTGCTTGCCATGACGCTGAATAGCTCACAAAGAAACACGTACAATCATTCAACTACCCTTAGTGTTAGTCCTATCCAGTACATGACATTGTACGTCTTGAACTGGTGTCTGGTGATGGTTTTCAGCGGCGAAGAAAAAGTGGTGGATTCCACACTCAACTTCAAGATCTCGCAATGTGACAACAATTTCACAGTCAATACAAACTCAAATCTACCTCTGCCACAACAACGGCAACAATTATTATAATTATTGCAGCAACAGACAAAAAGTATTATCGTGCACACTGTGGTCACCGCCGGTCGTCTTGATCGGGGCAGACGTCACTTGTCTGTATGGAGCTGCACTGACTGTGTTACAATACTGTGTACCGCGGACGGTGTAGGCACTAGGCGCCTAGCCTTGCCGGCGGCGGCGGCGGAGGCCTTGGTAGCTATCCACAATGACTGTCACCATGGTCACGTAACTAACTACTACCGTACTGGCAATATTATGTTGCCGCAGTGAGGCCATGAAGCGTTACATTGGCACATGTTGCCGCACGCATATGCGAGGGCGTTACATGCAAAGTCGCACAGGAGCCGTTACACAGGTTTCTATATTGCCGCAGTCCTTTTTTTGCTATTGCCGCATCACTTTTTTGCTATTGCCGCATCATTTTTTTGCTTTTGCTGCATCATTTTGAGTGAAAAGATCGCCGCACCCCGCCGGACGCGCGTTACGAACTCAACGAAAATTTGTCGCACTAGCCTGGTCGCGCGTTACGCCGCACCCCCCTGCATTACGCGTTACGCGGCAACATATATTGCCAGTACGGTAACTTACTTCTCAGATGATTGTACATAATTATTGCCAGGTACATTTGGCCCTCTTGCCTTTTCTGGTCTTGGCTAGTAGCAGTTTCAACTACTTGTTACTTTGGGGTCCCAATATTCCATGACTGAATACTAGGCATATGCGGATAATGCCAGCAGAAAAATTGGCAGAATTCGGTACTTTTTCTGGTACGTTTCATGCATGTTTGGTATGTGGATAAAGAAATGGAGCAGAATTCGAGGAATTGCCCGCCATAAGGTTTGTATGGTTCTGCCAATTTCACTGCTTTTCGAGCAGAATCTGCCACCTTTTCGAGCAGAATCCGCCCACCCCTCCTGAATACATGTACAGTCTACATACTGCAAAAGCCAATACTACAAACATGTACAAACTGAAAACACAGCAATGAAGCAAACAAAACTTTTTTCCGCTGTTACTCGGATTTTCGTGTGAAACGTTCATCAGACAGCATAATAATGACCAAGACTAACAATCACTAGAATAACGGAGGGTCTTGAGAAAAGAGGGCAGAGGTGATGGAGGTACAACATTTCAATAGCGCGAGGAAAAGAAGGTGACCGTTGAAAAAATCAGTGTGATTGTAAGAGGAAAAAGATGTTACATGTACATACCAATGGGTTAAAAAAAAGATTTCTTTGCTCCATTCCTGTGTAATATTTGTATTACTGGCTCTGTCCACTGGACATTGAGCACTGTACGCAGCCTGAGGTGAGGATCTAGATAACTGTTTACTGTAAAAGCCCATAACGAACTGCTAACGAGTTAACGAGGAGAAATCTGTCGTTAAAATAGAAATCGTTACACCGAAACCGACACAATGCTGTTGCTATTGAGCGTTGATAATCTTTACCTTTTGTTCACGTAAACCAGTCAATTCGGCCAAGAGCGCAATGTGGTGGTGTGGTGTATTGAATTCTAGGAACTTGATCATAATAATAATTGCTTTCTCAATTGAACTATTATAGAAAATCTAAGTTAGAGAAATAACCCATAGAGCAACAGCAGTGAAATTTACAAGTGTGAATTTTAACAATCAAAGCGAGAAATGAACAAAGGAGAAAGGAAGGAAAGACAACGTGATAACACATAACAGCAGTACATTACACCTAGAACATTAACGGCCAAGCTTGGTCGCACTAAACACGACACGTTACTTGAACAATTTCAACCCAATTATACTATCTTTCCGTACACACAAATTAGGCTTATACAGACGCTGATAGATAGCTTCCAACACTTTTAACTGTAGTCCATAACCATGACGACCACGGCACAATACAGTGAACGAAGAGTCGGAATACGAATTGCAACAATCAGGACTAGCTAGCAGATGATTGTACACTGAAGACTTGCTTCCACGAAACCTACGCACAACACTCAATATGTCTCTTTTGGAAGCGAGCAACTTGCCTCAGACAGAACGCACTGGCTCGACGTTGTCGATAGATGCATGACCCTCATTTGATTTTTCATATGAGCTACATGTATATGCGTGCTGTATTATTAATTTATTATTACAGTATACATGATTGTACATGTATGTAGCAGTATGCGAGTGCTGCACGTTTCACCGCCAAGCATAAGAACACACACAGTCATAATATTATTAGGCAGGGAATTGCACACTAGTACAGCACACTCATACCTCGGTTATCCGGACCCAACAGTTATGCCTTACTTCGGTCCACTGGGCACCTTTTTGGCAAGTTTTAGTGGAAAATTGGAAATATTACTACTATAAGTGCTCTTTTGTCACTTTTGTGGAAATAGTGACGTAACACGACATGCCTATGGCCTTGTCCCTTCAAAATGTATGTGATTTGGAGTAATACGGACATTTCAAAGTTAAGTTACGGGCAGTGTCCGGTCCTGGACCGCCCGCATAAGGGAGTTACACGTGTACGTTACTTTACTTCACAGTCATAAGTCCCTGGTGAACGCCAACTTGGCCAGTTTGCTTTGCAAATGCCAAAGCACCCACTATCACCCAGGGTCATGGCATAGTTTCGACCGGAGAGCCTACCATACTGTGCAAAGTGAATGCACGCACACTCCATAAACCCACACTTTATTTTTAGCTGGCACATATTTTGTAAACAAAACACTCCAGACAAAAATAAATGAAAATATTCAAATCTTCAGCTCGAGCACACGCGGCGGTCAAGAAATCCTCACAACAGCAAAAACACGTCACGAGCGCCAAAAACTAATTAGAAGCCATCACTGACCAGAACTGGGCACAGAGCTCAAGAGCAAGATAAAAACATGGCGACTGCATGCAGTGAGCACTGCCTGCCTGCATAATTATGCGGGCTGTAGCAGAGCGCTGATAAGCTGCTGAGAATGAGCTTGCACGACAAAAAAAAGAGAGAAAGAAAATAAAAAGTAAATACGGTGTGCGCGGACACAAGCGCAATGATCTCTATACTCTCTCCCTCCTTCTCACTCTGCGTGAACATCACCCAACTCAAGCCAAGGTGGCTAGCAGAATACAGCAGACGAGAACCGCAGAAACACCAAACACACCCTCAGACACGGCATGGAACGCAACAGCTGTCAAGACAATGACGACTACACAGTGCACCTGCCAGCACAAACGAATATGCAGGAGCGACGCCGGCAGGAATCACCGCCAGAGAGAAGCCCCCGACCGCACGCCAGCAGCAGCAGCAGACGCTATGGCGCCAGAGTGTTGGCGAGTGACAAGCTGCACATGTCGCAAGCCCAATGCGGCTGCACACAACTAACTTTACACTTAAAGCCATGCCAAGCAAACCAAACATCATTGGAGCCCCAGCAGCAGCTAGAGCGCAAATGATAATTAAAAAAAGCAGGAGGAGATAAATTTGTTCCCCAGTAACTGTGCAATAAACATCACCGCACACACAAATATTCAGCAAGCTTCATTCATGCGTGTACGTGAGTTCCTAGCATTGACTGCATGCCAGCAGATATCCAGTGCATACTTGCGGTATCAATGGCGATACCGTGCAGTGAGCGTCAGCTGTTTATGTGCGCGTCAAGGCATGCTCCAGTCTGTCACTACCCATCCCATCACATGAGCGCGCTGTGCACGCAACAATAGCGCTGCCGACACTTACTCGGTCGATGCTTGCACGTGTATCACCAGAAGTACTCACTGCACACCCGCACTAGGGACAGCTGTTGCCCTGCATATTGTCAGCCTGTGACTTGCCACCAAAAATCCAGCCAGGCCAACGCACGACGACCGATGACAGGGCGTTGCAGAGGTGTGACGATCCAGCAAGGCGAGCGACACTTCGAGGAACGTCAATGCCGTGGTGTCCGAGGTGAGGGACACTTCGAGGAACGCCAATGTCGCGGCGTCCAGTTGACATCCTGGGCGGTGGCCCACAAAACAGCATAGCTCGCCGTTACTCAGTTGATGATGTCTGTACTGGTGCTGGGTGTAACGGGGTCCACGCTGATACTTGCTCTCAATCAGTACTACAGGCTTTAGATAAAGGCATCATTCCCTGGTGGGAGAGCCGACTAGGGGGCGCTGTTGGGCAATGGGGGTACTAGTACATAATGCCAGTGTACATCGACCACCATCAGTAATCCCTCGCCACCATCAGTAATCCCTCGCCACCATCAGTAATCCCTCACCACCATCAGTAATCCCTCACCACCACCACCAGCAGCACAGTGTTACTGAGGGACCGCCGGAGAACTCAGGAAAGTTCTCTCAGGATCTGCTTGGCACGCTTCTCACGGATGTGCCGCCGCTTCACGCGCTCCGCAGCTAAATCGAGACAACATAAATGCACGCACGCGCATGCACATACACACACACGCGCGCACGCAAACACACACACACACGCGTGCACACCAACACACACAAACACAGACAAACACAATTAACACCTCGCCACACAGGTCATCACAAAAGGCAACGGAAGGGAATCATGCCACACACTGAAGTATGATTTGTAGCATGAAGGAAACATTGAATGGCTTGCCAGGTTCGAGATTCAACATCCACTATTTATTCTAGCAGTAGACCACACAATACAGGGAACTGTCAGACTGTTTTGAACAGGCCTAGTTCTGAACAAACAGCCGTACGGAAGAACGTGAAGCCAAACGCTATTTTCGCACTGGACAGCTTACCGCATTTCCTCAAAAATAAGTCGCACTCGATCATACTTGAGTAAGTCACACACCCATTTTCAGATTAGCCCTATAGTATTTCAATTCATTCACATGACTAGGAAGCCATACTCGATTGTAAGTCGCACCACCTTCTTTGTTGCCCTTGGAGTTTAGCACAAAAACGGTGCAACCTATATCCGGGGAAAAAATACGGTACACGTCACGGAGCTGATGGATGAGTAACGGAGACGTGTGTGGCAGTTTGAAATTTCGCAAGACTTCGTTGGCTTTGACGCCACTAAAGTTTGATGCACATAATACATCCAATTCAGGGCGGACCGAGACTTTTGGTGTCGACTGGATTTCACTTCAAAGGCAGACACGAAGTGATTTGTGACTCAACGCTCCGCAACTACAAGAACACGTTTTCTCGTGAGCAGAGCGTAGCACTTTCGACATCCAACTACAAAACCGTCACTCACCTTTTCTCTCGCGCTCTGCTTCGCGTTCCGCACGTCTCTGCTCCTCACTGACTTTCTCGCCTTCCTCCGCTCCGTCATCTTCCTTATTCTCTTTCTCTTCATCCTCACCGTCACCGTCAGCATCCGGATCCACAGCGGCCGCCTGAGACATATCGCCTTTAGTCTCGTCGTCGTCAACCGCCTCGTCACTTTCGTCCTCTTCTCCTTCGATGATTTTCCTAGACTGCTCCAGGGTGACATGTCGAGACGCGCCCTTAAGTCCCGACAGATAGTCAACCAGGATCTTGAAGTTCGACTTGCTCACCTATGATCAAAACACACACACACACACACACACGCACACACACACACGCACGCACAGGAAAGAAGGGAGTTTTAATACGAATGCACGCCAAGCTCCATTTTTTCCCGTTTTGGCAGGAATCGGAGGTTTCACCCTTCGACGAGAAGGCAGCATTAGCATTGCCTGTGCCTATAATGAAGCAAAATAAAAGAATACAACAACAAACCACAAACCACTTCGTTTCCTATTCCACTTCAACCACCACACCACCAAAAGTGCTCGCCGCTCGACCGCAACACGCTGCCACAGCACACCATCATCAAAGCAAGACTGAACGCTGGGCTGTGAGCATTGGGCTGTGAGCATTGGGCTGTGAACTGTCGCAGGGCGCAACTCTGACTCGTGCGCTCGGACTTCATTGACGAGCACTGTACTTGTACAGGACCAGTGGACGGAGTTTTTGATTTGTCCGACCACACCCTAGCCGTTCATACAGTTTGTGTATGATATGGAGGGTACACACATGACCTCCTCAGCAGTAAACACATGTCGCTGGCCAAACAGTAGGTCCGGCCATGGCCTGGCCAACCAGACCGGTTCCGCCGGGCCTGCTGTAACCACTGGACAGCAGCCTAAAATCAATGCATTCAACATCTGGGATTGCCAGCCAGGCCCGCCGGAACCGGTCCGGTTGGTCAGGTTATCACTGGACCAGTTTTTTTGGCCACAACACGTACTTACAGCTGTGTAGGGCATGTTGACCCGCCATGATATCATACACAACGTATGAAAGGCTAAGCCACTGCCGGACCAATCAACAACTGCGTCCGGCGGCCCTGCTAACAACTGAAAGTGGCCGAGAGCCTGAATTTCAACACTTGGACACCCAAGCGCTTTCTTTGCCTCCGAACAGCTGGGCTGCCTTTGGAGTGACTGCACCCTAAGACTAAGACTCTTACCTTATTCTTGTCATACATGTGTTGCAGGAGCCAAACTTGTCGCACTTTACGGAACGACCAATTCTTCTTGTCTTCCTGCCACTGCCGAAGATACTCCACCGCCATCTGGGCAGCGCTGCCCTGATTCTTCTTTCTGCCGCTGCCGGCAGCATCTGCTGCTTGTTTGAGTTGTACGTACTCATGGTGATCAGTCTTCTCCCGTTTCCACAATCGATCAGGGTCGTTCACAGGTCCCTTTTTCTCTCTGCCAGGACTCTTGGACTCCGGCGCCTTTGTGGAATCGCCTTGCGCAGGGGAGGTCACCGTGCCAGCCGCCTCGTCATCAGGCTGGTCTGTCTGCTCGCTTTCGTTCCCGCGGCCTGCATCCTCAGCAGCGTTATCGTTTTCCTTTCGGGCAGATTTCTTGGATTTCTTCACTTTCTTTTTTCTCGCTGCTTCCTCGCTGGGTTCGCTGTTCTCCTCTGCTTCATCGTCGTGGACTTCACGCTTTCGTTTCATTGCACACAGCTTGCTTCAGAGAAGGCTGCCCACGAAAACAAACTGTGAGGATTGGAAGGAGGCTATGCAGGTTACTCAACTCGAAATCACAAAATTAATAATATTGAAAATGCTCCAAATATTAAAAAAAATAAATGCAAAACTGAATCTGATAACATTTTGCTCAGTAAAAATCAGGGAGTAGTAAAATACAGGGAGGTGACACGAGCATGTACGGCCAGTTTGACGATTGCCTCAGCACCGTTTTCACCCGGCGGGTGAGATTGGGGTACTATGGGTACCGAAGTGTGTAGACACAGCGCGGATCAGGATTCTCTTGATCAGGGAGTAGTAAAATACCTACCGCCAAAGGGACTCATACTGCAGCCCTAGGCTTAGAAACTCAGCGCTGAGAATTTCCAACAATTGTCTGCCTTCACAAAGTTTGGTAGTCGACCAAACTACCACTATGTCAGGATAGAAGTCCAGCAAGAGTGGTATCACTTTGGGAGATATCCCTGCGTGCCGTAGATTTTTCCTGTATCGATACAAGCTGTTTACGACGACGTAGCCCGCATTTCAATCCTTGACAAACTTTCATTCCGAAAAGTGAACTCCCGAATCTCTAGCATACCATAATATGAAATGCTCATCATCACAAAGAAGGTAGAGAAGTACTGGTTGATCACAACTGAGGAGAAATTAGTGCCGATCATGTGGTGTCCTAGAGATTTTTTCGACTTCGAAATCGGTGCACTCGCTTTTCATCTCCAATCGTACACGTATTGTTCTCAAGGAAATCACCTTCGTTCTATTGCTCCATGCCGTCGATCGGGACGAATTTCGGAAGGGTGGTACCTTTCCATATGACGATGACACAGATGTATCACAAGAGCAAAACAAATGCTGTTCCATGAGATGGATAGACCTTTTCACGGAATTAGTTCTTCAATAAATACTCAAGATTGATTCAGCAGATCATCTTTTTTGCGAAAGAAAAAAAAACAAGCGCGAGGCACCCATCAAAAATCACGATTAGTGAGTGGCGTGTCACCTCCCTGTATGTATTTTACTACTCCCTGGTAAAAATACAAAAAACACAGGGAAATTATTTTTCACGCGCAAGGCGTCGACCCGGTGCCCATGGAAACGGGCATTCGACGTCACACAATTAATATGATTATTAGAAAATACTGTGACGTCATGCATTGTCACATTTACAGGAAACACACGTACACCCTCGCTAGCTCTGCGAATCGATACGCTGAGTGACCACTTGACAGAGTACGACTCGCTTCAGCCTCGGGACGGCCATGCTGGGGGGGGGGCGGGGGCCGGGGGTCTATCCACACATCAAAAAGAATGCAATGCCACGGTCAAATTAATCATGGCCGCACTGGAGTGTACAAGAGTACATAACCCCCCCCCCCCCCCCCAGAGTGTGCAACGCCTGATCCAGCTCTGCATAGCAGGGTCTTGGTCGAGCGGAATCGGATCAATACCGTACACATCTGAGGGGAACCCGGGGAGTCGCGGGTACTCTCGGATCAAAAACAATGGTGCCCTGCCTCGAGACCGGCCTTGCGCTTGTGTGGAGTGTACGCATGACATCAGAAGATCCGATTCCGCTCGACCAAGAGTCAAGAGTCTCAAGACCCTATGCAGAGCTGGATCGGCGTTGCCCACTCCGGGGGGGTTATGTACTCTTGATTATGTAGCGAAGGACTAAAGGGACCCTCACTTAATTTTTTGCCGACTACCCGCCAAAAAACACATTTCGACACGCGTGTGTGCTGGACGTCTGCGCGTGCACGACAAGACGTGTGAGCTGGCTGACAAGTGAGAGCCAGGGAGTCGTCAAGTACCGGCGTTTGACGACTCCCGGCCTGGTGAGAGCATGCATGCATGCATGCATGTCCAGCTAGCTGGCGGGAAAGGGAACCTATTTTGTAGATCGATGGGTTGAATGTGAAATTGTGGATCTACACGAGGTTTGTTTTGATGTTCTGATACTTGTTGTAATGGCTAGTGATCTTGCAAACTGTTAACTGTTACTGTGACTTTTCCAAGTCCTACTGATATACCTTGTCAAATCAGATGCCCTGTAGTAGTCTTGGTGGAAGCAGACTGGAATGCGTTGAATTCGTAGCTTCTGAAATTGAAATTTATTTTTTCTTGAGTGACACTGACAAGCGATGGCATTGGCGACAGGAGAACTTTGCTTCCTTCCAGGAGAGCTGCATCGCAGTCGGATCCTGTCCATGCACATGCGATCATGCTGTGTTGTAGACAGTGGAGAGCTGATTTTCACCCGAGAAAATAGTTTTGAACATTCATGAAGAGGATATTGTTGCTGTAGCTAGCTGACAGACATAGCCTGTGGCAGTGGTGTATGGAATCAGCGTGCAAGGTCTGTAGCAACTTGATCATGGCAGAGAACGAGCTGTGTAGCAACTTGATCATGGCTCTGGACAACGACGGTTTTCTCCTGGCTCTTAGACCCCGATTCACCATGCGACGCGGTGTGCCACAAGAGATGCAATCGGACAACGGTACCAATTTCCGTGTGGCTGATCAAGAGGTAAAAGCAGCTGTCAAGTTTCTCGACAACTTCAGACTAGCAGCAGAAAGGTCATACCGCGACATTACCTGGTACTTCAAGCCACCAAGTGCACCACACTTTGGTGGTGTGTTCTAGGTAATGGCCAAGGCAATGAAACTAGTGCTGCATGAAGACCTTCAGCTGCTATTGCCACAACACTTTCTCATTGGCCATGCTAGGGCAACTGTTGCTGCTGAAGCCAACACATCTACAATGACTCAAGCTCACCCAAGAAAGCGCTGGGAGTTTGTGCAACGTATTGTAGATCAGGTATGGAAACGTTAGCTGAAAGAGATTGTTCCGAAGCTAAGCATCCAAGTGATGTGGTTGCTTCAACAGCATCACCCTAAGGAGATATCGTGCTTGTGATGGATAAGCACACCGCAACTGCACACTAGCCACTTGGACGTGTGCTTATGACCTATCCAGGTAAGGATGGTGCTGTTCGGATAGTAGAAGTTTAAGTAGCTGGGAAGGTATACAAGCATGCAGTTCATCATCTTGAGCCACTGGAAGTTAAAGGCGCAAGTACTGAGCGAACTGTGATTGTTTTCATATTCATAGTAAAGAAAAAAAGACCAAAGAACTACAAGTTATGCTATACTGTCCACTAACACCACCAGTTACTTGACAATCAGCTCATGCAATAGCAATAATTATAACATTGCACCAAACTGACCGACAGTACTGACGTTCTACAACAAACTGGCTATCAGCTCTAGCACGTCTTGTAGGTCCTTGGTCCTTTTCTTCCATCCGAGTTTTCATATTCAATTTTTCATATTCAATTGCCATTGTTTTTGTCATGTTTTTCTTCTTGTTGTCTTCGTCTTTTACTCACTCATGTGATATTTATCACTTTTCTTTCACGAGGGAGATATGTTAGATTTAATCTCATATTTCTGTGTAATTTACATGTACTACTGTGTTCAATGGTGGTGAACCACGATGCATTGATCATCATGAATGCATGTGACATGCGTCACAGATCTGGTTTCTATTGCTGGCATCTATTACGCCTGACTGCTTTCCGCCTTGGATTTGCATTCACAACTAAATGTACAATTATTTCTGCATGGCTACATGCATGTACGATGCAATGCTGTTAAAATTTATGTTGTTGCCTGTTCATACTGTCCTGGAGCTGGAAGGACGCTAGTCTTACTTACTTCTTCTACTTTTAGTTGTTGCTATCTTGCCTAAATGGGCAGTTAATGTTTGCAGCAGTTGTGCTTCGGTTCATAGTTGTATCAAGGAAAGTTAGTTAGAACATAATGGTTCTCTGTGCTTGTAAGACCACAGTGTAGCAAATGTAACACCTTGCATGCTGGAACTAGCTGGCCGCACACATGCACTCTTAGCCACAACAACAAATAGCACCCGAATATATACCCTCCAGTTGCATGAGAATAGTGTTGTACATCAGTAGTAGGACAATATTCTATCACAACGAAACCCAAAAAAGCATGATGGGAATAAGTGATCAATGTTGAGAGAGTGTGTGTGTGCTAGTGTTCATGAGAAAGCAACAAAAGAAGAGAAACTGAAAGAGAGAAAGAGCTTGTGTGTGTTAGAGAGAGAGAGAGAAACTGACAGACAAAGAGAGACAGAGATAAACAAAGAGAGATACAGTGTACGTCAACAGAGAGTGAGAGACACACACACACAGAAAGAGAGATAGAGAGACAGGCAGAAAAAGAGAGTAAGTACAAGTATGTGATAAAGCGAGCCAATACTTCGTGCCGAGCTTTATCAATACGCGATCAATAAGAAAAAGAGAAAGAGCGACACAGAAATCAAAAGACGCAGAGAGATACAGTGTATGTCAACATGCGTGTTGAGATGTTCAACAACAAAGTGCAGTGGATCCATGCTTTGTGAGTGTGTGTGTCACTGTGTGTGTGTGTGTGTGAGAGAGAGAGAGAGAGAGAGAGAGAGAGAGAGAGAGAGAGAGAGAGAGAGAGAGAGAGAGAGAGAGAGAGAGAGAGAGAGAGAGAGAGAGAGAGAGAGTGTACGTCAACATGCGTGTTGAGATGTTCAACGACAAAGTGCAGTGGATCCATGCTTTGTGAGTGAGTGAGTGAGTGTGTGTGTGTGTGTGTGTGTGGGTGTGTGTGTGTGTGAGAGAGAGAGAGAGAGAGAGAGAGAGAGAGAGAGAGAGAGAGAGAGAGAGAGAGAGAGACGCACACACCCACACACATACATACACAGAAAGAGAAAGACAGACAGAAAAAGAGAGTGGGTAGCATCAAGAAGTAGAGACTATACCAGCAACTTCGACTAATATACTTCAAGTTCTAGTTGGATGTGTATTGAAGACAATGGTAAGGGGGGGGGGGGGGGGGGGGTGTTATTGGAGTTGTTCATGATCAACAGTGTATCTGCTAGGCACATGTTGCATCCATTGGTCCTGTTTGAGTGACAGTAGGCGTGCAACCGGACAATGTTGGTGAAAGGCTGCATTACCAAAGAATTTGGAGAGAGAGAGAGAGAGAGAGAGATGCACAAGCCCTATCAAATGCCACGTGCAGTTCCAAGCTGAATGGCATGCTCCATGCCTCGCTTCAACACACCGCGCGGTATTTTTCACGTAGCTCATCATGCTTCAAGGTAGCCTGCATCACTGGGGAGAAGCCCCTCACTCTGTACAAGCCTTCACGAGTGATGTGTGCTCCTCATCGAGGAGTGACACCTTTTTCCAGTTATATCTACGTCAGGCGTATTGATGTGCAGATAAGTCATGCATTGAGGCAGCCTGTATCACGGGAGAGAAGCAAATCACCTGGCAAGAGCAGTAGCGAGTGCTGTTCCTCATCGTGGAGTACCGTTAAAACAAAAAAAGCATGCGCCAATGGAAGTTGCTTCAGCTCCTTCTCTGCCATGATCAAGTTGCTACACAGGTCCTCATCGTGGAGTCATATCTTTTCCAGTGTACGTCAACAGGCATGTTGATGTGTTCCGCAACAAAGTGCAGTGGATCCATGCTTTGCGGCGGCCTGAATCACTGGAGAGAAGCCAATCACCTTGCGAGAGCAGTAGTGAGTGCGTGTGTAGTTCCTCGCCGTAGAGTAACGTAGAACATGCACAAGTGTAAGCTGCATGGCACCCTTCACATCTCGCTTCAGCTCGTTCTCTGCCATGATCAAGTTGCTACAGACCTTGCAAGCTGATTTCATACACCACTGCCACAGGCTATGTCTGTCAGCTAGCTACAGCAACAATATCCTCTTCATGAATGTTCAAAACTATTTTCTCGGGTCAAAATCAGCTCTCCACTGTCTACAACACAGCATGATCGCATGTGCATGGACAGGATCCGACTGCGATGCAGCTCTCCTGGAAGGAAGCAAAGTTCTCCTGTCGCCAATGCCATCGCTTGTCAGTGCCACTCCAGAAAAAATAAATTTCAATTTCAGAAGCTACGAATTCAACGCATTCCAGTCTGCCTCCACCAAGACTACTACAGGGCATCTGATTTGACAAGGTATATCAGTAGGACTTGGAAAAGTCACAGTAACGTTTGCAAGATCACTAGCCTTTACAACAAGTATCAGAACATCAAAACAAACCTCATGTAGATCCACAATTTCACATTCAACCCATCGATCTACATTCAATTTTAGGTTCCCTTTCCCGCCAGCTAGCTGGACATGCATGCATGCTCTCACCAGGCCGGGAGTCGTCAAATGCCGGTACTTGACGACTCCCTGGCTCTCACTTGTCAGCCAGCTCACACGTCTTGTCGTGCACGTACGCGGCTGACGTCCAGCTGCAGCACACACGCGTGTCGAAATGTGTTTTTTGGCGGGTAGTCGGCAAAAAATTAAGTGAGGGTCCCTTTAGTCCTTCGCGATTATGTACATGACATCGTGTAACCATGGTGATGATGATGGACGTGTACAGTACTTTGATGTACTCGTACAGTCCTGCTCACTGAAAATCCAGTCGCGTCAATCTTAGTTTGCACCTTGCCCCTTTCAAGCGCAGCCCAGTGTTCGCAGGTCTAGGGCTGCGCAACGCCCGGCGTGCACTTGAGTGACGCGACTGGATTTCATTGAGCAGTTCTGTACGTATGATGACCTTTCTTTTGGCACTCTTTTCGTTTCCGACCGGTTGTAGTCCACTCAATGTAAGGTAACGGGCAGCGGCCTGTCGGATAACCGGCATGCCGGATGACTGAACGCCGAATACACACGGCTCAGTGTGCCGTACTTCCCGCAGCACTTTACAAAATTACAACACACTAAAATCTGAAAAATCGCCCCTGCGGCTTTGAAGCTTGAAGAAGGTTCTGCGGACTGTTCTCGGGCCAGGCCGATAGCACAGCTGATTGCATGGTGTCAGTGTATGCCGCGGTTTGTGTACGTTGACTACTGTAAGCCCAGAAACCTTTGTAGTCCCGGGAATCCCTTGCGGTTTCGCGATGGGTCGGTGAAATCGCGAAAGTAAGCCGGCGCGAGATGTAGAATTGTAGTAAAGAAACCGAGGAAATTGACTCCAATTGCGAACATCTCCAGGTACAAATTTATCTGTGCTCGCAAATCGCGAACTAAAACGGGCGCAAACGTTTCTGGGCTTACAGCATAAAATGCAACAGAAAGCCACGACAAGGATTGCGAAAGCGGAATGGGTTGCCTCCATGATAATAATTATGACAAAAATCATGCCGAATACCACAGGGTGCCGCCAGGGTTCGAGGGAAAGTCATTGACAGTGACCCTATCAGTACTAGCTGGTAGGTTACAACTTGCAAACACGGTGATCACTGACAAACTACGTGTAAAAGTACCATCAATTCAATGAAGCTGCTGGATTGTATAAAGTGCAAGAAGTACATATATCATCATCACTCGTGTCAAAGGCATAATAACGTTTTGCAGCGGCATTAGCGACAGGTGACAGTTACTAGGTGTGGTTATTAAAACTTCAAATGTCATAATTATGCCAGCAAGGCAATTCTCAAAGTTAAACACAACCGATTATTAGGTGAAACCGTCCTCCACGGCGTCATGTCCGGGGTCGGAACAACAACAATGCCTAGTTTATACCGGCACTCAAGTCGGCTTGGTGATGACACCGCACTGAAGTAATCATACAACGGCACCACGCTGGTACTGTGATCATTATCTGACGAGGCTTATCTCAGGGCCTCATGCAGACGAGTAGAGCATCGGTATCGGAAGAGAAATCATTGCGGCATGTGATAGTTGTATCATTTGCCGGCACATGCAGCACGCTGATTTGATCAAGGTGAAGAACTGAGAAAGTGCGTGAGGTCACGTGGTTACAACGAACATATGAAGAGAAAGACAGAGATAGGTGATTGGATAGATAGAGAGCCTCGGAGAGAGAGAGTTTGAAAGAAGAAGAAAGTGTACGTATGCATGTGATGATAATGAAGAAGGAGCTGGAGAATAAATCGAATGTACGCCACATGTGACATGCAGCCGCAACATGGCACATATCGCACACGTCACGGTTCATGTGGTACCCGCATAGATGCACTGACCGGAGCTTAGTGCCCAGATAGATTGCTACAGGTCATAGTACTCAGTAGCAGGGATGGCCGCTCTCTCTCTGAGCATTTTCCTATGTGATGTCATCTCTGCAGGATACCTGCTGTTCTGCTAACTAGCTACACAGTGGCTCACACTTAGCATGGCTGGCTACTCAAAGTTCTCGCAAGGCTACACAGTGGCTCACACGTAGCATGGCTGGCTACTCAAAGTTCTCGTAAGGCTCTCAAGTGCAGACGCTGGCATCAATCTTTCCCAAGGTGGTTCAGTCCCCAATGCATACACCCACCGTGCATTGCCACCTACGGAAAGTGTGAGTGATGCATGCGCGTACGCTGGGATCAGCAATGCGCTGTTCAACACCCCACACAGCCATGCCCAAGTGGCTGTGTGGGGGAGGGGTTGGTGGTACAACTCAGGTCATGGCGCAATGGGTTTATTACGTCGGGATGTTGGTTGAGGAGCGGTGTGGGGACACTAGCTTCTCCGTCGAAGAGAAACGGCTAACGTCACCGCTGCTACTGTCGCGGTCGCCCCCGGGAACTTGCAGTGTTGAGGGTGGTGACCTCGTACCACGAACCACAACACCCGGTGCTGAGCCTCGCCGCGGTTCCTTGTTACCACGGAGACCTGGCTTGGAGACGTCGCTAGGTCTCGCGCCGCTGTTCATGTAGTTGAGCTTGTGGTCGTCGGTTTCGTTGTCCGCCACCGTAGTCGAGTCGGGACTTTTGGCGTTGCCCCGTTCGTCCATGCCGATCCACATGACCTTGCTGGGTTTCTCGGACGTAGGGGAGCTGGCGTTGATGACGCTGCTTCTGTCTGCCCCCGACTTGTCTCCATCGGACTTTGAGCTGCCGCTAGCACCACCGTTGCTACTGGAAGTACTGGTGGCGCGGCCCTGTGTAGGAAACATACACACACACACGTACACGCACACACACACACATGCACTCACACGTGCACACACACACACACACACACACACACACGCACACGTGCACACACACGTACACACACGTGCACACACACACACACACACACAAACATACACACACGCACACACACACACACACACGTGCACACACACGGACGCACACACACACACACACACACACGAATTATTATGTGCACATGAACACTACGCACATGCACTAATACTGTATGTTCCGGGGTATAAGCCGTGTCACTTTACTCAACACCAGTGATTCATCCAAACAAAGTCGGTGGTAGGACTTGTGCTACGATGATCAAAATACTAGTAGTAAATGGGTTAGATGTCTGTATGTCGGGACAAAAATCTGGGTGCGGTTTGTACTCCGGAGAATACGGTAGGCGTGCACAAACGCGTACAAATGCACAATGCACGTTACTATCACCAAACACCATCAATTACACGAGCTCACTAGAGCCATAGGTCATCTTAATAATAGGGATGGACTATACTGCAGGTCGACAAATTTTCGGCGCATTCAAATTTCGGCTTTCCAGGGCTAAAACCCATTTCGGCCGCATCAAATTTTCGGCCTGTACTGCTGCCGCATGTATACACCCTCACACTGAACCTCGCAAAACAAATTTTCGGCCGCAACAAATTTTCGGCCAAACATTTTATTTATTTTATTTTATTCCAAGCAATACATGGCTGGGGTAGCCAATGACCACTTTGCGTGGTAACCAGGCCGAAAGTAGCCGAAAATAAATATGCGCCGGATATTTGTTGATTTACAGTAGGTGCCGATACACGCCTGGATGTTGTGTTGTTAACGTGATGTTTCAACCATAGCTCATGAAAGTGGGTTAGCCATGATAATATTAGGCACAATGTTTGACGAAAATCTCTTCAAAATGAAAAATACACTTCCTCCTTTGACTATTTCGGGTTGCAGGCGTCACCGGTGACGGAAACACTTTTTTGCAGTCGGGTTGCGCAACATCTGGACACGCACTAGGTTGAACACTGCGTAGAGCGGTGGACCCAAACTCACGTATGGCCAATTTATTTACGACATTCACTAGCAGCAGACCCCTGAGTCTCAAAGTGTTTTTCGGAATGGATTGTGAGCAGCTGCGTGCAGCATCTAAGATTTGCATCTCAACCAAAGTCGTCTCCTTGAGAGAAGACAGCTTTGCTGATTGGTTGCACAGATACAAAATATAAGTACAACACAGGCAGGACAAGGGCGACAACTGCAATTTGACACCAATGACGCCGACAACAACAAAAACAAAAAAAAGATCATCGTTGTTCTTGTCGTCGTATCAAGAACAACGATAATCTCTTAACGGAGTGAGAATAAAGATTTGATACGGCAAGGACAAAGGTAGCATTGATGACAGCAGCAGCAGCAGCAGCAGCAGCAGCAGCAGAAGCATGAGCAGCAACAGCATGAGCAGCATGAGCAGCAGCAACAGCAACAGCAGCAGCAGCAACAGCATGAGCAGCAGCAACAGCAACAGCAGCAGCAGAAGCAGCAACAGCATGAGCGTACCTTGGAGGTTGCCGGTGTGAGGAAAGAGCCAGCAGTGGAGAGTCGACTTCTAAGGCCGGTGTAGACAGGATGTCGACTCCATGCCTGTCGGATCTCCTTTCTCAACAGAACGTGGATGATGAACATGACCACTCCGAACAACGCCTGACAGACAAGAGAGACAATAGAGACAAGAGAGACAAGAGACACAGGTTTCATACACTGCCTATGAACTTTTTTATTTTTTTAATACGAAAGTACACTATATTCAAGGGATCAGTCGGGGAAGTGAACTGCCTGAAAAGAGAAAAAAACGCCAGACCCACCAGGACTCGAACCTGGGACCCTGCTTGTCATGAGCAATGCTCTAACCACTGAGCTATGAGACCAGGCTGAACCTAGAAGGCGCTGACAAGTTTTTCACTCCAAAGGCAGCTCACAACACGTGCCACACATACTGATGGCACTTGGGTCTTTTTCCCTCCCCCAGGGGACCAACCACGGTCAGTTTCTGGAAACTACCAGAGGTGAAAGAAAGTGATTAAATTTGGAAAGGATTGGGAGAACTTCAAATTCAAGGGATCAGTCGGGGAAGTGAACTGCCTGAAAAGAGAAAAAAACCGCCAGACCCACCAGGACTCGAACCTGGGACCCTGCTTGTCATGAGCAATGCTCTAACCACTGAGCTATGGGACCAGGCTGAACCTAGAAGGCGCTGACAAGTTTTTCACTCCAAAGGCAGCTCACAACACGTGCCACACATACTGATGGCACTTGGGTCTTTTTCCCTCCCCCAGGGGTCCCTTGGGGGAGGGAAAAAGACCCAAGTGCCATCAGTATGTGTGGCACGTGTTGTGAGCTGCCTTTGGAGTGAAAAACTTGTCAGCGCCTTCTAGGTTCAGCCTGGTCCCATAGCTCAGTGGTTAGAGCATTGCTCATGACAAGCAGGGTCCCAGGTTCGAGTCCTGGTGGGTCTGGCGTTTTTTCTCTTTTCAGGCAGTTCACTTCCCCGACTGATCCCTTGAATTTGAAGTTCTCCCAATCCTTTCCAAATGTACACTATATTCCCGATATTTAAAACTAAACTTTGTCTAACATACAGTATTGTTGGGCGCTGAAGAACGAACGGGCTAGATTATCAACAAGCATAGAAAGTAAAAGACATGAAAAATACACAATAGATGCGAGACTACTCTATTATCCGACCACTAATAACACTTCGTTTGGACTAACAATTTGTGTACACATTTTACAAAAGAGACCCCCCCTCCTTGCAAACATCTATTCAACCATCACAAAATTTAATAGTAAATATCCTTTCGTCAGAACTCACAGTACAGACTTGGCGAAGATGGAGACAGACATTAGCATTGGGGGAAGCAACAACTTGATGGGAGGCGGAGAGACGGTGGTCAATAACATCACGGCCAGGACTCAGTGCGTGAGATCGACACGCGCAGACCCGGGTTTCTCTCGAAATCAGTCTCAGGGATCATGGATCAGGGATCAGGGATCAGGGATCAGAGATCAGGGATCTGGGATCAGGGATCAGGGATCAGAGATCAGGGATCAGGGATCAGGGATCAGAGATCAGGGAACAGAGATCAGGGATCAGGGATCAGGGATCAGAGATCAGGGATCAGGGATCAGAGATCAGGGATCAGGGATCAGAGATCAGGGATCAGGGATCAGAGATCAGGGATCAGAGATCAGAGATCAGGGATCAGAGATCAGAGACCAGGGATCAGGGATCAGGGATCATGGGTCAGAGATCAGGGATCAGGGATCAGAGATCAGAGATGAGGGATCAGGGATCAGAGATCTAGCTTGTACAGTAAATCAGTTGCTACGACAACGAGGTTGGACTGTCTGGATGCATGCGTATGAATGAAAGCCAAATATGGCCGGATGAGGGACTAAATCAGAAAAGATATTCGTGTCTGTTATTGCGCCCACTTCCCGTTTAATTAATGTGACAACTTAAATACACACAAACAACAACAGCAACGACAATGACAGCAGCAGCAGCAGCAGCAGCAACAACAAACACAACAAAACCGGCATTCTTACCATGACGATGGAGAAGATATAGACACTGACAATGTTTGTATGGCCATCGGCGTCGACAAGCAGACCGATAGTCAGCAACCAGTTGAGACCGACTAGAGTGGCAATGCTGATTGACGTCAGCAACTGTACATGTGACAACACAAGAATAGGAGTACGGCTTGGGGGCGATGTGAGAACAGTCTTGAACTTACATTCTACCAGGTGAATATTATATGTAGTGGTATGGGGGGGGGGGGGGGGGGGGAGAGGGAAAGACAAGGGCGCTGGCCATGGCCAGACAAACTGTTTGGCTACCAAGGTGTGCTTACTGCCGAGCAGGTCATGTGACCTACTAGATCACACACCAAGTATGAAATCCTATGGTATGGCCGGACAAATCAAAAACTGCTTTTGCCGGTCCTGAAAGAGATGGTGCTGAGAGGAGATGGATAGATAGAGAAGTAGAGAGAGAGAGAGGGAGAGAGAGAGAGAGAGAGAGATAGAGAGAGAGAGAGGGAGAGAGAGAGAGAGAGAGAGAGAGAGAGAGAGGGAGAGAGATAAAGAGTAGGGGAAAATGAGAGATAGGGAGCGGAAGACGGAACGAGTGAGAGGGATAAGGAGCGCGGATGTCCTGTGCATCAACACCGAGTTTTGACCCAATCCCGGGAGAAGTTAGTGTAGGTTCCTGCACCTGTAACAAAGAGCCGTATGCCCGTTATGACACTCTCTAACTGAAGTTCATCTTTGACTGAGAGTCTGGTCATATGACTGTATAGACAACACCACAGATATGTCTGCAGCTCTTGTAAAGTAGAGGGAAACATCAAGACAACACGTGTATTTGTACTTTTACAAAGACCACTTAAATGCCAAACATGAGTAGCAGCTAGTCAAGTACACATGTTCCGTTTGGCGTAGTAATATTTCCACTCTTGATTGTAGCTATGAATGTGACTCTACTTCATGACATGTATGCATACGTCATTCGTACACACTCACAGGCACACACGCAGTGGTTGTGAGGTTTAGGGAGCTCCGCCGACCGGGGGTCTCGACTTCATGGCCCGGCACCCGGACGCACCAAGAGTCCAAACTCCTCTTACCTGTCTCCGCCAGTGCTTGATTCCTTTGCCGTCGCTGGTTTGCGTCTTGCGGATCACGTACACCAGCCGCACAAACACGGCAACGTTGAAGGCCAGGAAGAGGCACATTGGCAGGATGAACGGGTAGTAGTAGTGGTTACGGTTAGGCAATGTTGTTAGGAAACACCTTAGCAAAGGAACAAAATATATCACATGACCATACAGGGCAGCCATGTTGGTTCCAACTCCACTCGCTCAATCCCTGCATGTATGGGTCACATGACGTTGGCCATGTTGGTTCCACTGACCCACATGCTACGCATCCGTCGTGACGCGCATAAAGCTCATGTGCCTATATCCAGGCATAACCGCACCCTCACACATAGTCGCATGGGCTAATACCCGTGGTTGGCTATAAAAACCGTGCAATCGCTATGCAAAGTGGTCATTGGCTACCCCAGCCATGTATTCCTTGGAATAAAATAAATAAATAAGTGAACCTAATCCTGCGACACACAGACCCCACCATGATACCAAATTTACAGGATTAAATGGGCAATTTCCACATTCCATACTGGTAACTCAATTGCAAGCGCATGTGCCTAAGTTATATTCTGTGAGACCAATTGACCTTCAAAAAAATTCAATTGCAAAATCTCGCTTACAAGCGCATGGGCTTAACCCTTTGGGGCCCACAATTATTTCAAGAAATGCACTGCATACGCGAGCCCAGTTACTTATCTGGTCGTAACTTTGGTGTCCTTTGGCCGATTTTGGTGATCTAGGGCTTTCTGGAAAGCTCTTGGCCAGAGGAACACAGCGATAGCCAGCAATCCATCACTCGATCCACAGAACCAGCGCCGCAGCGCGATACGGCGCTCCAAAGCCAGCATTGCGAGCGCCCAACTCAAATTCTCTGCCATTTCAACAAATTGCATCGGAGATCGCTCAATTTTTTTTACTGGAGAGCTGAGAAACATTCCTTTGCGATGACGTGAACTATCTGTAGCTGCGTGGGCCGCGAGTCAGGGAAAACCCCTAAAAACGAGTTCAAAATGCACTCGCTCGAGTTGACTCTGCTGAGCGAATTTAGTTCGAGTCTCGTATCTCCGCTCCCCGACCTCGGATTGCCTTCGGGTTTTGTCGAGCCGTTAGCTGAGACAATTCTAATGTCGATAGCCCTTTCGATTGCCCGATTTGGTCAAGGGACAGCCGAGTTACGCCAGGTTGCGCTTTGAAAAGTATGCATTGTACACTGGTACGGATATATCCGTACTATGGGCCTCAAAGGGTTAAACGTGCGTCACTACGGTACACTATGTAGAGAAGCGCAGTGACATGCTGCATGACAAGGATGTGAAACCACTGTATCCTGGCAGGTACTCTCAGTCCAGTCACCAACGGTGGATGTACAGTCAACTGTGCGTATAACGACACTTGGCAGGGGCATCAGAAAAGTGTCCTTATTCGCGAAGTGACCTTATACCCGAAGTCTCAATATATATATATATATTACAGTTAGATGGGACTTTGCTCTGGGCATTGAAGTTCTGTCGTTATTCGCAAATTGTCATTATATCCGCAGTCGTTATTAGCGCAGTTGACTGTATCACCCTGCTATGAACGGCAGAAACCTAAACATGCATGGATTCATACAAACACGGGATCCGAGTGGATCCCAAAGTCAGCGTTGTCATGACTGCAGGCTGGCTGTGACGAAGTACCGCTGTTTGGCACAGTACTGTAAATGTACCAAATTTCGGCATTTCACGATTAAAATTTAATTGTAAGATGGTAACATGTGAGCCCAAGTTGCGCGATCGAGTCCACCAACTAAACCAGATTTTGAAGTCAGACGTGCACAGTCGTCGGTGGACTCGATCGCATAACTTGTGCCCGCATTTTTTCATGTTACAATTCTTTTTCCTTGGCTCACCATCTGAGTTCTTAAAATTTAATTTTTCGACACTTCGCCAGCGATTCATTTTCAGCACGGGGTTAATACCTGTACATCACCAAAAGCCGATTTGAAACATTTCACCAGCGTTTCAATTTCGGCGTTTTCGGTCAGCCGAATATAGCCGAAATTGGATAGCTGCCGAAAAATTCAATATTAAATTTACTGCATGAGCCCCCCCCCCCCTTTCTATTAACTTACCGGTAGTCCGATGGAAGGTTTCCGCTGTCATCTGCGTTCACGTAGTTATCGAGTTTAAATTCACCGACAGCAAGATTGATGAACACTATAAGCGCTGGCAGACCTATGCAAACACAAGCAACACACAAGGAAGGGCAAGACGAAAGCAACTGACTTTCTGAGCTGTGGTGATGGACAAGATGCCAGCAGGTTTGTGAGGTGTGCGATCAACACAGTACGTCGTATGGGAGCCATTGCATCTTCAGAACACGCACGCACACACACATACACACATACACACACACACACACACACACACACACACACACACACACACACACACACACACACACACACACACACACACACACTTGTACTTGTTGCTCACTGCCAAAACTGGTCACGTGGGTCTCCCCGGGAGAGGGGAGAGAGACTCAAAAGGAATCTTGGAAAGATGACTCAACTGGCTATTGAACCGCCCAACGGCCGACACCCCCTGAAATCCCAAAACTCTGGGTGGACTTGAAAATGATCCCACTTATGGGCTCACCACACCTCACTCAGTAAGTGGGTGAGGACAAGGTGCAGAAAAAGGATTGACGGCATCAGGGTATCCGTCCTGGGATCCAACTGCAGTTACCCCTGCCCCCAGTGAAGGTAATACTTGCTACTAGTGTGGGTGGCTAAATCAGAGTGGACCTGATCTAAGCATCACTACAGTCCATTTCAAAACTATAGACGCGTACCTAAGCAAAAACCGTTATGCCAGCATCTATACCTAGGCACTTCACCCCATTTTTTGAAATCGCGTTTTTTCCAGGTTTATCATCGGTAATCGATGGTGGTGGGTATCACAAGGTCACACAGAAAATTTCATTGAAATCCACAGTGATACCACTCAGATATGAAGGGTTGAAGATAGGCAGTTGCATAAGGCGAAATCAATACAATTTGTGGCACCAACAGCATCTCCGAAGTATCATCAGTGGATATAGTCACAAAACATCAGAGTGTTTTTTTCAAGCACACATCACTCACTTACACCAACAACCCTGTATGGATCGAAACAATACAGATCAAAGTTCAGAATAGGCAAGAATACGACAATTGTGACCGCAATCACTATAGCAACTCCATAGCAACCCATAGCAACGCCATAGTAACTCATAGTAACAGCTTCAGTTTGCTGTGAAATGAACTGATAACGACATACTGGCAGGCTCCTGCGGGTACTAAAGCGTAAGAGCTATAAAGACATTCTTCTGGCACAAAAACAACAGAGAACTTCCTCGTTGTACGCCGTACACCGCAACGTGGAGGGAAAGTGCGCGCGCGCGCGAATTACTGCACAGGACATTCATGCCCACAGTCATGCCATCTCAAGTGATTCCAAGTTGGCAAGAAGTTCCTCAGGACCTCTGTTGGTAGCTTCTTTCCCTGGTGTGATATCTGCCTCCCTCTCCTTCAACTGCTCCATGCAGCAGTCATGAATTGCCTGGTGAGCTTTGAAATTTTGGTGAAGCGTGCCTGGCTGCGTATATCAAAGCATCCCCTCATCAGAGGGTTTCTCCAGCAGCCACTGTGCCTTTTGATTGTTCGTAAACATCAGTAGGCCTTTCAGCGCAACCGTGTCAAAACTTGGCTTTCAGTACGCTTTGAGAATTCGCCCAGGTAGGACGACGCATCGTCGTTCTCCTCCGCCTAAAGCGCATACTTCTCAGTGCCTACGTACATAATGTCTCCTTGCGCAGCGATGCGCAAGCCCTGGCAAACAAGAACTCTACTGTTTCCGAATGGAAAGACGACGCTGAAGACGATAAGCAGCGTTTCAAACGCGAGCAAACAACAGTTCTTTGTGAAAAAACTCTTTGCTGGTAGTGTACGTGATCTACAACTCGCAAAAATGTACGCACTATGACGTATGCGGGATCTACTGAAAGCTGAACGTCAGAGCAACACGATGCGCCCAACTATCAGCCCGTACAACGAAGCATAGCGCGTACCTGTACAGTTTTGCGCATGCACTTGACTGGTGCCACGCAAGTACGCACTCTCACCTTAGCAAATTTTGACAGGTCCTGTCACGTGACTGAAGTGCCTACTATACCACATAAAATCTGTGATCACTTTGTGCATAAATTTTTCCAAATTGGGCGTCTGTTATCCAATTCTTTTGAAACTATAATGAGAGTAATTGTGGAGCGATCCTGAGCAATATTCAGAAAACTATTCTCAAAAAGTTCCAGCCAAATTTGAAATATTTCAAAAACCCTACGCGTCTATAGTTTTGAAATGCACTGTAGCACCATTGATTACACAAGAGTTAATCTAGCCAGAAGCAGTCCATGGTTAACAGGTATGTATACTTCAAATAGAAAGTATATGAATCCACACACACACACGCACGCACGCACGCACACACACACACACACGTGCATGTATGCACATGTACACACACACACAGACACATGTACCCACACACACATACACACACACGTACACACACGTACACACACACACACACACACACACACACAGCTAGACACACACACACACACACAGCTAGACACACACACACACATGTACGGACGCACCCCCCCCCCCCAACCACACACACACACACACACACACACACACACACATACACACACACACATCGCATAACTCTTAATCACCACCACCACGGCACTCACCCCAGCCAGCGATGCAGCACTTTGCAAAGTAGAAGCGGACCTCCTTGGCGAAGACAGTGATCAACGTACGATAGAGATGAAACGCTTCTACACTGGACCAGGCCAGTGCGGCCATGACAAAGAAGTGAAGCAATACCGACGCGGCGATGCACGAATCACGCGTGTCGTTTGCCAGTGGCAAGAGCATGAGTATGGTTGCCATGATGACGTAGCAGAGGAACAGCTGAATGAGAAGGCGCAGGCGAATCTCCCGTCGTAACTTCCTGCACACCACAAGCAAACAACGACACAGCGTATGTGAGAAAGCAACAAGACAACATCACAACACCAAATATTTACTGCGTATATGCAGAGTGTTTCTGATGTTTGAAGGAAAGATGCAGATGGGAAAAGTCTGACTGTCACCACCAGGACTTCAACCAGGGACCTTTGCTTGTAGCCAGCGATGCTCTAACCACTGAGCTGTGGTGTAGCTGTCATTCCACAAGAGACCGTTCAACATTTCCCTCAGACTTTGTTCCTTAGGCCGCACCGAAAAAGTCCTTTGTTTCGGGTAACCCGACTGACCGATGTTTTCAGCGTCGACCGATTTCTTTTTGTTGTGTATGCATTCATGCATACAGGTATGTGCATCATACATATGTACTATGTACCTGCTCGCAGTTTGCAATGTGCCAGGCCCAAGGCTCTTCCTTCCTGGCTCTGACTAGACAAATCGGTCCTTTGTTTCGAGTTAACTCGATCGAGTCGGATTCGTTGCAGGGTGGTTGTAGTTGCCAAGTGTAACGTTTTTGACACTGATATGTTTTAGTTCAGAAACTTTAGCAGCCACGATTCTGCCTGCAATTTCCGTCACATAGTTGACGGCGGCCGGACCGTCGTCAACAGCTGCACGAGTCACGGAGGATTGTTAGAAACTCTTCGTCCAGAAGGCGTCACTTGCTTCAAAGCAATGTTTGCTTCGGAAACCCGGGTCAAGCTGCAACGGTGCTGACAAGAGTGACAATGTTGGACCTCATTTGGAGTTCGGACGCCCATTCGT
Organism: Sycon ciliatum; assembly: GCF_964019385.1. Lineage (NCBI taxonomy): Eukaryota > Metazoa > Porifera > Calcarea > Leucosolenida > Sycettidae > Sycon > Sycon ciliatum. The sequence continues at coordinate 12,725,033 of NC_088651.1, read as the reverse complement.
TTTCTTCCCGTTGGAGCAACAGGAAGCTGTAGTTCCTGGCCCGCGACGATCGCCCAACGATGTGTTGATGCGCAACGTCTCGGAGCTCTGCTCTGTTCTGTGTCTGAGCAGGACTAGTTTGACTGGCCCTGGCGGTCTGATTGAGCCGTTGTCTTGTTGAGTGAGAAGGCTATGTACACAACATGGTATTCCTGCTTTTATAATAATAATAATAATAATAATAATAATATCGACCACACATTTTGTATCTGAGCTGTGTACTATGTATACAATAAATGAGGAGGCCGAGGGTTTATGACCAATAAAAACTATTACCGTACTGGCAATATATGTTGCCGCGTAACGCGCGACCAGGCTAGTGCGACAAATTTTCGTTGCGTTCATAACGCGCTTCCGGCGGGGTGCGGCGATCTTTTCATTGCAAAAAAGGCTGAAAACTGTGAAAGCACGTGTACCGCGTGGTGAAAAGTTCAAAACTGGACGCAGCAGGAAGTCCTGCAATAGCAAAAAAAGGACTGCGGCAATATAGAAACCTGTGTAACGGCTCCTGTGCGACTTTGCATGTAACGCCCTGCGTGCGGTAAACATGTGCCAATGTAACGCTTCATGGCCTCACTGCGACCATATAATGCCAGTACGGTATAAAAACCGAGGTCCCCCGAGGTTTTTATAATTAGTTTTTATTGGTCATAAACCCAAGGCCGGAGCATTTATTGTATTTAGAACCAACCAGTAAAAACTCCTACTCAATCTCCAACAACAAAATTAGTGGACAGCTGTTATTTGTGTTGCTATGACAACTCGTGTGCTGGACGAGTATTTGTTGTCATTTGTTCAATTTCTTTTACTCTTCATAGGCTATCAGATCATTTTCCTTATTCGGTCTACCGGTATTTATAACCAGTATCTATGATGAGAGTGTGGTCTGTCTCCATGGTTACCGGTGCTCATTTCATAACTATAGCCACTTCTCCATGTTAGACCTAGCACTAACAACCCTGACACCAAAGCATCTCTCAAGACGAAACGAAACAGAATCCTTCACGCTATAAGAACAAAATGCCGAGACAATGCAGAGAAAATTATGCAAGAGAGTGCAGCGGAAGTCGAGAGGTTGAAGAATGGAGCACGGATGTTCAAAGCAGTCCAGCTGATGACCAGAAAGCCAAGCCGAAAGCCCATTGTACATGACCAGAAGGGTCACTTCATAGCCGATGACCAGGAGGCGGCATCTGCGGTCCGGAGCCACTTCCATGACCAGTTTCGTGGGAATGTGGATGCAGGCGTCGAGCCATTCACCGGTCGCCCAAGAAGCCTCCAAAGACAAATCTCATCTGCTGAGGTCTCCAACGCACTGAAAAAACTGAATAATGGAAGGTCCCCTGGCCCAGATGGAGTCCCAGGCGAACTCTTGAAATATGGAAGAGAAAACCTAGCACCTCACATTGCCTGTCTGTTCAACAGCATGTTTACAACTCACCAGCACCTTGACCTGGGATGTGGCACACTGGTACCGTTGCAGAAACCAGGAAAGACGGTTGGACCACCTGGAAATCTGCGCCCTATTGTCCTCCTTACATCATTACGCAAAACGCTCTCCATTATTACATTGCGAAGAATATCGTCGAAAGTCGGTGAGTACTTGTCTCCGACGCAGAGTGGTTTCAGAGCAGGCCGATCTACAGCGGACCTTGTTTGGAGCCACAGATGGTTTGCAGCAACATGTCAGCATTATCGGCGGGAAATGACCATTCTTGGAATCGACATGTCCAAAGCATTCGACTGTATACATCGTGACAAACTGTTGACAGTTCTCGAGTCTTTCCTGACGGAGGATGATGTTCGGCTGGTTAGAGTGCTGTTGACCAACACAACTCTGCAGGTACGCATCGGCAGGGCAGTATCAGAGTCCCTTGAAACTACAATTGGCACCCCGCAGGGTGATTCTCTCTCCCCGGTGTTGTTTGTTATATACTTAGAGGCAGCACTGAGAGATCTGAGGAGCACCCAGGTGGCACGAAACAGACCGCCAATGGATCAAAGCATCAACATTCCATTTGAGCTTGTCTACGCAGATGACACTGATTTCATAAGCCTTAGTCGTCAATGGCTCACAGAGCTCGAACCGGTCATAGACCACACTCTCGGGCAGTGGGCCCTGAGAGTCAACAACACCAAAACTGAGTGGACAGAGCTGGGTCGATCTGTAGACAGAATTGACGAGCGCTGGAGGACATCCCGAAAGCTGGGCTCACTCCTGGGCGACATTGAGGATGTGACACGTCGCAGGCAATTGGCCGAGGCTGCCTTCCGATCCATGTGGTCTCTTTGGAAGCGCCGAGGACTGATCCGAGAGCCTCTGCGTATGAGGTTGTACTGCGCCTTTATCATGCCGATACTTCTCTATAATTCAGGCACCTGGGGCCTGACGGTTGCTAGCGAACGCTCCCTGGACGCTTTCCATAGAAGGCAACTCAGGTCACTTCTCGGCATCACATGGCCACAAAAGATTAGTAATTTGGCGTTGTATGCCCGATGTGGAGTGGAGCCGGTGTCGGACTTGATCCGAAATTCACGCTGGAGTCTATTCGGGCATGTGCTTCGCCTGGGTAAGGACACGCCAGCACGATTGAGCATGGAGCAATACTTTCAGGCACCCGAGGGGAGGTACCGCGGGAGGCCGAGAGTGACACTACCAATAAAGCTCCACACCGATCTGTCCCAGTCGAACAATGGGCACCTGCGGAGTGTTGAGGACTTGCGCCGTCTGGAGCGGATTGCTGTGGACCGTCCAGCATGGAACGCGCTGGTGAAGAGTGTTTGTGCACACCCTCGTCACGAGTAGAAACAGCCATGGCACCCTTATAAACTCATAACAACCATCCTATAATAATATTACTATTTGAATCTTTTAATAATTATCTGGCAACTCAACCTCATACGTATAATTATCTGGCCACCCATTGACCATGATGCTACATGAGGAGACAATAGTGATGACATTTTTCCAATGAGACCAATTTTATGACGCTCCATGTTACTGAAGGACTAACTTCGATCATTGGTTTTGTAGAGCCCCATTCTCTAGGAGCTGTCTACATCTGCTTTGTTTCAATGTCCAGCATAAGCGAACGTGTGGATCAAGCATAACTGCTTGGTTGACGCTGCCGCGGGAATGCGTATAATAATAATAATAATAAGACCTTATCTGGAAGGCCCATTCTTGCATATTCCAACAGCAGCCAAGGGAGCTAGCTCTCTTGGTTATGCGGACTGGGTCCGATCCTAAAAAGCCGTTTTTATGAACTGTTTTTATTGGATAGGATATGATTATGTTGAATAAACGAGGATTGTGTCAATGGGAGATTAGAGAGGTTTTGCATTCCGAATTTCGGAATTATTTTCGGAATGTGGCGGCAGCAGTCGAAAAAGTAGTCGAACTTTCGGAAGTGTGGTGGCGAAAGTGCATGGTTTTCCGAAAATGGATTTTCGGCTCTTTCATGTTTGGGAGTGCATATTTGAATACAAAAAAGTGTATTTTTCATGTTTGTATTTTTGCTTTCTGCTGCTCTCGATTATTTGAAAAAATTTCCACGTATGTAGTTTTGATTTTTGCTGGTTTTGCTGATCTCGCCATGTTGACTAATCTTCTCACACTTCATCACACTATCTTCCTTTGCCCTGGAGCCTACTAACAGTACAAGACAGTAGTTCGCCAACCTCGTCTTCAGCTGTTGGATCACTTGGTCCACCATCATATCAGTCCGTCCTCGTCTTCGAACCGCACCCAAATTCAGTTTGACCTGCGCGCATGGATTTGATCCTGCTCAACCCCTTCGACGCTCTCCATTTTGTTTTGCATGGCAGCCCTTGGAAACGAAGTCGAATCAGATTTTCGGAATGCAAAACACTGAAAATACCGTTTTTCGGAACGCGCTTTTTCGGAAAAGCACAGTCGAAAATCATTCCGAAATTCGGAATGCAAAACCTCTCTATTGACTTGGAGTTTTTACGAGTTGATTCTAAGCAGATAGATGTGCATAGCAGATCTGGCATGCATAACATATACATGTATCAGCAAAAAAAGGAAAGCCGATCGTCCAGTATTTTTCTGGCCATGTTACCCAAAACGCAAAACTTTTTTTCGATGCGGCCTTACGAACTTATGAAACTTCACTTCTCAACTCCAAATCCAAAAAACGTTCTCTTCACTGCGATTCAAATAATTATTTAAAAAAAAGAAGTAAAAAGGACCGGGGAACTACAAGTTACGCTATAATGTCCACGAACACCACCAGTTACTAAACAATCAGCTCATGCGATAACATTGCACGACACTGACCAACGGTACTGTAGTTCATCGGTCCTTTTTACTTTCTATAAATAATCCTTGGCTCTCCATCCGAGTTCATTATTAACCCTTTCAGCCCTGACTGGAAAATCACCTCCCACTGGGCCAAAAATGGCAATTTTTGAGAATGCATATTCTGGTCCAAAATTGATTGGAGATGTTGGGTATGGACATATGCACTGTGAATCCGAAGAAATTTTGCAGGATTTCATTGTACGAGACTCATAACACCATATTTAGATATGCGACTTTTGGCGATTTTTCCTCAAAATTCATTCAATTTAGGCAATTGACGACAAAGATCAGACAAGCAATGGCAAGCAGTGCTATAACTGGTCAGTGTTGACTTCAGAATGGAGAAATGTCATATAACATGCTTGATATGATCCTGGTGTTCCACGGCAACCTAGACTAGAGTACAGCGACTCGTTTTATACGGCGCTTGCATCATATGCGACTGCGCGATCCAGAATGGGTCTTTTTTTTCTTGGGCGCCTCGTAAAGTTTGAATCCTCCAGCAGCCCTACCTACTTCAAGACAAAACCATATGATGGACAGTGAGGATGCCGAGTGACTGGAGTAGCAACCACAGCAACTGCATCAGCTATAATAGCAGCCGGTGCAGTGGCAGCGGTTGACTCACTGTGCTCGGCGCATCCCAGGGTGATTCATCTCTGGCCGCACGCGTATGTACGTACGTACACGGCGCAGGTAAAGTCATATTGATGGAGAATGCAATACTGCTCATTCTCTGATTTAGACACTCATTGGCAAGACAATCCAGCTATGAAAATAGTTTGAAGCATTTCCTAAACAGCCGAGTGCATACTGCGTACCGGTGTACATACGCATGAAAATTCAAGAAACAATCGGCTGCGCAATTTCTGATAGTGGTTCAAAATTGCACAATTGTTGACTATTCTGGATTATTCTGGATTCATATTAGATAACAATCTCCATCCTGTAGGTGCCTGGCTCTGTACTCAACATACAATACTTACATGTATGCACATCTCTATTGTGATCTGCATGCATGTCTGACCAGTACACTTGACTTCAAATTCAAATATTTTCAAAAATCTGACCTTCAAATTTGATCGCAGTTTACTTGAGGAACTTCAGCAAACGGGCTCACGACAGACAGCTCCTACTCAGAACACCATGCCTAGGTGTCAGAGACTTCAGCATCGCTTTCCAAATCTCTTTGGTCTCCAGCATCCCCTGCGTCCGAGTCAGCTGCGATCTTTTGAATAGCAGCAAATTCGTAATCCTCAGAAAACGACTCCGACACAATTTCGCTGTCTCCAGAATCATCCTCAGAGTCATTACCCGCCTCACACTGCTTCACAGGACTCCTTCCATCGACACAGAGTAGTTGAGCTACTTACCTTGCCGAGAAACAGCAGGGCAAGATAACGAAAACGAACTTTCAGCAAAACAATTTATTTGAACGATATGCCAAAATGCGCACTTCAAACTCAATGCTCGCGGCTGTTCTGCTGTGCAGACTGGCCACATACGCTGCGTACACGTCGGTCAGGTCCTTCAGCCCACTGAGGAACAGTTCCAGGCCCCACTGATGTTGAGGCATCAGTACAAACGCGACGTACACTGAGGACGTATATATACGTCGTCAGTGGGGCAGGTGCACACGTCATGACGTATATATACGTCGACAGTGGTGAAAGGGTTAAAGATAAGATTTACATTACACCAAATTTCCTTTTGCGGCTTTAATGTACTGGTAACTTGGGTTCAGTCTCCTTATCCACACCATCGCAATAACAACCACCATTACCATGGTGATGATGGTGGAAGTGGCAGCATCGGCTGCGGCGCAGGTGTCATCGTAAAACCTGTGAATTGTTTGCAGTGCAGCCTCTTTGTACTCCAGATGTGACGTGTCGGCATACGGTGGACATTTTGCCCATATAGAATGACCGGTTGGTTCCATTCATGTTGGCGAGACTTGTTCTCTGCCTTTGTGAACTTTGGAAACAAAGAGGTCAAACTCATCACACATGCACGCACACATGCACGCACACACACACACACACACACACACACACACACACACACACACACACACACACACACACCCATGCACGCACACACACACACACACACACACACACACACACACACACACACACACACACACACACACACACACACACACAAACACACACACAAACACATACACACACACACACACACACACACACAAAAGTTGCACGTACCTGAATGCTACAATGGTGACGATAAGGAAAATGAGGATGACAGCGTTTATGCCAGCACCTATGTATGTGATGATCTCCAGAGGTTGGGTGTTGGAAGTGGCAGCTGTGCTGGACTGAACAAGTAGATAACACAACCCAATATTACAGGTACATACCCACACACACATGTACACACCCGTACATACACAGGGGCGTAGGAACAGGTCCGGCAGGTCCGGCGGCCGCCGGACCAATGTTTCGCCAAAAAAGAAAAAGAAAAAAAGGCAGCACGCTTGTTTTCAACCATGCGGAGGGTCAAGTCGTACTTATGCAGTACAACCCGCGAGGAAAGGCTCAATCACCTGATGTTCCTGAATGCCCACAAGAAACTGCTGGGCGGCTAGTGCCTGAAGAGTGCCGCACGGGAATTTGAACGTGGAAGTGAGCGTCAGCTCTCTCAATTCGGACAGTTTTACTGTCAATGTATAATGTTATAATTTTGCAGATATATTCCCAGTAAGCCATGAACGGAGACCCCCTCGACTTAGGCCTCGGCCTTTGGGGAATCCATAAAAAAAATGTCAATTCAAATACTTGCTTCTGCATGCACTTCAGGAGTATACTTGTAGTATAACCTCAAGTCTCCCATGATACCACAGCATTTGTTCATATCAATCCTTTTACAAGTAAAATCGCCCTCTTCACTCAGTAGAGACAGAGTCGAGCGAGCTGTACCTGTTTTCCCGGTGTTGAAAAGCGGGCTCGCCACCCCTGTATGGCAACTTCCCCACGCCTAACCCCCCCCCCCCCCCCCCCCCCCAAGACGAAGTGAATACTGTAGTAGTAGTCATACTGGGCGGAGTTGAAAATTAAAAAAAATCGCAACCTGTACGAGCTAGAAATCCGCCGGACCATTGGAAATCTGCTTCGTACGCCCCTGATACATATACACATAGACACATAGACACATAGACACATATACACATAGACACATAGACACGCAACATAGGATACCGTAAAAGTCCGTAAATAAGTACCTGCCCGAAAGAAATACCCCCTTCACTCTTTTGGTTCTGTCTGTTGAAGTCAAGTCAAGCCCGATAAACATACTGCCCGAAATAAGTACCGGTACGGTGCGCACATGCAGCACGTAGCATGTACTCCCGTACATTGACATGAAAATGACTTCTCCACTACACACAAGTCAGGTCCGAAAGTTAGTTCGTGCCCGAAAGTCAGTACCCGCCCGAAAGTTAGTACGGGTGTGGTCACTAAATTCGAAAGTAAATACGTACTTATTTACGGACTTTTACGGTACTTGTACTTGTTGCTCACTGCCATAACTGGTCACGTGGGTCTCCTCGGGAGAGGGGAGAGAGACTCAAAAGGAATCTTGGAAAGGTGACCCAATTGGCCATTGAACTGCCCAACAGCCGACACCCCCTGAAATCCCCTAACCAGGGGGGCCTGGAAATAATCCCACTTGTGGGCTCACCATACTTCAGTAAGTGGTGCAGAAAAAGGATTGACGGCATCAGGGTATCCGTCCCGGAATCTAACTGCAGCTACCCCTGCCCCCAGTGAAGGCAATACTTGGTACTAGTGCGGGCGACTAAATCAGAGTGGATCTGATATAAGCTTCACTAGCACCATTGATTACACAAGAGTTAATTTAGCCAGAAGGTCCATGGTTAATTAACAGGTATGGAACCCCCCCCCCCCCCCACACCCACCCACCGTGACCGTCACTATTCAGCCTGGTCTACACCATACAGCTATTTGGAGTGACATTTTCTGGCCAGTGAATCCCTATTTTTGGTCTTTTTCATTTTTTTTTTTCCCCGCACACACATCACACCACATACTCCGGCATGCACTGGCTGTTGGTAACCACCCAGGAGAATGAAAGAAAAGTCAGGAAGAGTCTGAGAAAGAGAAGAAAGACGTGTGTGACCATAATCGTCGGGAATCGAACCCGCAATCTATCGATTGGAAATCGCTGCACATACCACTGCACCATATGGGACACACACACACACACACAGGTACACACATGAACATAGTTTCAGTTCTAGATGTCACAGAGACTTGCTCGCAGAAGCAGGGGAGTAGCAGCCGGTTCAACTTTTGCCAAAAGTGCCCCGAATGCAGGATTTCGTACTCTAATTTCAAAATTTTCACGAGGGGACACCCCGACCCCCCCCCCCCCCTCCAGCTGAACCGACTCCAACGGCAGCGCTGCATGCCTCTCTAGTATACAGTGTACAGGATACAGTATACACCAGGTTGACAGGCAGCCTCCGTACAATACATCATGGTCGCTCAACACGCACACGGCAAATGGTTGCCCTGGATCGACGTTTATGTGGGACCAGCAATGCATTGAGCAGGTGGTCAGTGACGCTTGATTGTCATCTGCATCAAATGTTATTTTTCCATACACACATATGACTCGGATGATGAGCCAATTTAATAAGGGTGAAAACAGATTTTCCCCTCTTGGACCTTTCCGAACCCGAGCCTTCCAAGTTGGAAGGTTGTTGGTTTGCGCCTTGGAGAAGTGTTGGAGCTAGGTGTCAGGTCGTGGAATGTCTCAGTACTCCTTGTCAGTTTTGTGCCATTTTGTCGCTCTCGGGGACCGTATGTGATCTGGTTACGTTGGTGGACAGTTAGTCATAACTCGTAAAATTTTGTCCTTCTCCTTTTTTTACCATATGACTGTGCTTACCCGGTCCTCTTTTATCCGGATCCCTCGCCATCCGGAAGAAAATCGTTGGTTACCGATTTACAGCATATGCCATGCATACATACAGTATGTGTGTTCGATTATCCGGTTCCCTTGCCTAACCGGATATTTTCGTGGACAACGGATGTGTGCGGTTATGCGAGGTTTGAGTGTACTTACAAAGAGAATGGCAAAGTGTGTGAGATGTTCACATTGGCAGCTAACATTGACACCACCTCCAGCGCTAGTATTACTGCTGTTGCTTATTGACATCAGATAACAGCCACGGCTACTCCAGCCACCCAGACCATCTGCAAGCAGAACGTGTGTGTGTGTGTGTGTGTGTGTGTGTGTGTGTGAGAGAGAGAGAGAGATAGATAAATAGATAGAAAGATAGATAGATAGATAGATAGATAGAGAGAGAGAGAGAGAGAGAGAGAGAGAGAGAGAGAGAGAGAGAGAGAGAGCGAGAGAGAGCGAGAGAGAGAGAGATAGAGAGAGATAGAGAGCCAGAGAGTGAGAGAGAGCGCAAGCGAGAGAGAGAGAGAGAGAGAGAGAGAGAGAGAGAGAGAGAGAGAGAGAGAGATAGAGAGCGAGAGAGCGAGATAGATAGATAGAGAGAGAGAGCGAGAGAGAGAGAGAGAGAGAGAGAGAGAGAGAGAGAGAGAGAAAGCTAAAGGTACATGCCATATTTGGCAGAGCGTAGCGGGACTCAAGATGTAAGGTCATGTCCTCTCTCCAAATTAGTATCATGCGAGGAGCAATCTGATATTTTGTATTAGGAGCTTGAGGCAGTGTATTCAAAGTGCATCACACCATATCCGTAGAAACAACACCAAGAATGCATCCTTAACACATCCCAGGGTACATGAGTAGTAGCCAGGACAAATATTCGTATGCCTGCTGACACACGTTGCGAGTATGCACACACACACATGTTCCAATGACAGAGGGCAAGCTGGCAGGACGTATCCACTCCTGCTTTAAGTGTCCCCGGGGCCAGTCATTGCATCTCCCCACTTGACTGCCGTAAAACCCCGTGAAAAGAGTAGAGTTTAATTAACGGGTTTGCATAAGAGCACATTTCAGAGGAAGCAGCTCAACTTCTACATACATGTACTATCTATGAGCTAATCTGTGCACAATAGAACTGGTCTACAGCGATTGCCCAAGGGACCTTCAACCAGCGTGGTCCTCCATGTACAGGTAGTAGTCATGTTCTGGCGGTCACCTATCCAGGGTCATAATATTATGACTGGCGATGGCACCCTCTACAGTATAGTCATAGTAAGTTGAAATGGTCCTCTGGGACAGGTGGTCCTCTGGGTCAGGTGGTCCTCTGGGACAGGTGGTCCTCTGGGACAGGTGGTCCTCTGGGACAGGTGGTCCTCTGGGACAGGTGGTCCTCTGGGACAGGTGGTCCTCTGGGCCAGGTGGTCCTCTGGGACAGGTGGTCCTCTGGGCCAGGTGGTCCTCTGGGCCAGGTGGTCCTCTGGGCCAGGTGGTCCTCTGGGACAGGTGGTCCTCTGGGCCAGGTGGTCCTCTGGGCCAGGTGGTCCTCTGGGCCAGGTGGTCCTCTGGGCCAGGTGGTCCTCTGGGACAGGTGGTCCTCTGGGACAGGTGATCCTCTGGGACAGGTGGTCCTCTGGGACAGGTGGTGCTCTGGGACAGGTGGTCGGCTTATCGGAGTGGTCGCCTTGACAGGTCTCACTGTAATTCCTAGTAAATCAAAGCAACCGTTAGTGGAAGTCACTCACCATTAGCGCCAATGTCCCAAAATGCGCAGGTAGCATTGCGGATATCCTGTGCAGCAGCATAATGCAGAAAGTAAAATATATACACACACATGCATGCAAGCAAATGTAAATGCAGCCGCCCTTGGATACACACACACACACATTGTACTTGTTGCTCACTGCCAAAACTGGTCACGTGGGTCTCCCCGGGAGAGGGGAGAGAGACTCAAAAGGAATCTTGGAAAGATGACTCAATTGGCTATTGAACCGCCCAACGGCCGACACCCCCTGAAATCCCCAAAACTCTGGGTGGACTTGAAAATGATCCCACTTATGGGCTCACCACACCTCAGTAAGTGGGTGAGGACAAGGTGCAGAAAAAGGATTGACGGCATCAGGGTATCCGTCCTGGGATCCAACTGCAGAACCCCTGCCCCCAGTGAAGGTAATACTTGCTACTAGTGTGGGTGGCTAAATCAGAGTGGATCTAATATAAGCTTCACTAGCACCATTGATTACACAAGAGTTAATCTAGCCAGAAGCAGTTCATGGTTAACAGGTATGTATACTTCAAATAGAAAGTATATGAACCCTGGAACCAACAAAGGTGGCAGGTACAACATTACACCTTCAAGCAGCCGAGCCCGTTGGCAACAGACCCAACACTATCAGGCATACGTGTACCCACCAACCGAACTAGCTGGCACATACACACACACACACACCTGTCCTGTCGAGCCACTGCCACAAGGGTCACGTGGGCCCCGGAGAGGCAACGGAGAGAGAAGAGGAGAACGCCGCACCACGGCGAGAGGTCGCCAGGATTCAGGTCACCTACGACTTCTACCACAAGACTGACGTATGGTAGGGGGAGAACCTGAGCAGCGGTGTCTATTCCTGCCCTGGACCGAACGGAAGCAGCGGCTGCAGGACGCACAGTGCGCGCCACAACACGGCTCCACTGCGGCTAGGGACTGAGCCACACACTTGTGCCGGGCAAGGCCACCACGGCTCAAGAACCAATGGCCGCACACACACACACACACACACACACACACACATTGACACAGCACAATTATATTCTCACCCTAGATATAGTAAACGTAATGGTGACCGGAGTATCCGCAGCATCATCAATGTCCCGAGCACCGACAGCAATCGCCGCAACAGCGCTCATATCGCGTACTTCATTCTAGACATCAAGAACACACACACACACACACACACACACACACACACACACACACACACACACACACACACACACACACACACACACACACACACACACACACATATATATCACATATCACATATCACATGATTCGTGTGAGAAGTCTCGGTTTCAAATCTTGCCACACACACAGCTGCATCACTGACTCCGTAGGGTGCAAAGTAGAAAATGTGGATTCTAACTTGGCAAAAGATGGCTACCAGACTCACCCACGACACAGTGCAGACTAAAGAGAGTACAGTCAGCTCAGTTCGCTTATCACGACTGCAGATATACTGTAAAGCCATTATATATAACGAAGTGCTAACTCTAACGAGTTAACGAGGAGAAATCTGTCGTTAAAATAGAAATTGTTACACAGAAATCGATACATATACTGTCCTATTGAGCATTGAGTGAGAATCGTTACCTTTGGTACACGTAAACTAGTCAGTTTTGGGAAATCGTTATATATGCGCCTCGTTATAATGCGTATCTAATATTGACTGAGTACGAGGTCAATATCGGAAATAAAAGCCGAGGTCTTTTACGAGGTCTTTTATTTCCTATACTGACCAAGTACGAAGTCAATATTAGATTTATCACGACAAACAGTCCGTATTTCAAATTCGAAGAAGGATAACCTCATGAATCCTGGTTTTATGATTGCACAACCATTGCACCACCACCTTCTCATGCAGTGACCATGCTGCACTAGGCACCGTTCAACTGCGCAACCCATAAGCAGTCAAATATAAGCAGTCAATATAGCCCTAAGGAGTGAAATCTGCAGGAATATTTGACTGCTTAGGTAAAGCGAAAATCAATGGGAGTCTATACTAAGAGAGTGATAACGGCTATTACAGTAACGAGAATTCTCGAATAACGACAGAATTCCCATGCCCAGAGCAAAGACCCATCTAACATATCAGGGGCGTCGGAAGGAGGTAGAAAGTGGTACGGCTCGAGAGTCAGAGGGGGTACGGGGGAAAGTTCCCCCGTGAATTTTTTCAAAAAACACTCGAAATACCCCTCTCAGAGGGTCTCCAAAGGTACGAAGTCATTAAGGATAACAAAGAGACCGACTACTTGAAATAGATCTACGAGTCATGACGCATACATGCCATGCAGTTCCGTAGTCGACAGTCTAGTCACGCGTTACACGGTGCAGTGACCTGACTGGTGCACCGGTGACGGATCGTGGCTCACGATCACGCGTGGTCATGTACAAACTCGACGCCCCCCATTTTTTACACCGGATTTGGACGTTCCGCGTGGACCACCTGGAGCCAAAAGTGGTACGGCTCGGGCCGTACCAGTCGTACCGCTTCCGACGCCCTTGCATATAATGAGACTTCGGGTATAACTTAGGACACTTCGCGAATAAGGACACTGTTCTGATGCCGCGCTGAGTGTCGTTATACACAAAGTTTACTGTACATGAACGGCGAGGCTTGAAAGTGTAACTAGTTGAAAAAATCATCTTGAATGGACCACGGGATATGCCCCTCCGGACATTCAACTAAGCCTAGTGCTAACAGAACTTGGAGAAACAAAGGAAAATTGTTCTACAGTCGCCGGCAAAAAATCCGGCCAATGCCATGCTAGCTGTACGTACAGCATATGGGCGCCATGGGCTACCAATAGGCACCAGTAGTGGTACATGCAGTGCCAATGACTCAGTGTGGTGCTCCAGAGTCGGGTCAGCCGGGTCAGAGACCCGGTTGGTGGTGGTGGGGGTGGGGGTACTTGAACCCGTTTGGAAAAAGAACACCGGGTCACCTGTTACCCGGTTGGGAATACAACGTACATCAATGTGTCCTAAATATATTTAGAATTCCCTGATCATAGGCTGATCAACACGCAGAAGCCGCACTTGAACGGACCCGGCTGTGACCCGGTTGCAGTGGTTGTGCCAGGTAGACACGTGTACCCACATGGTTTGATATCCTAGAGCAGACACCGTGACTATGTCCCTGCATACACTCAGTTCAGTGCTGCTACAGTAAATGCATGCATACTACCACATGCCACAATGAAGCACGGCGTGAACACGGTGACCTTCACACTAATCATAATATTCCCAAATCACTTC